>NW_026442023.1:2390000-2863437 GCF_026898425.1 Galleria mellonella
AATTTTAGTCATACTTATTTACTGCAATCAGTAGTAAATATTCAACATGAAATACAAAAGAAAATACCACTCAGACATCTAACTCTAAACTAAGCAGAGGTTTACTTAATTAATAAACTAACTGTTAGATATACTTATTTAAATACACTTTTTATATAGAAACACATAGTGTATAATACAAAGTAAAATAAAAAATTATGTAATATTTATTTTTTAGGAATAAATAAATAATTTTTATAGTGACTGATATTTTCAGAAAATGTAAAAACACGTCATCTGAGATATCTTCATATACCATACAACAACTGACTTGAATCATCTTTTAACCAGAGAACGCAACTTTGTTAATTGCGGTATATCGTATATTCATAAATGGCAAGAACCCTTTTCATATCTGTCCACGTAGCTAGGGGACACAATTGTAAGAACAATTGCTTGATGGTAGCAAGAAATTCACATTTATAACGGAATTCTATTATATTGAAACTACTGTTGTTTTGTCATCATCTAATCGCATTATTAGGGTCTTAAGAAAAGATTAATGGCTCAGTCTCATGAAGTGTGAATTAGGGATTGCAGAAAGTAAGTTATTTTCAAGCTCCTATTATTGTTATGTTACAAAGAAATGAGATTGAAAGAAAAATCTGAATTCTTGAAAGCATGGGCTTAATTATAATCCTTTACTTAGTAGACAAAAGAACTAGGGTGGACGATATATAATAACTTAATTGCAATTGGCCCAATATCGTTTAATATACGTGTAACAGAATAACTATTTATTAGATATTGGTTATCCAATGTACATAAAAATAAAAATATTAAAACCTTGAAACAATGAGAAACACTTAACACATTTGAAGTTGTAAACCATCTTCTTAATTTCATTAGTCAACATTTACATTCATATCGCGCGTCTCTTTCGCTCAGCATATTTATTTTCATTTCTATTTCTTTTTCTCGTGTTCTATGCGTATAGGAAAGATTCACTCCTACATACATTTAAAAAAATAACATTTTATATCTAACCATTCTTAGATAACTTTAAGGATTTCAACGAAATTTTTGATTTCTCGTTAGAAATCAAAACTTCGTTGGAATTCTGACCTTCTAAATTTCTTAAAAGGTTTATAAAAATACTTCGGTACTTACTTAGTCCTCTAGCGTCGACAAAAAGGTTAATTGACGTAACTTTTTTCAAGTTTTATATTTTTAAATTAAAACTGAAAAATACGCCTAAATTATGCCAAAATCGATATTCTGAAAAAAGAACAATAAAAATATTTTTCTTATTTAAATTATTAATCTTATTATTTTAATTTTTCACTTTACATTAATTAGTTTCAAGTGTGATACTCCATCTCGACTTAGCGACATGAAAATAGTTTCAAAATTTACATAAGAGCAGTACAAAACCTATAAGTATGTATTTTACAACGAAATAAAAAAACTGAGAGTTCTCAACTCAACAATTGTATTTTTTTAGATGCAAAATACACAATATCTTGTTCACTTGTTATAAAATAAGATAATTTTTATGAACTTTTAATTTTATTTTTGTTCAATATGTAAAACATTATTTTACTTAGGATTCTCAAAGTGTAAATCCTAAACAACTAATTTGGTATATCTTTAATGTAGAAATACTTTTATGGTATAAGTACAACGATATTACATATTTACCTATTATTATATATTTGGTGATGATGATAATGTCAGTCGTTAACTGTCCACTGCTAAAACTAGGCCTCCCCTAAGAGAATTTTACCTATAATTGCCACGCTTGGCAGATGAACTAGCAACCACAGTTAGGCTTTGGTAATAATTTAAAAAGGAGCAGTAGCTCATCCCTCAACCTTTAAGTTTTCTTAATTACCTCCTACGACACACACAGGAAAGGAAAAGATGGCCTATTTTATGCCGGGACCACACGGATCGATATATTTACAGAATAATAAACATTTTATAAACAAATAAATCAAAAACAAACCTTATATCGCATTTTATCGTAACAATTTCAAATAAAATATGTGTCATCGTTTTCTTTGTTCATGTTCGTTTTATTTGCCCTTTCTGTTTCAATAATGTACATTATTGGAACATCCTGTTCTTTGTAATTCTATTTTATATCACATCAGCAAATATTTTTAAACAGCTCCGAATTGAAGAAAGTTTTCGATACAAATGTGTTTTTGTGCATGTTAGGTACGTGATGAATTTTATTATTTCTATTTTATAAATCGAATCATTTTAAACCTTTGAATTTTACTAAAACTGACGTCGTGTTTTATGTCAATGACTATAGATTAAAAATAATATTTCTAACAGTCACAAACACACACATATACATGCACGCTCGCACGCATACACACAAATATTGCATTTATGCAAGAAAATAGTAAATACGGAGGATAGTATTCAACTAAGGACGGGGACTGAGAAGAGCTAAACTGGACAACGCTTAACTGCGGGCCAGGAGAAGGGATTATTAATAATGGGGTTAGCAACCCTATTACTAGCAATAAACCCTATCAGGTCGACCTCCTCGTGGTTCTCCCTAGAAACTGTCGTGATTGATTTATTGTTGAATTTATCACGATGGGATAACTGACCTGCTTCATTCTCATGTTTTTTTAATGGATGATAATAAAGTTGTATCCCTGCCTGCGCTAGCGGTAACTCTGGCGGGACATCAGTGAGAGATGATAGGTAAGAATAAAAAGGCTGGTCAATTAGCCCATCGTGATGAACACACCTGGAATTCAACACGATGTTTTCCAGAGAATCACTTACTGATGTCCCGTCAATGTATATCGATAGCACAGGCGGGATTACTCTTTCACTATCATTCATTACGACTGCGGGCTAAAGATCCTAATATGGAATCCTAGCCTAATCTTTTGAGTTTAAAAATTCAAGTTTGGGCCGTTTAAAATTAATTCAGTTAATTCACTTTTGGGTCATTAAAAATTAGGCGCTTACTTCGTGCTTGAGAGGGCACGTAAAACCTTTAACCAGTCAGTTGTAATTAGTAAACTGTCGACGCTCCAGAACCTCTTGACAATAGGAAGATTTTCCCCAAAAATAATTTTACAATTTCCCAAATGAGTTTTATTTTAATTTAATTTGCGTGCGCAATGAACGAAGCAGACCGAGCACAAGACCGCTTTCTTCGATGCGATCTCCTCTACTGATTTGTAAATTGCTCTATTAATTTGCAGTCCCAAAAGATGATATCAGTGTGAAATATCCCTTCGGCCGACGCGCCAGCGACTGCACGATCTAATCAATTTATTTATAACCTTTATCTTCACAGTCTATTAGTGTAATAGTTTTACCACTACTATTGTAATAGTATATTAAAACTCTATCAACTATTATGACTCTAATGGTTATTTCAACTTGCAATTTGCAATTCCCAAATTTAAATAACTTTTATTAATTGTAGCTCGTTATGCAGAGAACAAGCACATTGCATGGTATGTACATAAGAAATGATTATTTTCAGCATAATTAGCTACAGTTATAAAAGTGAGAGTAGGTTTATTTGTTAGCACTTGGCACCTTAACGGTTAAGCCAATCTTCATTAAATTTGATATACTCGTAGAGAAAGACATATGCTACTATTTGTTCTATTATGTATTATGCACTGACAGGTTATTTTTCAACGGATTAAAAAAAATGGAGGTCTTCAATTCGCTTTAATTTTATTATGTTTGTTACTTCATAATGCCGTCAGTCAAAATCCGATTTTAAATTTCTTTTTTTGTCTGAAAGGATATACCTATAGATTGAGCCCATAGAAATTTTATTAAAACCTATTCAATAGTTTAAAATGTAAGTCAATTTTTTTTATACCACTGAGGTGGCAAACAAGCATACGGCCCACCTGATGGTAAGCGGTTACCGTAGCCTATGAACGCCTGCAATACCAGAGGTATTACGCGTGTTACTGACCTTGAAAAAACCTCTTTACCCCTTTTTTTTGCTGCAGTCACTTGGAAAAAGGCTCGGCAGAGAACTCATTCCATAACCTAAGTGTTTATGGAAGAAAACATCTCTGAAACCGCGTTGTACGCGACCATTTAGGTTGTAGGGTATGAGGGTAAACTTCCTGTCGGTGGTGAACCGTACGATGATAGAAAATGTATGTGGGCATCATATTGAACAATTCCTCTGAGCACAATCCGTTGTTCAAGCAATAGAACACGCAAAGTGATGCAAAATCTTTCCTAAGACTTAAGGGTTCGATACCACTTGCAAGCCTGGGATCATCGACAATTCTCATAGTTTGTCATTGCACTGAGTCGAAAGGTTCAACAAGCTGGTATCTAGGTGCTCCTGCCCATAAATGAAAGCAATACTCCATGTGGGGCCGGATTTGCGATTTGTAGAGCATTAATCACTAATCCGGCGTGAAGTGAGCTTCGCTCTATTAAGCACACCGAGTTTTTTGGATGCCATCTTCACCTTATCTTCGAAGTGGCCACGGAACTGTACGTCATTAGAGATCTCGACCCCAAGGATGCCAATGCTTTTAGAGATGTTAAAAGATGTGCCCTGAAACTGTGGGGCCTCAGCAAATGGGTTTTTGTAGCGGTGAAAGCGCAAACTTGGTTAATATAAAATAACTGGTTTTTCCACAATTGAAGTCGTAATGGAAACTAAAAGCCCCATTGCTAGCAGGTTGACGTCCACGCGGGTCCTCCTGGTAACCATCGTGCTTAGTTCTAATTGAATTCATCGCGATAGCCTAACTTTCATTCTAACCTATCATCAATTACTGGTGACCCGCCAACATATACCTATAGCGCAGGTGGCGTTACTGTTTCATTATCATTAATTAAAAAAAAAGCTTCAAACCGAAACACAACCATGCAAATACAACTGTTTCGCAACAGTTGTGTTTGCATGGTTACAACACACAACTTCTGTCTTATGCATGCTGCGTAAGACAGAAGTACCCATACAGACTACTTTAGTACGAAATATTCTCTCTGGTAATTGTATACGTGATGAGGAGAGAAAATAAGTAACTCCAATATTATCGCACGCACACTACATTGCACATTACAACTTACATTAAACTGTCTCATAATACTGATTCACGTTCTCACTAACCTTAATATCAAAGGATTAAAGATCGTATAGAAAAGAATTATTACACGCAACGTGTACGCTTTATAAATCGTATCCTCGAGTCCATATTACTTCTATGAAAGAAAGAGTATCTAGCAAATATTAAAATTACAAATATTGCTATTAATCTAAGATTGCAAGCTTACAAAGAAATGTAAGTATTTAATTATATATAAGTAATCTGGGCCACCTTATACGACATGACGATTTTTTAAGAGCATTGTAGAAGGAAAAATAGAGGGTAAAAGAGGAAGAGGAAGACCGAGGAATGGGACAGATAAAATAAACACTAGGTGTCATGTCGTATAGGGAGGTCAAGGATATGGCCTGGGATAGAGCTGGCTAGAAGAAGATACATGAATTAGTTGCACCGACAAGAGGAAACTTGAATGAAAAAAAAAATCAATGGAATGGTGCTTAATAAATTTAAAATAAAGTTACGGTAGTGGCTGGTCAATAAAAGTTATTAATCTTTGAGAGAACTCGAAAATATTAAGTGACAGTCATAATTGTTATATTTAAATCTATTTAAATAGATATACAAACGAAGAGATATACAACCTATTACGTATGATATTAGTTTTTATACGCAACATTCTCCATGTGACCTAGATATGTTGACTGACCGGGTAAAAATTTGCCTAAACCCTTCTCCATTCCAAGTACTAAGTGTATACACAATTGTATATATTCTACTTTATCTATTGGTGACGACCTTGGTGCTCTAGTGGTTTAACATACCACTTTACCTTCCGAGGGTCGCGGGTTCCATCCTCGCACAATCCAAATATTTGTATTCATAAGTATGTCTATTTGTATTGGTGTGGGTATTTTCTATGTAAAATATGTATGTACTTGTAAAAAAACATGCAAAGGCTTTACTTAGTTGAGGCTATGTAATATATCCAATAATATTTATATATTACTAGTATCTTTTTATTTATTCTAATAGAAGTAATCTAGTTTCTTTAACAAAAATTCTTATAAAATAATTTATAATTGTTCTAATTCCATAATAAACTAACTTCAATAGGAACAAAAATAGTATACTAAAAGTAATTATAATCATAAAAATCCACACCGAATTCTCATACCAATATGGTCTCAATTTCTCTGTCAGATTTCATCCAAATCTATTTTCTTTATTCTTCTTTATTAATAACACTGTAAGTACTGATAAATATTATTATATATATTTTGTATATATTTGTCTCTCCCGCAACTCTAATAAAATCTTACCATAATTCAAAGCTTGACAGGAGAAATCCTTTGATCTTAGAGGAACACAGCCACCGACGAAGCGTGCAGCTGTATGCTTTGGATAGATAACTCCATGCGGAGCATCATTGTCATGAATTTTATATACTTGTATAATTCCTACTACTGGGCTTGAGGAAGGGTCCTAGGATAAGGAAAATGTTAGTAATAAAGTATGAACACTACATTACTAGCTATATACTCTATCAAACTAAAGTCCATGCCGTTCCCTCTGGAAATCATCGTGATTTGACGATTCTTGATGAATACGTCAGGATCGGCCAACTGATCTGCTTAGGGGGAAAGGGATTTTGGCAATGGAGTTTGACAGCCCCATTGCCAGCAATATGCCCTATTAGGTCGACCCCCACGTGGTTCCCCCTGGAAAACATCGTGAACAATTCTTGTTGAATATGGTATGATGGGCTAACTAACCTGCTTCATCCTCACCTATCATCCTTCACTGGTGCCCCGCCGGTATATACCGATAGCGCTGATGAGGTTACCATTACCACCCATTAAAAAAAACTGATTTGCTTTCACCCTAACTTATCATCATTTACTGGTACCCCACCAGCGTATACCGATATCACAGATGGTTTTTAGATACAAAAAAATCATTGTCCAAATTGATTAAGAACTGACGGAGTTATGAGGTAACAAACATGAAAAAGAAAACAAATTGAAAACCTCTTTCTGAAGTCTGTTAAAGAAGCCCTGTAAAAAGATATTATTGTTAGAATTATGGTGCTTATTTGGCGGCTGGCGCGGCTGTATTTCATTACATGTTTTCCTTTTTTTGCACTTAGTTCAGTGTATGTTTAGTTGCCTCTTAAAGAATCCTAGAATTAACAATAAATGGCGATACATTCTAATACTACTTATTTAGCATATGGTACTTTATTTTATATTTATACATGAATACCAGTATGAGAAATTAAATATAAAAAAAGTTTTTGTAAATACCACTCAATTATTTCAACTGTATAAAGTTTATTGAACTTTACTCCTATTTAAACAATATCACATTTAAATAAGAATTCGAAGAGAATTTTTGTGCTAAAAATGTGCTTATCGTGACATTTGAATCCGCACTTACGAAGAAAAAGTCTTCAGGACAATAATTTATTGGAGAATTATACAGGAACTCCGTTCAGAAAAATAATGTGAGTAAACACTATCTAATCCCAATTTATTTTTGTCACTTCATCAGTTTTCCGCTCTTTTAATTTGTATTAGAGAAATGGAATGAATAATATATTTGATCAAATATTTGTATACATAATAAAGTAGAGCTGTAAATAAGATTTGCTTTTTACTCAATTTATGAAAAAAAGTGCGTAATATAAGCATTGAATCTTTGAGGTAAAAGTAAAGGCTAAACAGGTTGATGGATTTATATGGAATAGAATTTAGAATAATATAAGGAAGGAGATTTTACTAATGAGCCTACACAAAAATAGTATAAAATATTTGCCATTCTAAGTATTAATATCATAAAAAAAACAATCGTAGATTTTTCAACCAGTTAATAATGTTCATATCTCAATAATAGTATAAAATAATTTATAATAGACAATAATTGGTAATAAGTGGCAATGGATTGGTCACATAGCTCGAAGAACAGACAACCGATGGGAAAAGAAGGTTCTTGAATGGCGACCCAGTACGGGCAAACGCAGTGTAGGACGACCCCCCACTAGATGGCGTAACAACCTCTAATGCATTAAAGAAGTCAGTGAATGCAGGTGGCTCAGGACCATTTTTTATGGCAGTCTATGAGGGAGGTCTATGTTCAGCAGTGGACAGATAATGGCTGAAATGATGATTATAATGAATAAACTGTCAAAAACAAGTGGGACCGTGTACTCATAACTTTGAGAAATTGTTACGTTGAAGAGTAATTACGACACTTTTTGTATATATGTAATTCCTAAACGCCTAAAACTCCCTAGAATATTTCAGAGTCGTCTTATAGAAATTTTATCATAATCGGTTTTTAAATCAAAACAAACTGGTTTTGCCACAATTCAAATCGACGTTTTTTTTTTTGTTGTACTAAATTTTCTTATTATTTACAATACGCAAATGTGTAAAATGATTAAATCGACTTAAACTATTTAATAAAAATGTAATAAGCTCTAAGCCTAACTGATAGAGAACACGCAACCTTAATTGATAGACCGAAGACGAAAAAATTTTTACAAAAGTTGCTACAGAGATGTGTCATAACCTATTCAGTAAAAAAAAAAATAGAAACACGAAATAAACTCTAGCAACATTATACTTGGCTAACATCCTTCCCCTATGGTAAAAGAACCATGTTTAACAATGGGAAATTAATGGACTGTTATGATCATGATAAGTTGAGAAATATTAAAAGAATACTACTAAAAAAAGTCCTGTTAAACAGTTATTTCTATCTAATATCATCTTTGAAAATATAATTCAATTCAATTTAATTTTATAGTAGTACTTATTTCTCGTTACCCACGAGTCTTAAAATTTTATGATAACGATAACGTTCATAGTGCACGTGTCAAACGTGTTTCCACACCCATTTCAGTAATTTTATGTCCAAAATTAATGATATTCTCCGTTGCGTTCAAATATAAGGTGCCTACATTACGACAATCTGTGAAGCAATACACAATTTTATTAATTCTGAGTTTTGACGCCCTGTCACTCATTCGCTGTTTAGAATATTTTGTGATTTCTGAGCGGACTTAGTTACGAGAAATGTCACACGAAATTAGGGTTGTCAATTGACTAGAAATATCAATAAAATGCCATGGAAATGTCACTGCTAAAGTGCAAGCAATAGATATACGTATAAGTATGTACATTATACTAAGTCTATGATGCGTACAATAAGTTTTCTGTTTCAACTAATATATATTTTGCCTTTACTAATTAGATTAGTAGTAAACATATTTTGACATTATTTAAAAAATATTTGTAGTTCCGTACGTTATATTATTATTAGTTTTTTATAATATCGTTACGTGTTTTTAAAAGTTCTACTAAGTGTCTAAGTGTCCGGGACAAAGTCGCAGAAAAAGATATCTTATATATAAAATTCTCGTGTCACGGTGTTTGTTACCAAACTCCTCCGAAACGGCTTTACCGATTTTAATGAAATTTTGTGTGCATATTGGGTAGGTCTGAGAATCGGCATATTTTTTATACCCCTCAATGATAAGGGTGACCCACACTAAAATATTAAAATATATGAAAATATATGAATTTTTTTTTATTTTTATTTATTTATAATTTAGCATTGAAAATACATACAACTTTAAATTTTCATCGTTTTACGATCAACCCATGTATTTTAATCACGACTTTTATATTTCGCAATAAGTGGTAAAGCATCGTTTACGGGGTCAGCTAAATATAGATGAATATTGATGGATAAAATATATATATATATATATATATATATATATATATATATATATATATATATATATATATATATATATATATATATATATATATATATATATATATATATATATATATATATATATATATATATATATATATATATATATATATATATATATAAATTTTATCCATCAATCAATAAAAAACAAAACAATTAATCAACAATATTTTTTTATACGTTGAAAGGAAATAAATAAATGATATTCCAAATTACCTTTAAAAGTATGTCTAAGCGGTATACAAGTAGATACAAGGGTCTTTTAACCTTTTTACTGACCCCTACTGACCCTTAAAATCAAAAAGCCAAGTTCACACTGAGGGTCTTGTTATTACAAACATCTTTACAGTACTTCAAAAATATAGGAAGTTTGATACGTTTGTTTTTGACGTAAGCACCTCTTCAGAATATTTCCTCTCGGCCCAATGAATCGTACCTAGTAAAAGTGGATAATTTCATATTATCTTTATAAAAGCATTATAATCTCGAATATTCAGATAAAAACACTCAAAATATGCCAATAACAAATACGAAGAATTTGTTTTTCCATTTACAACTTTATATTATAATTTTCAACCGACTTCAAAAAAAGGAAGTTCTTAATTCAGTTATGTAAACCGATTTGGAAAATTCTCTTTTATCTAAAAGGATCATCATCCTTCTACCCTTATCCCAATCATTTGGGGTCGGCGTAACATGATTTTATCCGTATTACAAAAAGATTTGGTTTTTAGTTTTACGACCGGCCACCTGGCTGACGTCAATCACGTATTTGGGAATGCATTTGTTGGTGGTTTCCGCCACCTACGGTATTGAGAAAAGGATTGAGGAAAAAAGGAAGGGAACGTTGGAAAAGCGTAAAGGAAATTGGTGAATGAGGGGAATGATTGACTTATATGAGAAAAGAAAGGGGGGGGGACACTGCAGTTGCGGAAAGGACTGGGACACTGCAGCGATTCGGGAGGCCAGGATCGCATTCCCGTATGCCCTTATTCTAGAATCGGACAGATTTCTAGAGAAGAACACCCCTGACGCTCTTTAATCTATTTAATCTAAAAGGATATACTTACAAATTGATCCTATAGAAATGCTATCAAAATCGGTTCAATGGTTTAATTTTTAGATTAAAATAACTGATTTGGTCGCGATTGAAGTCGTTTTTTGTGTGAGACAAAATCTCTAATTATTATATACTAGTATAATATATAGACCTCGCTTCGATAGATACCGTATATTTATCTATTTCTAGTTATTTAAAAGCAACAATGTATAACATATATATTATATTACATTCTTAGGGGTTTTTTTGATGGGTGAAAATGGTATGGTAACCCCGCCTGCGCTAACGGGATACGCTGGCGGAGCACCAATGAAGGGTGATAGATGAGAATGAAAACAGGCCAGTTAGCCCATCACGATGAATTCATCAGGAATTAACCATGATAGATTCCAGGGAGAACCGCGAGGAGGTCAACCTGGTATATTGCTAGCAATGGGATTCTCAGTCTCCATTACTAATAATCCCTTTCCCCCTAACATTCCTAGGGGTAAATGAAAATATATTCACGAGACATATCACAGTCCTTTGATTTGAGTAACGCATGTGAAAAATATTTATGTATAAATCTAGCACAGTATAAATATAATATAATAAAGTATGACACGGTACATTAGTACTATATAAGCAACTGTAACCACTTTCCATCAGACGAGTCTCCTGTAGTTGATTTGAGGAATGTTAGGTACTCGATTGGAGTAAAATCACCGCCTTAAAGCAGTAAACTGTAGTGACAGTAAATGTTTTTTTTTTGTCTGATTCCTCAATACAGGGTATCTAAGCTGGAAATCCAAATGATTAGAGTAATTTTATAGCACTTTTTAGCCATCATCTGTCTACTGCTGAACATAGGCCTCCTCAGACTTAGACTACTTTTTATCCCGGTCAGTAAACGTATCCCGGTTACAAGGACGAATTCGCGGGAAAAAGCTAGTTGTTACGATAAAAACTAAGCGTACTGGAACACACAATAGCCAGGGGGAAAAGGATTGTTAGCAATGGAGTTTGACAGCCCCATTACTAGCAACATGCCCTATCAGGTCGACCTCCACGTGGTTCCCCTGGAAACCATCGTGAACAATTCTTGTTGAATTCATCACGATGGCCTAACTGACCTCCTTCATTCTCACCTATCATGCTTCACTGGTGCCAAGCCGGTGTATACTGAAAGCGCGGGTGGGGTTACCATTCCATTATCATCCATTAAAAAAACACACAATAGCCAAATCATGAGGTATACAATTTAGATTAACAATAAATAAGGGTTGATATATTTTCTTTCTGTATTTTAAATTTTATAACCTGAGGGCCTACCATGAAATGTTTTCCGAAATTTCAGAGCCAAACGAAACACAAATTTGATGTTAAAATTACATAATACATGCCGTTTGGAAATATTAATAATGTTAAAATATCGTTCCTTTGGACTTTTATGAAAGGATGTGTGACGAACGAAATATTAAACTCCATTTATTGGTCCGATTTTGATATAAACAAAAACACGAAATTGAGACTGAAATTCCGGAATTTCATTTCATGGTAGACCCGCTGATACTACTTACCAATTTGTATTCATCCAAATTCATTATTTATATAATTAAACTTTTTGAAAAAAACAACAGCTGAGTTTCTTACCCGTTCTTCTTGACTAAAATTACGTTTCGAATGGGGGGTAATAAATAAAATTACTATTCAGTAATAATTAAATCTAAGTTTAATAAAAACATTTCTTTCCTTCTTACTATTTTAACGTCTTTAGAATAACTATGCGCCAGTTACCATTATGCAACATTCAGTCTAAAAACCCATTTAATAGTAACCGGCCACCTGCAAATATTACAAGCATTATGGATATAACAGACTACATTATAAATCCCGTTGTGTCCATCACGCGTTGGCATTTCTTAGGAATTATACCTTCATTCACAGTATCTTTACCTCATACTGCAAACCGTAACCGAAAGGGTGGCAACCCTGCAAAATGTCATGTATACAGCCACTGTAATCCCGCGCGTCATGCTGGGTTCATTGCCTCCAGCAGCGATTTATCAAAGTCCATATTTTAGTCGCTGCGACTTAATAATAATGTTGAATAAGGTTTATTTTAATTTCTTCTAAGCCTGTTACGTCACGTTTAATTAATGATCATGTCGCAAGAAATCGTTTAATTCATTAATTAAATATATATATATATATATATATATATATATATATATATATATATATATATATATATATATGGATTTCCGTTTTTTTAATGGATAATAATGGGATGGTAACCCTGCCTACGCTAACCGCATGAGCTTGTGGGACACCAGTGAGGAATGATAGATGAGAATGGAAACAGGTCAGTTAGCCCATCGTGATGAATTCATCTGGAATTAACCACGATGGTATCCAGGGGAACCAGTGGAGGTCAACTTGATAGAGTATATTGTTAACAAAACGGCTGTCAGTCCCCATTACTAACAATCCTTTCACCCCATAGATTATCGTCGGGTAAGCCACATCAGTTCTTCACAAAGACAGCTTATAAATTTTTGACAGTAGAAGGATCACCACCTATCTATCCTACGAGAAGTCAATAGTATCACAATTTTCAAGTGCAGTGATCTCATTTATAGTGCTTTTCAATCCTTTATATTGACCAAGTTATTATACAATGCAACGCAATACGCTTTTATGTTAGCTGGTTCATGTTGGCCAGTTTAATGAATCGAGTTTGATACTGTTCAGCCGGGATAAATAACTTTCTGATTCTTAATGGGAAAGTTTTCGCCGTTCTAACTAGATGACACCCACAACTTGGCCTGTTTCATATTAGTTAAACGAAAACGAAACAAACGGATAGATTCATTTACACGTTTGTAATCTTGTTAAGGATTTTATTTAGTTTTTCCCATAGACAAAACAAATGGTTCCATATAATATGTTCTGGTCCATTTAACATTTTTACATATTTAACAAACCGATTTTTACATATTTTCACTTCAGTAGTTCAAAAAGACGTGTCTTTGTAACAAAAAATCTATTTTTGTCACATGAATAGAAGAAAATATGAAAACAGTACCCTGTACCAAAGTGTCTGGACAGCGTTGCTATTAAACTAATACCTTATATATATAGCAAACGAGCATGCAGCTCACATGTTGGTAAGTGTGTCATCAGCACCCACAACATCAGAGATATTGCTGGTGTGTTACCGGCCTTTTAGGAAGAGATATGTTCTTTTCTTGAAGGTTTCTATTCAGAAATACTGCTACTAGGAGTTGGTTCCATACTTTGATTGTACGTGGAAGAAAATATCTATTGAAACGAACAATGGAGGACCATCATTCATTTACATCCACTCATCCTCCTACTAAGTTAATATCTCATTAATACCCTAATATACTAGAAGAAATATTTTTTTGAAATGAAATTTTATATGAAATGCGGCCATTCTGCAAGCTGACGGTCTTCCCGATAGAGAACAGTAACCGTACACATAAGACATATAGACACATATAGACATGAACAGCATGACTGGCATTATAGAATACATTATAAATATTATTTATAATGTATACAATTTCATACAAACCCTCGAATAAATAACTATACCCCTTTCAGACCCAAGATTTATTTTTTCAGTTTAAATATATTTTCGTGTTTTGGAGCCAAGCCATCTTGCCGGCACGCACGAGACTACTGCACCACCTAACCGCTAAAATGATTTCTTATTGGCTGGTTTAGAATCTCACTATCATGTTAATTCAGCTTCGTGCGTAAAAATGAATTGCGCGCGGTTTTAGAATTATTTAAAATTACAACTCACGCCCGTATCGTTCAGGTCTGAAAGGGATACTAATATACTAAAGAAGAAAAGTTTTATTGTTTGTTTGTAATGGATAAACCCAAAAACATCTCAAACGATTTTAATAATTCTTTTACCTGAAAACTACATTATTTGTGAATTACATAGAATATATATTTTCGTAAATTCTATCTGCCCGTGTGAAGTCGGTACGGATTACTAGTATGTCATAAAAGTGCCATAGACAGCATGTGAATAATGGATATTCGGCGTTGTTAATTAGAAGCCCCATCCTACACGCCCCTCCCTCCACATATTCATAACTATAAAACATTCTACAGTGTAAAATAAATGCTTATACATATTTTTTTTAATGGGTGATAATGGAATGGTAACCCCACCCGCGCTATCGGTATACACCGGTGGGGCATCAGTGAAGGATGATAGATGAGTATGAAGCAAGTCAGTTAGCCCATCGTGACGAATTCGTCGTCGTCTTTAATGTAGGCAGCAGGAATCGTATTTAATGTAGGCAGCAGCGTCTCTTTTACATCGCCTAACTGCGGTTGCCAATACGCTTACCAAACGTGGCAACCACTGGCAAAACCTTCCCAAGGAGTAGACGTATGTTCTGCAGTGGACAATTAACGATTGAAGCAATGATGATGGTACAATATGTATAAGCGGGGGGAAAGGGATTGTTAGGAATGGAGATTGACACCTTTATTGTTAGCAATATACCCTACTAGGTCGACTTCCACGTGGTTCCCCCTGGAAACCATAGTGGTTAATTCTTGTTCAGTTGGGTACTATGGGCCAACTGTCCAGCTTTCATCCTCACTTGTCACCCTTCACTGGTATCCCGCCAGTGTATACCGATAGCGCAGGCGGAGTTATTACTAATAATTATTATAATTAATTCATAATAATAATTATTAATTACATTATTCCATCTTCACTCATTAAAAAAAAATACGTTGCGATTCCTGAACATTATAGTGTTCCTCCATGCTCAGTTATTACATTGTTGTATCCCACCCTTCAAACCAAAACACAGACATGCAAGGAGGTAGCTTCACGGCTAAATAAAATAAATGGGAAAGGGGTATCCGTCCAGATGACCTTTTGTAATAAACGTTCCTTTATATAATCAATGTATTGGGCCAAACACGTGTATACTGTACCATACAATTTTAGTGATTTTTATGAAAACCGCTTCCTAGCTTTTGGTATTAGAGGACGAGTCAAATATAAAATGTATCTCGTCTACGTTGATCATAAAAATAAGAAAAAAGACTATAAAAAAGTAATTGTAATCCATATTTAAACATCTATATGATGCAGTGCAAATTTATTACGGATTTACGCTCATAAATAAATATTTATTACCGCTACAGACAAACAAATTGTTTTGCATTGTCTAAGTAATAAATTTTCACATTACATGGTAACGTTCATATAAATCTTCGTACGGTACAAATATGTTATTAGGTTCTATGTTATTTTTGCTCTGATGCACAATTTACGACATTTATTTTGAAATATATGCACGTTTTGAAATTAATATTTTTGCGTTGCGTAAAATTGATTTTCACTAACTAATTCTGTCGGTAAACAGCCAGCTCGCAGTATAAAGTAACAGCAATATTTTAAACGTGAACTTAATCTGAAGTGCAAAGTATTATCTTTAATGTAACATATGACTATTCAAATTTAAAATCATACATAGTACATCATGCGGAAATTTGGGAACGTTCGAATTTATTATCAAATTTTTAATTCACATGGCTTTTTTGAGTTTATCTATTAAAACAATTAAATCCTTTGCAATATTAGTTGCTTATAAACTTCAATTTACTTATTAATTTAATAATGATAAATTTTAAAATTGAACTATATACAAATTAGGAATAGAATAATATTCATTGTAAACTTTTGCGTTATTGACTTATATTAGTATTTAGTATCGATGGTGTATTTAAAATAGGAATATAACAATTTAACTAAATTATACATAAATATCCGTTTATTTAAAAAAGTCGGTCTCTCTAAAATATTTAAATTTATTTACTTAATAGATAAATATCAATTAAAATAATATATGAGAACAATACATTAGCAATTTATTATTAAAATCAAAAATATAATTACTATAATGGAAATAATACAATACAATAAATATTACAATTTTTCCTACTCATATATCTAATTACAATACAACATTATTAAAATTCGTTCACTGAGTCGATGCATTTTTCCTAAAAATAGACATGTATTTATATTTTGTAAATTCTCCATTTTTGTATAAATTATAAAGAAAAGTAATACTATGGCAGGGAACTTATAGCAAATAACAGTTTTCTCTCGCGAATGCTCAAGTTGTGAAATGAGTTCCCCTGCAGAAGTATTACAGATTACTACATTATCTTAAAGACTACAGTTTAGGGTTCTTCAAGAAGGGCTTATTAAAGTATCTTGAGTGTCGGTAAGGATCATATGACTTGCCTGGTATTACAGGCGTCTATAGGCTACAGAAACCATTTACCATTAGACAGACTATTTATTGTGTTTGTTTGCCATCTTTAGCAAAAATAGTTTATTGAGTTTTGGAAACCCGTAACCGACGAGCGTGTATGACAAGATTGATGAATGTGGAAGAAGCGAAAGAGGTTTGTTTGAATCGAAGCATTTGGCGTTCCATTGTTTCTGCCTACCCTAATGGGAGACAGGCGTGACAGATATGTATGTATGTATGAGTTTTGGAAACGCAACAAAAGAATAAGATAACTCTTGTATTCATAATACGATTGGTACGAATTTGAAATAGATTTCTATTGTAATTGATTACATAAAATATTAATATTTATCAAACTTAATATCCTATTATCTTAATATTATATTTTATAATAAAATAGGAAAAAAATTGTAAACATGTTTGTTACTCAATCACAGGTAAACAGCTGTGTTAATTCAAATAACATTTGATACACAGATAGATCGTGTCCTACTTATAATAAATAACTTGTAAGATATTTTTTACTTCACGCAGGAAAAGTCTTGAATTGTATAAAAAAAGTTCCTGATAAAGATACAATACAATGGTTGACCGTGACATAATAATATATCACCTGAATTCATGTTTCCAAATCAAACGTGACTTTTGTAAGTATTCAGAGATCACAATATTAGATATTGAGGTCGACATAGTAAACAGACTTTGGGTCATTGCTCCTAAAATGTATTAGATTTTTCTGATGTTGAATAAAGAGACAGTATTATCCTAACACATTGAAATACATGAATATGTATCATATATATTATCTATTACCAGAGGAAAATTTTGTAAAACAAGTCGTCTGCATGAGGATTTCTGACCCATTTTGTTTTTTTTTTTTCTATGCCATTAAGCACTTGTGTTTACATAGCTGTATTTCGGTTTGAATGTGGCAATGAAATACAGGATGCAGAGACATGACACCTTAGTCTTCAGGAATGGTAATGCATAAAAGGTATCATGGGCGACACAGTGTACTATGGTATGTCCATAGTATTGTTCATGTTTATAGGCGATGGTTACCACTATCCATCAGGTGAGGCATCAGCTTATTTGCCATACTAAGTTGCATAAAAAAATTATCTATTAGTATGTATATATAATTGTTATTGTCACCTTGCAGTGTTTATATTTTCCATCACAGCAATTGATATTAGCACAAAATGTCATGCTTTTGAATTAACTTCCAGCAGCAGTATTACAAAACCGATACGACATCGTATACGGTTACACACGGTTTGGTAGAATTTTGAGTTGGAAAAATTATAGAAAACAAGATGATGACAATCATCATATCCATTTTACATTTGTTTTTCGTAAACTCAACTTGTTTTAAAAACGCAACGGATAAGTTTCTCGCTGAAATTGAATTAAGAACTGCGTAATAGACTCATTAAAAATAACTATTAAAAAATACTTGAAATTAAGTTTATTTGAATAAATT
Organism: Galleria mellonella; assembly: GCF_026898425.1. Taxonomy (NCBI): domain Eukaryota; kingdom Metazoa; phylum Arthropoda; class Insecta; order Lepidoptera; family Pyralidae; genus Galleria; species Galleria mellonella. Next base: position 2,408,694 of record NW_026442023.1, read on the forward strand.
TTATCTATTTATTAAGATGCGTCAAGAATAATAATATAAATACAGACCGAGGACACGCTATTGTTATAACAAAAACGATCCAGCAGTTTCCGTGCAGACAGACAAAAATTCTGTATATGCTTTTAATATATTTAATATAGTCTTGTTTTTGTAATTATATTCTAATATTTTCGTCGAAGTATCTCAAAGAAATCGGGTCAAACTTTTTACTAGCACCGGTACATTCGAAAAATAAATCCAATCAATACAAAGTATTGGGGGGCCATTAGCTCAATGAATCGAATTCAGCCTTACCTTTGATCTTACAACATTCTTTTAGCAATAGATGTGAAAATTTATATTTTTTCGTCACGGAATATAATTTATTTTTAGTATAATATAAGAACGAAGTAACTTCACATAATTTTCACTTCACTAAAATAAAACCTGTAGTTGTACTATTTTATTATATTGGAAATAATTCCAGCGAGGTAGGAAATACATTTATAAAATAGATTCAACTGGCATTGTCATTGTTATATTGGCCTAGTTCGCAAAATTATATTTTGTGAACAAAGGTTACTTTAATATCATACATTTTATTTCCAGTATTGTCACTGTGTTACTGTACTAAAGCCTGGTACAATATTACCTTCATTTTTGGTACCTACAATACATATTACAGTGGAAGGAAAGGGATTGTTAGTAATGGAGACTGAGAATCCTATTGCTAGCAATATAACCAACCAGATCGACCTCCTCGCGGTTCTCCCTGGAAACTATCATGGTTAATTCCTGATGACTTCATCACGATGAGCTAACTGATCTGTTTTCATTCTCATCTATCATCCTTCACTGGTGCTCTTCCAGCGTATCCCGTTAGCGCAAGCGGGGTTACCATACCATTTTCACCTATCAAAAAATACATATTACAGTTAAGAAATGTAAAGTTTTGATTTAAAATAAATCAATATAAACTCTGATAATTAACAAACAAAATCAACATGGAAACATACTAGGATAGTCAAACAATGTGGGTGAATGCAGGTAAATTTTGATATGTTAAATTATTTTTGTTATCATTACATATTATAAAACAATAGTCTGTCTGTCTGTGCGCAATAAACTCAAAAACAACTACACCGATTTTCATGCTGTTTTCGCCAATGGATAGAGTGGTTTTTATGGAAGGTTTTAGTATATAATTTGTTAATTTTTTGTATACATTGGCTAAAATATAATGATATTTGTTGGAGGTGTCAAAAAAATAAGTCATCTGGGAGCTTTTAACGAAAACGCTGCCTAAACCTTTTGAAATATAACAAAATAATATATGATGAAATAAATTAATAGCTCTTATTATATAAAAACAATACAACAATAAATTAAATGAAATTATGTATTTTGTCTATAGAAAAGTCCGTGATGGCATATATTCATCTTTTAAGGAAACGTACTATATCCATTTAAATACTTTAAAAAAATGGGCAATTATAATTATTATTAATTATTATTAGTGATAATTGGGAAGCTATTTACACAAATACAGTTATCATTCTAAATACATTAGTTGGCTTAAACATATCATTAGGATTATTTTTTCCCTTTCATTATTTCAGTCATTATCCGTCCACTGCTGGACATAAGCCTCCCTCGTAGACTGCCATAAAGAACGGTCCTGAGCCACCTGCATTCACTGACTCCCTGCAATGCATTTCAGGTCTTCGCTCCATCTAGTGGGGGGTCGTCCTACACTGCGTTTGACCATTACACCATGTAAATTAAATAGATACCTTAGGAGATATAGCAAAATCAAAATAATGCTCAACGTAATTTCGTGTCACCGTGATTCGACCAGGTCGCGCAGATACCCCGTAATCCAGCGACTCGCGTCCGAGCCGGGGCCGTCCAAAAGTTTAGGTAATGTATCAATGTAAATTAATATTATGTGTAACAAGAAAAGATGAATGATATTTTTGTTTGTTACGATTTAACTTAAAAACTAGTCAACAAATTTTACCAAAAGCTGCCTCTTCTCGGAGTAACATAGGCTATTATATATTTTCTGTAAAGAAGCCCGTGCGAAGCCGGGGCGAGTTGCTAATATTTAATAATATAGACTAATTAATGTCTATAGGCGACGGTTACCACTTTCCATTAGTTGGGCCGTCAGTTTGTTTGCCTTTCAATGTGGCATAAAAAAATTTACTTAACAGTATCTTTATAATTTCATCCTCGATTCGTCCCCGCCGTTATATACCAATTTACCATTAGTATATAGGTGGGTGTATCGTTCCTTCTTCTACTATAAAAAAAAAAAACAACACATTTGCAGTCATCTAACGAGAGATCAGCCAATACGTTTAGTTTTACCGCAAAAACCGCTCAAAAACTTTTCTTCCCCCATCGGTTATCAGTTCTACGAGCTATGTGGCCGGCCCATAGCTACTTATCAACTTTCTGAATCTTTGAGCTAATAAAAGTAATTGGTTTTCTGCGGATATCCTCCTTTCGGATTCTATCACGCAGCGAACTCCAAGCGGGGCTATTCCACTAAACAACTTAAAGCTACCTCATATAGCATGTTCAACAACAATATTGACTCTATAGGAATTTTAATTTGTACAGAATTTTTACTTTTAAATCTTTACACGCCGATTTAAAGTTAGTTGCTATTTTCTTAAATTTTTAAGTATCATATTTGAAACAAATGACAGATTATAAAAAAAAGTCAAAAGGAAAAACACACACAATAGTATATAATCTGTATAGTGTAGAAACCCATATAATAATTATCATTTTATTTATTCATTATAAACTACCTTTAGATTATTTGGAATAATAAGCATATACCATACATGAATTAATGTCGTATAACTAAAAATATACAAAAATCATATATTTTAACTTTTAATCTTCTATTTGTTCTATTTATTTATTTGTGGCATCTCACACTCACACATGGCAATTAAATGATATCTTTTTATAATATAAAAATTATAAGACATAAAATTTATATCCTATTCATTTAAGTCCAGTGATCTGAATTATTGAAAAAAGAAAAAAAGCAAATAAAAAAGGAATGTTTGCAAAAACAATCAAAGTAAATACAAATTCTGTAAAGTCAAACTCGAATTTCACCAGCAGTTCTGCGAGCGATTTATTTGGTATTCTGCAGACGGCGTCACTTCGCGCAAGGTGGCGACGTAGTATACTGGGGTAAGTGTGCTGCCATTGTTAGAAACTCACTTTAGCTTTCAAAACTTATTTCACTTCTCTTGTTTCCCTTAGTTTACAGATATGAAAATATTAAAATTAAATGTTGTAGAAATAAAAGTCTAAAGGGTTGCAAAATGAAGTACGAATCTTTACAGAATAGCATAGATAGGAACCGTCCGGGTTGGGTTTTTTAAAAAACCAAGGAGCAAACGAGCATGCGCCTTACCTAATGGGAAGTAACTACCGCCGCCCATGATCACCTGCAACACCAGAGACATTGCGGGTGTGCTGCCGACCATTTAAAAAGGAATATGCTCTTGTCTTGAAAGTTATGGTATTCGTATTGATTTTAATAAAGATTATTAACAATTTTGATATTAACGTATTTGACGTTCCATTGTTTCTGCCTACCCTAATGGGAGACAGGCGTGACAGATATGTATGTATGTATTGATATTAAACGAATTAAAAACCATTCAGAAATGTAACAAAATTATAAAGTTCCACCATTTACCCAATAAGCTGTGCTATAAAATGTATTCGGACTTTAACGTATAAACCACAATTTTATTTTGCTATTTTATGTTTATCGTGTATTTCTTTTTATAGATACTCCAAATAATAAATCGTTTATTGTATTCATTATAAGTTATGTACAATAAAGATTTTACAATATGATATAATAATTGAGAAATAAATTTATTATGAAACATATTATTTTTCCAATATATGTCCATTATCTACGCCTCAAACTCACCTCGATAGATACAATTTCATTAATTAATTGTGGCTTTCTCGAAGGTAGCCATAGCGTATAGCGTCCATTAGACCCTTTTATATGCTTAATTATTCACACTGTTCACTAAGTATCTAGTAAATTTTAATATTATCAGATCATGAGTTATTAAAACTTCCACCTAATAAACATATATCTTCATTACATAAATATGACGTCTATCTTAATAATGAAACGCCTATAGTACTGACGCCAATTTAAAAAGATCTTTTTTACCGGTTCCACATTAAACAGTCTACGAGTATTTCATATAAGATTAGACCATAATACTATTAGGTGGAATGTCGAATATTAAAAATTATACATACTCATACAAAAATAAGAAAATTGAATTGTTTTTTTTTTCGGCAAGAAGAGGCGAGAGGTCTATTGTATTGAGGTGAATATTGTGCGTTGATATTTTTTAAAATATTTCGTATTAAGAATATTATTGTTCTAGAACTGTCTTTATTTTTTAATTTGAACTCTTTTTACATTTGAAATTATATTTTAAGTGCTAAAACCCTGTCATTAGTTATTTTATTATCCATTCATAGACAAATTTTCAAACATTCTTTTAAATTTCAATGTAACTATTTGAAATAATTATAAATTAATTAATAAAAAAAATACTTAAATTAATTAGTTTAATTGGTCTAAAGAAATTATTATTATGCATTATTTATATGTAATTTTATTAAATTGTTGTATATTCATATACTGTCTATTCTTAAAATGTATCATTATCATATTCAACACAATGTAATATTTATATTATATTTTTGTTCACTGCTGTACATAGGCCTCCTCCTATTGGGGTGATTTGCCAGTAGTTGCTACGCTTGACAAACGAGTTGGCAACCACAGTTAGGATTTGATATTTTTAATTTATTTTTATATTATTACTTTCAACAATAATAGGTTTTGGTGATGTTTTAAGAAAGACGCGGTTGCCCATCCCTTGACCATTAAGTTCTTTTAATTTCCTCATGCGACTCACACGGGAAAGAAAAGAGTAACCCATTCTATGCTGGGACCACACGGCAATGTAACGCAAATGTATATTTATGAATAAATAAATATAACTGAATTGTTGTTGAACAGATAATATAATGTTTAACAACAAATATGTATCAACAAAGATTAAAAATAGCACGTTGTGTTGACGAGTCAACAAGAAACGACACCAAATGGATACACGACTCAATATAGTATTGATAGTAGACGAGCCATTCATCTGGATGCCGACCTAAGGCCCTTACACTTTCATCTCACGTAAGGGTCCAAGATCAAATTTCCCTGTTATAAATGTGGGCATTCATTCGTTCTGAATATTTCTGGCGCAAACCCTCATTGACCGCCGATTTGTTTTCACTAAATTGGCGGTTTGCCTTGCGATAATTATTATTACCCTCCCGTGGGATATGTCTAAATTATTCCTTATGATAAAAGTTACGTATATATTAATTACAAGTTTTCACCTGCAACTTTGGCCGTGTGATCGGAATATATTAATTGGACGCAATAAACGGCAATATATGTATTATTATATTTATGATATATATTCTATATAGAACATATTTGGAATGGAGAAGGATATATATATCATGTTTGTATATTGTGTTTACTAAAGTTTACGATGATAGTTTAAGCCATTAAGACACTAAAAGTTAACAATTAAACTCATATTCACATTTCATTTATTAATAAGGATAACAGTTAATGACTTCAAAAATAACTAAACTCTCGATTTAGCTGTATATTTCTTGTGTATGCGATATCTCCACTAATTCTGACTAAATTTTAATGATTAATTTTTGCGCCAATTTTTTTTAAATATGTTTTCTTGTGGAATAAAGTCTTGAGTTATAAACGAAATGTATAATTATAAAAAATCTCGTGTGCAAATGACATCTTCATAGTTTCGATGGTTTCTGCTCAGCGTAATATGTCACATTTATTGTAATAAGAAATCAGACGAAATAAAAACATGGAGGAATTTAAAATATAAATAAATTTATTTTTTTAACCCGCCATCGGGTATCTCTACATATCCTAAATGTTGACTGGTAGAGAATGCCTATAAGCATTAAATCCGCCTTTTATACCACATTTTATTGGTCAATAAAGTTTAAGTAAATAAATTTCTCAATTCTCTTGCTTTGATTATATGAGGGGATGCAATTGTTAGTAATGGATAGATTAGTCGACACACCTAACAGTATACTTTATCATGTCAAACTGCATACTCCGGAAGCTGTCATGTTAAATTCTTAGCAAATTCTCACATGATGACCCAATTGAACTGACCTCATCTCGTCCACATTCCGTCTCCATCCATTAGGTATCTCGTATCCCATACATAACGGGAACGAGCAGCCGTTATTAGTAATATAATCCGACATGGTTAACTCCTGATAAATTCAATATGGAGAATTAGCTCGCTGCTACCGTGCCTATATATACTGCCTACTAATAACATAGACCGGATGACTATACCTCTTTGATCCTTTAATCACCTCTTGTTACAATATAAACACTTTTGAAGTCATATAATCATTCGTGACATCGTATTTCTGTTATTGAATTAAACTAGTGAATCTGTTAACAACTTTAGCAAACTGTACTTATATGTGTTCATTTGTTTGACTTTTACCACGAAGCACGTATTCAGTAGAGTTGATTTAACTTTGCTTTGAAGTTAGTTCGAATTCAATTGAATTACAAAATTGTATTTAACTTATTAGGTACTGAAATAGTTAAAATTTCAGACACAGTTCTGACTATTCTTCGTGACTGTCAAAATAATTAAAAAAAAAATTAATACTATAACTGAAAGTTAAATACCAGAGGGAGACTTTGTACAAAAATCGTTTGCTTGGGCACCTCTGTCCCATTCGTGTTTCTAACGTGAAGCAGTTGTATTTGCAGGGCTGTGTTTCGGTTTAAAGAGTGAGATATGGCAGTGAATTTACAGGATAGAGAGGAATAACACCTGAGCCCTCAGGAATGGCAACGCATGGGGGGTATCATGGACGAAACAGTATACTCTGTTACGTCCATGGTTACTGCTCATGTCTATAGGCGATAGTTACCTCTTTCCATCAGGTGGGCCGTCAGCTTGTTTGCCATTCTAAGTTGCATAATAAAAAAAGTTATTGTAAATATTTTCTTAAAATTTCATATTAATAAAAACTACAATCAATCGCAGTAGAGTAAATATGCATTATTGGTGGGAAAGGGATTGTTAGCAATGGAGTTCGACATTGCATATCAGGTCGACCTCCACGTGATTCCCCCTGGAAACCATCGTGAACAATTCTCGTTAAATTCGTCACGATGGGCTAACTGACCTGCTCCATCCTCATATATCATCCCTCACTAGTGCCCCGCCGGTGTATACTAATAGCGCAGGTGGGGTTACCATTCCATTATCACCCATTAAAAAAAATATGCATTATTTGACTGGGTAGTTGATTAGAATTATTTTCTTTAATTATTTAAGTTCACATGAAACAATTTAGACCTCATCATTACTTAAGATCACGTGAGATTATAGTCTATAAATGTACTTAAGATCATGTGACATATGTACTTTTTTTAAACCACGAAGATGGCAAACAAGCGTACAGCCCGTTTGATGGTAAACGGTCACTGAAGTACTAAAATTTATTACAAAAAATCTTATAGTGATGAGCAAAACTAAACTACAAAGAGTCCACCAGTATGACAGATCTTCCATTGTGGTCAACCATACTATAGCGAGACTCACGACCTATTAAACGATTTTTAAAAGGATATAATCATTAAGTTAACAGCTGTAACAGCGAAAATATCCTCAGCCATCTGAGGGCCTTCACCTGAAATTCGCGGGCCATTTAACAGAGGCTCGTTAGAGTAAGAGGCCATAAAGATATCCGACCTGTTTCGATTCAGCCCTTTGTTACGTATCTGATCATTACACACACCTGTAAAGACCGAATGTGATTTTTATTAACGCACCGTAAAAGATATGTGAGATGAGCTTCGTATAAGCCAAATGGGAGACACAGACGGCATGTCATTTATAAGAATATAAGTTTTTACACGCAACTTCGTTTGCATCACTGGAACGTGTTGATTGTCCATAAAAAAAGAACCATGTCCTTCTCAATTTTAAATACTATGTGAACACAAAATTTCATGACGATTGGGCGAGTAACAAGTGTCACTACTCATATTCACATTACATTTATATTTGTAAGGGTTATTGTCTTTCTAAGATAAAGAAAATTACTTTTATCAGTAACTTTATGCTACAGCTTTATCTGAGTGAGTCAGTATAAAAATTAATTAGGATATAACCTAGCCATGTATTAAATATTATTCAAATCTGTTCAATAGTTTTTTACATAATATAAAAACAAATATCCATCCATTCATTCGTCCATCCATTGTAACAAATTTTCCTTTTTATTACATTAATAAGATAACTAAGATAAGAAGAAAACATGTTCCTGTATATAATTATAATAATGGGTAAAATTTGAATAAAAAAAGAGAGTCTGTGTGGTAAAAAGAATATTTTTTATCCCCAAATAACGTGCAAAAAAAGGCCTGTATGAATTCGCTTTAGTATTTTGATTGACCCCATACAAACAAAATTAAAATCTTTCATTTTAATCAATTACAAAATTACTATAATGGATGTATAACTGATGAAGACTGCGTACGTATTAAAACATATTTTTGGAAAAGCAGAGTGAAAAATTAGATGATCAGTTAGGTAATGATAATGACATATTAAAGTGAACTCGTGTTATAATATATAATTTACACGAGTAGTTAAAGATAATAAATGCGCTGAAAGTCTTTTTATAGAAGAACTCATTAACATTAACGGCGATTATTCTGTATCCCTCTTTAAACTGGCCGGATTTACTTTTGTTTCATTGCATTTATTTTTATTGTACAATTTTAAGCTTTTACTGTGTTAAGATTATTTAAAATAAAATAAAAAAATGTGGTTAGTTACCACGTACATACACATTTTAATTATTATATATTTCGTTGAAATATTAAAATAAAATATAACAGTTCTCGTTATTAAAAAATATAAGAGGAATAATCTTTACATTTTAATATGTAGAGTTACCGACAATTATACAGTTTTATATATTACTATGTAGGTGGCCTGGGACTGTTCCTTATGGTTGTCTATGGGAGATGCCTATGTTCAGCAGTGGTCAGTTAACGGCTGATATGATGAAGATATACCCTATTATTATTATTATTATAAAAATATTATTTAATCCTATTATAGCAGAACAATAAACTTCAAATAATGAAAAAAATATTTTCTAATACTCTCGTATCTGTGTTTAGCAGCTTAAAATAAGCTTTAATCTATATTTTATATATTACGTTAGGATATAACCTATTCGTGTACAAAACTTCATTCAAATCTGTTGAATGTTTTTTGCATAAAACAGTAACAAATATCCATCTATCCTCACAAGTAGTAATAAAGTTAAATCACTACCTAGTATAAAATAAAGTCGCTTTCCCGCTGTCTGTCCCTATATATGCTTAGATCTTTATAAGAACATAACTTATTAAAAAATCCGAAAGTTAAGTTGTGTATCAATGTAAATTAATATCATGTATAACAAGGAAAATTAAAAGTTTTTTTTTTGTTACTATTTAATTCAAATACTACTTAACCAATTTTACCAAAAGCTACATCTCCTAGGAGTAACATAGGCTATTTTATATTTTCTGTAAAGAACCCGTGCGATGCTGGGACGGGTTACTAGTACGTTATAAATGTGTGTAAACCTGAAATTTTCCTTTACATTTAAAATAAATATGTCAACCTGTAATTAACATCGAATACATAATACAGACCGTCTTGAAATATTAACTCTTAGTCCACCTAAAACAGTAGCGCCAATTTCACAATAATATGCTATTCTGTGCCATAAACATGTTTTCTCTAACACGGACAGCATTTTCCTGCGTCACGTAAAAAGTTCTCCACTCACCGTTGTGAAGAGAGATAAATATCCGTCTGCATTTGACATCGAAATATCATTATAGCACAAGCACTCCATATAATGTATTCACTCTTATAAAAATAGTACTAGCAGATATATTTCGAGGAGCACTTACACAATATTTGTTACAATTACTAAACGAAAATTTCGAATTCGAAACGTCAGCAATAAAAAAGCAGGTATGTAGTTATTAGTTACCTGTAAAGATTTTTACATTAAGTCTAAGCTTTAAGTCCCCACTATGTATTTAAAATACGTGTAAACAACGCGAAAGTTTAAAATTAACTAAATACAGTAGTGTTTTTTTTAATGGATGATAATGGAATGGTTACCCCGCCTGCGCTAAAGGTATACACTAGCAACGCACCAGTGAGGAGTGATAGGTGATAATGAAAGCAGGTCACTTGGCCTATCGTGACTAACAATAAATCAATCACAATAGTTTCCAGGGGGAACCGCGTGGAGGTCGACCTATAAGGGTATATTGCTAGCAATGAGATTGCTAATTCCCATTACTACCTATCCCCTCTCCCCCAAATAATATTATTCTACTTTAAATAAGGTATATATGAATATAAAAACTGCCAGATATTCTCGTTGAAGGTCTAACAGTATTTGTTTTGCAAAACAAAATCTTAAATTATACGCAGTTTATTTTAAAATTGCCAACTGCCATAACTCTACTGACCTCATTCAATAATCGAAGTTCAATAACAAAAGCGCCGCACACGAAATAAACAAACCGCCATAGAGTACTGCAACTCGGTCGAACAATAAAAAAAATGAAAAACTTTTTTAATAAAACCTCTAATGGGTGTTACGAATGAAAAACAAAAACTTTTTCTCATAATTTACATTAAATTATTAACAGGTGCCGACCAACAATTTACGTATAAAATAAGGCCACTTCAGCACTAACAAATACCTACACATTTGAATGAGTATTTTTGTATTTCTACTCTCTACAGAACTATCTTAATTAAAAGATGATTCATTGCTGAGTATGGTACTATAATATGGTCCCCATATTATGCTATTCATGAAGAAAATATTGAAAGAATACAGAAAAAGTGCCTTGCAACTACTTGTAGACGATATGGCTTAGTCAGGAAACTTCAATCCTATGCTTCGCGAATGAAATACTTTAAATTAGATAATTTATTATCTAGAAGACAATCGGCTGAATTAATTTACTTGTATAAAATTGTTAATTCTATGGTTGACTGTCCCTCGCTACTTAATTTACTATACTTTAATACTAACAATAAATGTCGTAACTCCCGTGTTTTTGATGTGCCAAACACTAGGAATAATGTTTCATTTAACAATTCCATTTTAAGAATGTGCCGGTCTTATAATAATGTTCAGCGTGGTGGTGCTCATCAGGATGGTGAAAAGCTTGATATATTTGGTCAGAAGTTCAGTAATTTTCGTCACGACGTTTACGTATTATTTTCCTCTGTAATTAGTAGATAGTTTCTTTTGTTGTTACATATATATGAACGTAATATGTACACCGTGGTATGTGTGTTTCTGTATGTGTGTGCGCGCGCGCGTGCGTGTTTGTGTGTGTGTGTGTGTGTGTCTGTGTTTGTATGTGTGTATATATATATATATATATATATATATATATATATATATATATATATATATATATATATATATATGATTATCCATTTTTTGTTGTTTAAATTATATTGTGTTTACAGACTTTAGCTGTGTGTTTATGTTTTGATCATGCCGTGTACGCAAATTTTTGGAGGATTAGCTTGAACAAAACATAATTGTAGTTTATAAATTAATGTAACTATGTTAATTCTCTGTAATGTGTACCTATTGAAATAAAATAAAATAAAATAAAATAAAAAGATTTTTTATTTTTTATTTTTAATATTTACATTCTTTTGTCTTCTTCCTACTATCATGTCCATGTTCGGTTGGCTACTAAGGCCAACCGAACTCTCGGTTTCGGTTTCGGCCAGAAATTCTACTTTCGGCCTTAGTTTCGGTTTCGGCCAAAAATTAACCGTGTGTTGTGATTGTGTTGTGTGTGTGTCTAACTGAAAGTTTTTTTTTAAGTTTACTTGTAAGGGTAAGTCATAATTTTAACATGTTTTTACATATAATTATATATGACATATTTGTTACATACTTTAATTAGTGTTTATTATAACCCTTTAACTGTGTGTTTGTGTAAAAAATACACTAGTTATCAGTATAGAAGAGAAATTTTAAATATGTTTCAGTAAGTTTCGGTTTCAGCCGAAACTGAGACCAAGGCCGCATGTTCGGTTTTGGTTTCGGCTGTAAAACCTGTTTCGGTCGGACACTAGTCCTTATCTTTATAGTAAAATACAAAGTCGCTGTACGCGTCTGTTTATTTTACCCTCTATTTCTTTTAAACCACTTAACAGATTTTGATACGAGTGTCGTATATATATAGGCCACCCCTTCTTTTCCTGTGGGTGTAGTAAGAAGCGACTAAAAGAACTTAGTAGGACAGCACCGTCCCTCTTAAAATATCTCTGTCTAAAACGTCTACATAATATCTAAAACATGTCTAACTGCGGTTGCCAACCCGCCTGTCAAGCATAGCAACTACTAACAAAACTCCCCTTATGGGGAAGGCTTATGTTTATTATTTTAGTATATTACTGAAGTTTACTATTGTAATCTTTTGGAGGAAACAATAAAGAATATCTATGTCCAACAGTGGGCAATTAACGGTTGAAATAAATACATCCTAATGAAACTTTAATATAACTAGTTTATTAGATCCGTGCAAAGCCGGAATGGTAAATTAGTAAGTTTATAAAGACATTTGAATGTTTATTACTGCTAAACAAATTTGAACTATATTACCCACACATATAGATCTCCATCTGGATTAACATACATAATATTGTTATCTTATTTTTATTTCGGAAAATAAATTACTATTTGAAAACTGTTATCGCAAATGACCTATCCAATTACTACATACAGTAACAAATCGACAAACACGCATTCTACTTCGCTGATCGATCTCATTTCGTCCGTTCCGCTCTGTATCCGATCTTATCATTGTCTATTATAATGGGCATCGTACGAAGAAAACCAATAATCAATTAAGAATCCAGAGAAATTCATATCGAATGGAGGAAAACAGAATCCGAACTACTCGTGGTCAGATGTTAGGTCTCACGGTTATTATGATATCTGTACCGAGAAAATAGACTCGGTGATATAACTTGCTTTGTATTTATTTACAATTTTACCTATTTAACTACCTGACATAGTTTTTAGGATCCATTTATTAATAAACACTATACGTATTGAAAATTGTTCAACAAATCCACTTATTTTGGTGCAATAAAGTGTTAAATAAATAAATTTACTTCTAAATTCAATTATTATTATTCTAAATTCAATAGTTTAGAAAGTAAGTGGTGGCCTATATTATGCCGAGATCACACGGCACAAATAAATATAATGCAGATATATAGTAAACAAACAATACCGCTCGGAAAAAAAGAAATTGTTATGAAATAAATCTAATTAGGCACAAATATATTTAATATAAAACTTTACCACCTAAACAAAAATCCTGTATGATAATATATATAATAATAAAAAAATTTATTTAAAACAAAAAATAATAATAATAAAATATTTTTTTTATAAAGAAAACTTGAATAAATCGTAAACTACACCATTTTCAAGTCTTATATGTATTTTCAGTGAATATTTTAAATAAATCATAATTTTAACGGTCGCCGTTAATCTACAAGCCCTAATTTAGTTTTGAGGCTATAGGATTACCTGTCTTGCCATAATGCCACTAATAAGTTTTAGGATACCTTAATAACGTGCCCTTCGTCGACTTACGTCTCAAGGGAAATATAGGATTTTCATGAAACCTGTTACTTGACAAAACATACTCATAATTTATATAATATATATAGTCATTTTTAAGTATTTCAAATTGTATATATTTTAATGTAAAAATCTTTTATTTTTTATGCAACTTAAAATGGCAGACAAGCTGACGACCTATCTGATCGAAAGTGGTAACCGTAGCCTACAGACATGAGCAGTACCATGGACATAACAGATAATACTGTTTCGCCCATGATACTCCCATACGTTGCCATTCCTGAGAACTCAGGTGTTATTTCTCTGTACACAATCATGCAAACACAACTGCTTAACGGTAGAAACACTAATGGGACAGGGGTGCCCAAGCAAACGACTTCTATACAAAGTTTCCCTCTGATAAATCTGGTGGTCTATGTTTACATATATAGAACCATCATATAAAAAATATACAATAGTTGTGACTAATTAAAACTTAATTAAAACTGTCTTACTATAAGGTTTCTTTAGGATCGGCAACGCGCACGTGACACCCCTAGTGTCGCAGGCGACACAGGTTACAGTAACTACTTACCGTCAGACGGGCTGTATGCTTGTTTGCTACCTTCGTGATATAATAAACCAGAGGGAGACTTTGTACAAAAGTCGATTGCTTGGGTACCTCTGTCCCATTCGTGTTTCAACCGTGAAGTAGTTGTGTTTTCATAGTTGTGTTTCGGTTTGAAGGGTGGGATATAGCGTGAATTTACTGGATACAGAGGAATAATACCTAAGTCCTCAGGAATGGCAATGCATGGGGGTATCATGGGCGAAACAGTATACTCTATTATGTCCATGATACTGCTCATGTCTATAGGCGACGGTTACCACTTTCCATCAGGTGGGCCGTCAGTTTGTTTGCCATTCTAAGTTGTATAAAAAAATATATAAAAAAAGAACTATAAAAAAAATTAAAAAGTTTATTTAAGCAATACTTGATAAAACTATTTAAATCAGTAAATATGTTTTGTCAATATAATAATATTTATTTATAATTTGATGTGCCAAAATCTATATATTGTTAGGTTTACATTTATTACTTTGAGCTTCCTTTATTTTTAAAAACACAGTCTTTAATAAACAGATATGAGACAAGCTTTTGTAGTAAGTTGTCGAAATATATACACAACACACCTTTTATTATAAATAGGATAGGTAAAGAAAACAACAACTAATAATGTATACCTGTACAAAATAAATAACACATAAATAACATAAAATGATAATTATAATATACATACGTAAATACGAGTATAAAGGTATAAAATATTATATAATAATATATAAATAAATAAAATATAAAAAATAATGATTACCTACTATTGTTGTAATGAGAACTGTGAATGAAATGTAAATGTTAAGTTCATCAACATCATTATCATATCAGCCTTTAACTGTCTACTGTTGAACATAAACCTCCCCCTTGAGGGATTTGTCAGTAGTTGCCACGTTTGGCAGATGGAATGGCAACCGCAATCAGGCTTTAGAGACATTGTGGTAAGAGGGACACTGCTACCCATCTTTCGCCCACACTTAGTCGGCTATTACGACACCCACAGGAAAAG
Source organism: Galleria mellonella (assembly GCF_026898425.1). Taxonomy (NCBI): domain Eukaryota; kingdom Metazoa; phylum Arthropoda; class Insecta; order Lepidoptera; family Pyralidae; genus Galleria; species Galleria mellonella. The sequence goes on from NW_026442023.1 coordinate 2,424,161, forward strand.
AAGGGATGGCCTATTCTATACTGGGACCACACGGCAAATGTTATGTTATGAGACGTAAATTAATTTTGGAATATTTTCTACATTTCTTATCTTGTTGTAAATATATTTTGTTAGTCGATGTATACTTACTAAACAAATACTTAATTTAGCTGGTACGTTGCGAAATATAATGAAAATATATTTTGCAATGCCCATACCGTGCAGATAATAAACATAATACTCTGTGAGCACCGCCATATTTTTCAATTTCATTAAGAACTCCTCGATACTGGCATCACGTCTTGAATTATCAAGAAATCTAATCTCGTTACAACAACTTTTCTGTTTATTTAAAAAAATTTTACTCTGCAAAAGAAAAGCTAAAAGTCATGACAATATTAATATATGACCAATACATGTGTAAATACTATCGATGTTAAAAAAAATATATCAATTCCAATTTTAAATTCCCAAAAATATTATTTTTTTATTTATACTTTATTGCACACAAAAATTATTTCAATGAAGATAAACAACAGATGAACTTATACACACGCAATAAACTTTAAATTTGAAAACAGCCAATAAAACTTCTGCATTGCTCTTTTCGAGTGACATCGAAAAGACGAGGTTTTCACGCCTATGTTACACGATTATGTCACCGATTAAGAATCGATTTTATAACATGTAATGTTACACGCAAAAACATATTTCATCGCAGCCGATGTTCATATTTTCACTAAGCCCTATAAATCAAACAATATCCAGAAATAAACATTGTTATCGTGAAGAGTATTTTAGTAATAGATTACTAATACTCACGTTCATCTCCTAACACTAAATAAATCACTTACTTATCTTGGCGTGCACTTATTTTTTACACAAAAGCAATAAAAAGAACGAGCTAGGAGAATGAAAAATGAAGTTTTCGTGACTTAGCTGAAGGACTGAAAGGATAAAGGAGCGCTAAAATGAATACCGTTGCGCCGGGAAAATCCTCTACTTGCATTATATTATAACTACTCGTATGTTTTTGTTTATGCAAGTTAGAATAACAAACAAGCTGACGGCACACTTGTTGGAAAGTAGTAACCGTCGTCTATAGATATGAACAGTAGCATGGATATAACAGAGGATACTGTGTCACCTATGATACCCATGCAAATATAACATTATTCTAAATTTAAATGTGTATTATATGTGTAAGTCATAAATCCAAGTAAATTATATTGTTATCGTATATTTCAATTTCCAACTACAATATTACAATAATATTATAAGTTTAAAATTTGTAAAAGTTGAAAATAAATTTATTTCTTACCTCTTAATATAGTCCACTAGTCATAAAATTTGATATTTACCATATTTGGAATGAAAGTGCTATCTTCATTCTAAAAATCGAATATCTATTTGTTTTTTGTCTACATTTCAAGTGGACTAAGGCTATTTTTAATCCCGATCAATTAATTTATCGAAATAACGCGAACAAAGTCACGAGCAAAAACCAGTATTAGTTAATTGTGAGGTCAAACCATAAAGTACATCTCAATTTCCATTCCCCTTCCATTTACTACTTAGTGTTAACAGTGCTAACCTAATAAACATAACTCTTTCCTCTGAGCTGTATTAAAATGTGGACGCGTCATTACATCTTACGATTTCCCTTTATTGCCTCATTTTCTAGCGCGCAACTCACTTCGTAACCTAATTATATCATTATACTAAGCAACAACCCTATTTTATGGATATATGCACACACAGACGTATTGTACCTCATTTTCATATTCCCAAGAGAGACCAGACAAAGTATCATTATTCTAGTGCCTAGATTAGACACATTGGGGTCGATTCTGAAGCGCCATTTCTCTCTCTAAAACTATGATTTCTGTTTTCACATTACAATGTAATAACGTATATTATTCCAAAGAGCAGAATAAACTATAATTATAGAACTACATTAGAATCAGAATTGCATTATAATTTTGTTCTCGGTGGTCTGTAACGTAGTATATTTTGAGTAAAAATAAATATATAATTAAATTTTTTTTTTATAAATTAACTAATAAATTATAGCTCAGAATTGACACCATAATTTAGATATACACCTACATATACACATATATGACTTTAAGAAAAGAACATATTCCTTTTTAATAGGCTGGCAGAACACCTATAAAGCCTCTGGTGTTGTGGATGCTCATGTGCGGCGATAGTCAGCTACCGTCAAGTAAGCCGCATACTTGTTTGCCCACTGTGTCGTAATAAAAAGAAAAGTACTATCCGTTCAAAGCCGGGTCGTATTCCTAGTATATTATATAAAATTCATCTTTCCAATAGTTCAGAACAATTTGGATGGGAAGTATAAAACCAACAACAAACGACAGGTTTCAACACACGATAGGCTGGGCCAATCCCTTACAATGAAACCAACTAACTTACCTCTTGAAGTCTCGACGTATCAAATAATTAAGACCCTAAACATCAAACCCAAGTCGTATTGTCTATGGCAGTTTAATCACGGCTGTATACAGGGTCAATCATATTGAGTACATCAAACTGAAACCAAAGAACTTTCCCCAAGGAGGGTAATCGATATCTCAAAATAATGATTAAGAGAGGTTGCTACTGGCAGCTTGGTCAGCCAATCATTTTCATATACATATTTGTGCTTGTATATGTGTGTATATATATGTATATATTATTTAATTTTGGCAAAGGACTAGTACTACCCATTGTGCCATTAACAAACAGAAAACGAGACGAAATATTAGAAAGAAACGGTAAGAATTTTGGTATTAGTATAGTTTAATGTTATTATGAGAAATAAAGGAAACTAAAGAGCACACGCGGCATTTTTCACAAAACCCATTAATTAAGAAGTCCACATACCAGTAACATCTGACGTTGTGCCAAAGTGTCCTTGTATTATTTCACCTAACTTACTGTCAATAATATTATGTTATTATTTTCAGTTTTCCAATATCAACACTACATTGTATTTGTAACATGTGATATTACTCGTGATTTAAATTTATTTAATAATTCACAATGACTGTGTTTTCATATGAGTTTATATATTCCAAAAGGACAACGTAAGAATATTTTCTTTTCAATATCTTACCTTATCTGGTAGTCTTCGTCTTGTCATTTCTAGGAAAATTAAAAGTGAGAGGATCCTAAAAAATTAGATACCAACAACAACATAGAGAAATGTCTCTCATTTTCCCAAAAGCATTTGAATATTCACCTTTTATTTGGTTTCATTTGTCAACTGTCTGGCCCATCATAACTGTAATACTTGGTGCAATTTGTCAAGTCGTAGGGTTCCGTAAGCGGATAGAATTTTTTGTCTCGATCTTTCCCTTTATCTGTTTTTCGGTTGACTTAAAAAAAGTAGAAGCTTCTTCATTGGACTAAATATTTTTTTATTTAATATGCGATGCCCTAGATTGTCTGTAAAAATTGCTTTTAACAATAAAGCCGTCTGTTGTAATTGCACATTCTGTATTTATGAATACATCGATTTTATGCGCAATAAAGAGTTTGTTATGTCCTCGGCAATTCGACGAAACACGGTTTGTTTCGCTGAATTATGTTGAATCAATTTGTTAATTTACAATTTGGTGCTTTTACTCTAAATGGAAGTGTAAAATGCCCTGCCCGGCCCTTTTTATATAAATTTGTATACCTAATATGAATAATTCTAAACAATTTGAATAAATTTATAAAATAAATATGTATATTCAAATTAGGTAATAATTATTTTTTCTTTACATTATTTGAATATCCCTTCCTCGACAGTACGTGCCCAGTATATAAGAGCTCTTCTGATTATGAAATTAAAGTATTGTATTATTAAACTATATTACTTAAGAGCACCACCCAGAACATTCGCACGCTGGGAGAAAGAGATTGTTAATAATGAAGACTTAAAATCTCCAATGCTATCAATATACCCTACAAGGTCGAGGTCAAGGTCAACCCCCACCTGATTACCCCTGGAAACCATTGTAGTTAATTCTTGTTAAATTTGTCACGATAGACCAACTGGCCTGCTTTCATCATCACCTATCGTCTCTCACTAGTGCCTCGCCACATACCGGTAGCGCAAGGGTTCCATTTTCACCCATTAAAAACAATATCCGCATCCACTTAATTAGACAATTTATATCTTGTTCCAAATTCTTTTTGAGCTCATAAACAGGTACAAAATATATTAGCAAAAGCGAAAATGCTATTTTCTGTTATTTCAAAATATTAACAAAAACTACACTATAAAAACGTACATTAAAATGTTTGTTTAACTCGCTCTATGACATTAATATATTTACTGTCAAAGGAAACTACACGTACAGCCATGTCGCTTCTGATTCTTTCCTCTTATGTATATGGTATGTATATTCCCCAGAGCTAAGACTGATATTCGGCGTTAATAAAAGTATATGCTTACACTGAATAAGCCTCTTATTTTATATTTGAATAGTATAGTGGGTACATGTTTTACATATGTGAAGTAAAATTTTATATTCCTAGGTGAAATGCTTGAATTAAATTCCAATAGGTGTCGATATTGGAATTGAAATGTTTCACACTCTCGAATTGCAATACTTAGGGCATAATGGTTTCATACTGTTTTGATAGATGCATATTAGTGCAACTTTCCGATGCAAACTATTGCACACCGATCCCAAGTTTAACTTAATTTCTACTTGTTATTAACTCATTTATTTATTTTAAATAATTTTGTTAATTTAGTTGTTAATTTACAAGTGTTATAGATGACTAAAATTAAGTGTTTATCTATCTATTCATTGCTTTCCATATGGTGGACTGCCAACTTGTTTACCATTCTAAGGTAAAAAAATATTTCGCAAAAAAATTATGTATTTAGCCAACTTCATAGATTATATCAATATTTGAATGTCAATACATTATACAAATAAGTATTTTTATTTCAGTCACATTCGTGGATTGGTGGCCTCTGATAAATCCTAGCGAAATGGCGTTCATTTTGATAACTTATCCTATTTGTGTTTTGAAGATTGGCCCAATAATAACGGAAGGAAGGAGCGCATTCCAAACAAAAGGAATTCTCATATTTTATAATTCGTTCAAAGTTATTAATTCAAGTACTTTAGGCTATAAGGTAATTACGACGTCCTTAATTTCAATTTAAGAAGTAGCTATACATATATAAAAAGTTAAGTTACTAAGCTAAAACAAGTTGTAACTCAAGAGTCTCCCGTACTCTACGTACTCGTACATTAGACGTATTATGAAAGTTACTTACTCGCGAGATACTCTGTGCTTTCTACCTGATACAAAATTAAATATTAAAGAAATGTGCTATAGCATAGAGTATTTACAAAAATCACAGAATGTTGGATGGTATTCCATCTAACTTTTTTTTATACAACTTAGAATGACAAGATGACGACCCACCCAATGGAAAGGGACATAAGCAATACCATGGAAATAACAATGTATACCGTTTCATCTATGATACCCCTCATGCGTTGCCATTCCTGAGAACTCTAGTACCTTGATTCCTCTGTACCCTGTAAATTCACTTTAAAATATTTTTTTTAAATTAACTTTGAAAAAAAAAAGTGTAAAAAAGTGATGCCAGGTGTAACGGCTGGTAAGAATTAGTTAGTAGAAAAGGAAAATATTTCATACTAACAACAAAGACGACAATATTGATATTGTCTATTACTATTCACTAAGAAATTTTACTATTTCATTTTTATTGACATAATACTAAAGTTAATATAAATTAGAATGAGAATCAGTCAATAACTTTTTAGTTTACACCATAGATTAACGACTTACGATATCCTCTTTCTACGATCTTCATGCGTAGCTCAAAACAAGCTATTCGAAACGAATAGATGGAATTATCGTTTTAAATTAGGTATATCTACTTGTACAATCATAGTCAAAACGAATCGTGTATAGTCTCGTTGTGAAAATATAGTCTCTTAACATATAAATTCCAAATGCGTTATTAGATAGTTAGTTAATGGCACGCTGAGTTTACAAACTCCTCGGAAGCCTGACACTTGCTTTAAGGGTTGTTATTTAGCGACCTAGACGTATCAACTCACGAAGCTGACGGCTATAATCATATACATATATATACACGCATACATGTGTATGCTATAATTATCTAAAATACATATATTTAAGAGATGTTTTAGCTAATAAGAGGTTCTCAAATCAGCTGATTTTTTATACTAAGCTTATTTTTATTTTATTGGTTTATTAAAAGAGTTCATATATTGAATTATAATTATTTATCGGTTTGAATCATGTATCAATAATTACGCCAAGATAATTTATACTTTTTATTTCAATCTAATAGTCCATTTAATGAATAGCAATAAATAAAATATTAAAATTATCACATAATTTCATTACAGTTTCTCTTATATATTCTTGAGAATGGATTGTTTCCAAGCAAATGTGAACATAATAACCTAAAATTATACGTAAGTACTACAAATGCATATCCATACAAATTAGTTACGTACAAATGAAATTGACCTTTCGTAATCATATATTTTAATATTACTTGAGTTGTACACATGTCAAGTATAAATCTAGATAAGATGTGCCAAGAAATTGGATAATCAAAAGATGTAGGTATATGTACAGACAGATACAGGTACTCGTGTGTTGTTTAAGCATGATATTTACTGTCGCTAAATAAGCGATATCAAAAAAGAAGAGCTACTCAATGAGTCTTCATATTTTCTGTGTGTTATAACGATAATAGCCGATTTTGATAACTCTTCACGACAGAGTTTATTCGATATAAGTCCATATAAATTGTGTCATGAACGAAGTACCAATAAACAGGATAATATAACATAAACCTAAACATAGGTAGGTATATACTATAAACTTTAAAATTTTATCTAGTCTCTACTTTCCCTCTCTAAATTAGGAATCCATCAAAATACAAACTGTTGTTTCAACAACTTTAGAAAAATATTAAATTTAAAGTAATGCTCACTAATATTATAAAATTGAAAGTGAGTACTTTTTTTGCCTTTTGGCTTAACCAATTATCATAAAATTTAACATACATATACTTATAATTGAGCATGGAGCAGGAGATAATCTATTTTGTAATACAATCATGTAAATAAAGTTACAGAAACATTTAGAATCTGTAATATCCAAAACATTAAAATAATACGTACAATATTTTAATTATCCAATCGGGACTTTACGCGATGTAAAAGCTTTTACAGGTAAATAATACCTACATACATGCTTCTTTATTGCCGACGTTTCGACGTGTATCGCACCACGTTGTGGTCACGTCAGGACTGAAGCGAGCGACGTCTTGGTCTGGCAACTTCGAGCTGCAAAAAGCTTTTACATCACGTTAAATCCCGATTGTGTATTTAAAATATGTGTAAACAACGCGAAAGTTTAAAATTAACTAATATAAAAAATCTAATGTAAATAAATCCATAAATTCAAGTAAACTGCCAAAGACGGATACGATAAAGACATAAACCCCCAAGAGCAGAAAAGAAGAGCTCTTTTCATGATTGTCAACTGTCACAATGGCGGTTAATAAAATAATTCTGGGAAATAAGTTCTAAGCATCTAAAACAAAAGCTGTGTTTTGTACATAAAAATCGATCATTTCAACAAAACAACAGATAGGTATAGAATAGGAAGCAAGAGGGGAAATGGGCGCAATTGCCCCCAGGCACCAATCATCCGTTCCTCCCAGTGGCGTGTTTAAATAATGATATTGTTGACGACCCTTTAAGTTACTGCTTGTGATTTCACTTTTTGTTTTGCTACGATTATTTATGTGTACAATGACACTGGTTATGTTTCAACTGTGGTTATTTTTTTCTCACAATAATTTATTTTTTTAACATATTACGTCGACCCTAAATAATTGGGATTCTTATCACAGAAATGTGATGATGAATTTGTTTTTATCATGAAAAATTGAAACCGACTCACGTAGTACCAGATGATAATCATAAAAATAAATTTCCAACAATATATAGAGATCATTAATGCAAATAAATAAATAAAAATAGGTACGTATTAGCCGTGTGGCCCGGCATAGGATGGGCCACCCGTGTGTCGTAAGAGGCGACTAAGGGAACTTGATGGTCAAGGGATAGACAGCAACGTCCCTCTTGAAACATCACTAAAGCCTTACTGCGATTACCAACCTGTTCGCCAAGCGTGGCGACAACTAGCAAATCCCCACATTAGAGGGAGACTTATGTTTAGCAGTGGACAGTTAGCGGTTGTTATAATATTGTTAATGATGACTATAAGTACTATTGTTCTACTTCCTACTGACATTATAATGTATGTATTAATTGTATATATTTATTATATAAACTTACGAAGTGGACTGAATGTAATCAAAAAGAAAAAATTGAATTGTACAGACTGAAAATAACAGTAATTGTAATTTATAATTTTCAAAATGCTATTATGTAGTACCCTATATAATGTATTTTGAGCTTTGGATAAAAAAAATATATAAATATGAAAATTTTTAAAAATTTATGTTTAATTGTTTGACACCCAATCACGTTTAAATGGCTAAACGGATTTGAATAAAATTTGATATACAGATAGGTTATATCCTAAAATAACAGATTAGCTAAATTAACACAACAGTGTATGTGATTAAGTCTTATTTTTTATATATGATATTTCGATTAATATACATTTTATTTGGTTACTTTTGAATTTGTGACTTGCAAACTTGTCTGACTTGCGCTATCTACCTTTCTCTCTGTACTTATCTATTTATACCAAATTGTCTGTAAGAGTACATTTAGCGATAAGATCGCTTTTTGTATATGTACATTCTGTATAAATACTCCTTGTGTACATCTCTTTTGTGTACAATAAAGAGTTTATTATTATTATTATTGTGAGTAGCTTTGACGTGGTCTAGTATTTTGAGTAGTCATGCTCACTAAAATGTCCAGACTTGTGGCGGCGTGGTGGGCCGGGTCATTGGGCTCCCTAAAATATGGTCGAGCGCAGTGATGGCTGGCTCATCCGTCATACTCGTGAACGGGTGCTGCTTGTAGGGACTGGTCTGCTCTAATCACTATGACTGATTTCCTCTTATTAATTGTTTAACCAGTTGGTTATGTATTCAATATTTTTTTCTTTTTGAGTATTTAATTGAATTAGTGCTAATTGGTGGTTTGTATTCACACAATTAAACTTAAAAATGTAAAGTAATAATAAAAATATTTAAAAGAGCATCACGCAAGTTTCTTGCTCGTTCTTCTTGTGATGAGACAGCTTTCCGAACGAGCGGTAAATTAAAAAAAATGTAATGACTTTTCAAAAGTGCTTGAATGTAAGTTTATTTGAATAAATGATTTCTATTCTATTCTATTCTATTCTATTATTATTATACATATTTTGTTACAGATAATTGCATCATTGTACTGGAAATATATGGTCACAAAAGTCTTAGACCTGTTCGATACTGTATTCTTCATAATTCGTAAAAAATACGACCATGTTACATTTCTTCATATGTATCACCATGTATTTATGGTGGTTATCGCATGGTTATGTTTAAAATATGATCCTTCTGATCACTGGGCTTTTATGGCTAGTATAAATTGTATCATCCACGGAATTATATCCACTCATTATGGTATAACGTCTTTAGGACCTGGATACGAGAAATATATCTGGTGGAAAAAATATTTGACATTAGTGCAATCGGTGTGTTTTTATTTTATATTTTAGAAAACCAAAATACTAATTAGGATACTAATATATACTAGCTTTCAGAAATACGAAGGAAAATTAATGTACCAGACCGTTTCTACATGACCATTTTGCATGTAAATAATGGTATAAAAATTAAAGTCTTAATTTTTTTTTCAGATACAATTTGTACTAGTAATAGCACATTTAATAGTGCAAGTTTTCATCTCGGCATGTCCGCTACATAGCAGCACTTACTGGATAGGCTTGGCAAACTTTATTCTATTTATGCTTCACTTTACTGACTTCTACAACAAAATAAAACGAGCTCATTGTAATAAAGAATTTATGAAGTTCTTTTGCTATAAACAACTTCATTAGTAGTGCTTTATATTCTTATAATATTGTTTTTGTTAATATGCGTAGTAATTTATATGCGAAATATATATATATATATATATATATATATATATATATTCATCTTAGCCATTGCCTGTCCACTGATAAACATAGGCCTTCCTTATAGACTGCCATAAGGAACGATCCTTAGCCACCTGCATCCACTAATCTATTTGATTATGATAAAAGTTATTTGACAACAAATCCCCTCTTCCTATAAACTTGACATGAGTAATATCATTACCACTCCGATATCTATATATTGCGCTCTTCTGGAGATTGATAATAGAAAAAAAGAATCATTACCCACTTTGATATCGTCCATATAAGCTATATTTACGTATACATAACTATATAAACGTAATACGTAGCTGTACTATACATTTTTTTATACAACTTAGAATGGCAAACAAGCTGACGGCCCACCTCTTGGAAAGTAGTAACCGTCGCCTATAGACATGAGCAGTACCATGGACATAACAGAGTATACTGTTTCGCCCATGATACCCCCCATGCGTTGCCATTCCTGAGGACTCAGGTGTTATTCCTCCGTACCCAGTAAATTCACGCCATATCCCACCCTTCAAACCGAAACACAGCCATGCAAACACAACTGCTTTACGGTTGAAACACGAATGGGACAGAGGTACCCAAGCAATCGACTTTTGTACAAAGTAGATTGCTTGGGTATTATATACGTATTTCGATCAAGTTCTTCATTTCGATATATCATGTTGGTTAACCGTTATTTAATATATCTATTATTGGGTCAATACATATCTTACACTGTAACTACAATATATAAGGTATATATTATTTTAAAACCTTTTAAAATAACAGGTTGTGATTTCAGAAATGCGGTTTTAATTAATTCGCAAAACATTTTACTTAAGAACTCTGACCGAACCAAATTTAGCCAAAGTAAATTAGATCGTTTTGAATCTAATTATAAACCGACAATAAACACGCAAAATACACCTTGTTACGGCATCTATTTAAATCCATATCTGCGAGAAAGAGTTCGCTAAAGCCCTATTATGCGTTGCCTGTTACCTACATCCTCGTTTCCACACGCACACCCAAGTCGTAAAACATGTTCTGTACCAGATTTGTTGGAAACTTGTTTCATACAAATAATATTCTGTACTTTTCTTTACAATTAAAAAAATTTAAAATTATTAACTTAATTTAATTTGTTGCTCGTGACTAAATTAAATATTAGTATATAAGAATTATCAAAATATTGACGAAGATATTTATATATTTATTTATTTATAGCAAGGCAACAGATTACAAATTAATACATTAATAAAATAAATATTACATAAAACAGCATTAAATTTGCACTCCAATAACTGCTCTGCATAACATAATCATATCAAGTAACACATACCTAAATAAAAATAAACAAGCGATGTGTTGCTCCTTTCTGAAATTACTTAATAAGTGTATATTAAACTGCATATTTCCATTATTAATTAATATATATCAGTAGACCTAAAAGTATACTATTATGATATTAATACTCATGTTATAAATGCGTAAGTTGTAAAGATGGATAAATGAATTAATGTTTGTTACTCTTTCGCGCAAAAACTTATGATCCGATTTGAATGAAATTTGGTACTCGAGTAGGGTATATCCTAAATTAGCACATAGGATACTTTACGTATTGATTCAATCGAACGAAGCCAAGAATCAAGCTAGTTTATCAATATTTTTAGGCCGTACAATTTTTATGTGATTAAAGATACATAAAATACTTAAGCACCTGAAATATGTATATTCATTATTTTTGTACTTACGTGAAAAATGTAAGATTCTTTAAAAATAAAAAATAGTATTCATAAATTAATTTATATTATAAGATTCGCGTCTTAATATTAATTAGTCTCCAAGTGTAGAATTAAGTGCTTAATTAATAAATTAAGTAATTAATTTCAATTAGTTCTTAAAAGAACTTTTTAAAATTATTTATAGCTACTTATTATTGTTCTAAATCTTGGAAGGCAGGTGTGGGAGTTATTTGTTAAATAAAATAATCGCGTTCGTACAATCAAGTATTTATATATTTTAATGTATATAAAAACCCACTCTAACAACCTTAAATAAAAAAAGATGTTCATAAATCAATTGATTTTTTTAAGTTAAAATTTTTTTATACAGCTTAGAATAGCAAGCAAGCTGACGGCCCATCAGACGGAAAGTAGTAACCATCAAATATAGACATGAACACACATCTTTAGGCAACGGTGTACTCTATTAATTTGTTACGTCCATGTTAAACATAACAGAGTACACTGTGTCACCCATGATACCCTTCATGCCTTAATAATTTAATATATAAGCATGATTTTACATAAATACGATACATTTATCTATATTAAAGTCAGATATATCAGATATAAATAACACCATTTCATCCATTAAAAAAACCACCTGCCAAGCGTGATAACTACTGTCAAAACTCCCTTTATGGGGGGGAGCCTTATGTTCAGCAGTGGACAGTTAACGGCTGATATGATGATGATAATAAAAACGAGGAAGGGAGGGGAGGTTAGTCCCCATTGCTATGAAAATACCCTACCAGGTTGATCTCCACGCGGTTCCCACTGGAAACTATCGTGACTAATTTATCATTGAATTCGTCACAATGGGCTAACTAACCTGCCTTTTCATCTTCACCTATCATCCCTCACTGGTGCCCCGCCAGTGTATACCGATAGCACAGGCAGGGTCATCATTCTATTATCATCCATTGGGGGGAAAGGGATTGTTAGTAACGGGGTCTAACAGCTCCATTGCAATGTACCCTTATCAGGTCGACCTCCAAGCGGTTCCCCCTGGAAATCATCGTGGTTAATTATCGTGGAATTCTTCACAGTGGGCTAACTGACCTGCTTTCATCCGCACCTCTCACTGCTGCGTCACCAGCGTATACTCGTACTGATAGCGCAGACGGGGTTACCATTCCATTTTCAACCATTAAAATTATCATTCATTAAAAAAAAACTACGTGGTATTCATGGTATATTCAAATCAATTAATCTTTATTCAAATAAACTTGTGTACAAGCACTTTTAAATCGTCCTTTTTTTAATCTGTTGCAGGGTTCACAAGCTTGTTATCTGTTGAGATCCCGCAAGAAACTAAACAGTTACTCTTTTAAATCTTTGTTCACATATATCAAATAATATATATGTCACCCTTTATTTATTTTTTTCTTTTCGTAAATACAGTCACAAAAGCCAAAGAGTAGAATGAAGATTACCAAATTATTTATTTTTATAAAATACTAGCGGCCCGTCCCGGCTTTGCACGGATGGACATTTTTACAACATTTTAAAAAGTGGTTATTCTGACATAACGATAATAGTTGGACATATAGTATCACAAAGTTTTTTGTTGTTATTGATATTTTCTTCAATATTGTAGAACGTACTTTTGCTCTATCACCAATCACGTAACAAAAAGTTACGTTACTCAAATTTTAGTAAGGATCTCTAATCTTTTCTAGCAATAAATATAGCCTATGTTACTCAGGGTGAATGTAGCATTCTGATGGTGAAAGAATTTTTGAAATCAGCAAAGTAGTTTTTTAATTTATTCATTACAAACCTACATACACACAAAAATACAAATCTTTCCTATGTTAGACACATTCTTGACATCAGTAGGTACTAGTATATTTATCCAATATAACATCTTTACAACACCTAAACTGCTGTAACGCATTAAACTGTCACTACTGGTATTGAAATGTTTAATCAGCAAAGTAAGTACCACAGACTAAATACTGTCTAGTCTTTTATAAGAAATATTAGTATAGAAATGTGAAAATGACACATGAAATAGTTCTAAAGGTTGAAAATAGCGAACTCGTTCATTTTTCGAGAGATTTCAATATCTCAGTGCGTCCACAAAAGTCTGCTTACTATTCCGTACTTAAAATAACTTCTTTATACAGTTACAATATAGTCAATATATTTTTTATACGAGTTCAAATAAAATCAGGGGGCTAGTCATGCACCCGCAAAAATAACACGGCCACACCATTCTTTTCTCGAAGCGACTTACGGCACTTTTGACTCACCTGTAATTTAATTGTAGATAAAGGGAGAGAGACTTTGTAGAAAAGTCGATTGCTTGAGTACCTTTGTCCCATTCGTGTTTCAACCGTGAAGCAGTTGTGTTTACATGACTGTGTTTCGGTTTAAAGGGTGGGGTATGGCGTGAATTTACTGGGTACAGAGGAATAACACCTGAGTCCTCAGGAATGGCAATGCATGGGGGGGTATCATGGGCGAAACAGTATACTCTGTTATGTCCATGGTACTGCTCATGTCTATAAGTGACGGTTACCACTTTCCATCAGGTGGGCCGTCAGCTTGTTTGCCATTCTAAGTTGTATAAAAAAAAAGTAAGAAATTGGAATTTCTATAATCAAAAGGATATATAATAATTAACCAATATTACCTAATAATTATACTTTATAATTTACTAATTATCGCTTATCCAAGTTCCTAAATATCGTCGCCGATCATCAAAATTCTAAGGTACTTCTGCAATCTCACAAACGTCAAATTTTACATTTTACGAGTTGTTAACATTTAGGTTATAAAGAAAAGATGAAAAATCCCCAAATGTTATTAAATCAAATAAAATATTTAAGAATTTAAATAACGCACTACGCTTATACTGACGGACAAGACTGCGGTTGCCAATCCACTTGCTGAGCATGGCAGCTACTGGCAAACCCCCCAAAGGTGAGGCTTATGTTCAGCAGTGGACAGTTAAAGGCTGATATGATGATGATGATCCTTTTTGGTAAAGAGTCCTAAAAAGAATACATATAAAATCACTTACTCGTACCTAAAAGTAAATTTTTTTTTTAATATCTAAAATCTAAATTCGGTTTATAAATCGAAAAAGAGATTAGAAGGGAAGAAAAGATATAGAAATTACATTTTTGATATTGCACGTTTTAATTTTATAGGATGACATGCGCCCACGTAATATTGCTTAAAAATAAGTTGCATTGAATGCCATACATAATTAGGCAAAATAAACAACTTACTTTAATAAATAAAATTTCTAAATAAATTTTTTGTCAAATTTTAATTTCTTTAAACAATACAAATTCTCAATCAATCTAGGTCTTCTTGCCCGCCGATGTTGCGTGGGCGCGCGAGGTAGGGGCCTCGGGGTATACCCCTCTGCCCCGGCTTCAACTCCGGAGGCGACGACCTCCGGGTCGCTGGGTTCTTCAGCCGGCATACACTGATGGTCTGTGTATGCCGGCGTGGTGTCTTAACAAATTCTATAGGTACTACCCACCCATAACTATCGGTTTTACTATTGTCAGAATTAGTTCAAAAACTCGTCACTAGATGGCGTTGAATATAAATACAACACGCTATAATTAAATTAATATATTTTTAAAAGTTGAATTCATTTTTCTTTCGTATCGTCTAATATTGCTCTTCCACGTTCAGGAATTTTTAATAATTTGATTTGTAGTCATCATCTAATTAGTTATCAATATATTTAAAATAATTTTAAATTCATTAATTATATTACTTTACAAGCGCAATCAATGCTTTTATTAGTTAAAATAAATTATGAGATATATTTGTTTAATAACAAACACTTTTGGTGAAGGTTATTCAATTTTTCGTACATTTTCTCATAGTACATTACCTATTCCTGATTGACATCGAAATCTCATACTTAAATTTAATTAACAATTTTCAATTTCAAGATTTTTTTTCGATGTCTTGTTCCATATTAATGTTAGAAATTGCTCGTCAATTTAATTTCACTCTCAATAACTTAAACGCGTTATATCAAAGCCATCTAATTTCCTTTGGAAGCACGCTTTAAGCACTTTGGCAAAGAGGCATTATTAGAAAATTGCGCAGTAACCTACCTACTTCCCATCTAATGTCTGTTTTATGCTTATTGGATCTCGATTTCACGATATACGATATAATAATCGACGATATTGTAATTTGAACCGTATTACTTTGATATCACGTTCACATTGTCGTATAGTCGGCAGTGAAGAGACTTATTTAGAGTTAAAATGTTTGAAAATATATTACCACACATAATTTCTTCCGTTTTGCTATTCAAATTATTGAAATAAAACCGGTCAAGTGCGAATTAAACTCACACTTCGAGAGTTCCGTATACAAAATAATGTGTAAAGTATGTAGTCTTAAATCCGTCCATTTACACTATCTAGGTGTAAATGGACTTTAATAAAAAAAAATCTTAAGATAAAGGTTGTTTCTTATATTAAATAAAGTAGTTATAAACATTTTTAAAAACTACTATTTGATATTTCAAAAAAATAATACATACATAATTTATAATAATCCCATTAATTTATCTATATTTTACTGCCGAGATCCAAGTTGCAAAATACATGCGAATCAAAATAGCGTATAACACTTAGTTACCCTTAATAAAAAAACCGCATATGCAATGTGCACCAGAAACGCACTATTCTATACAAAACTATTCGCCTTTTGTAGATCTGATTTCTCCAACAACGGCACCTGGCATCAAGGTAAAATTGCATTGCATTCACCTTCCTTTACAACCAACGCCTTCTTAACTACTGACAATATCAATATTGTATTGAGCAAAGCTTCGAAATTCAATTGTGTGAAATCCAAATACTAGAAGTAGTTTCTACACTTGGTACCTATCCACATATATATTATAACCAACACTCTCATCGTGTACTCTATTTTGTACGACTTAACGTTTACAATTCTCTGTTCCATGAGAAAATGTTGCGAGCGAAGTAAAACTCTTCACTTCAAAACGTCAACGTCACCATTCAAATCGAAAATATCAGATAAAAAGAAGATTAAAAGAATTCCCAGAAATTCCTTTTTCATTCATTTTATTTCCAAGTTTTTCTCATACCTTCATTCAACCAATTCACGGTATAATTACCGATATGTTATTTGTACTAATACCTTAATAAACTGTATTACAAAATTGTTAACAATAACGCTAATCCCCATTGCTATCAATAATCAGGTCGACTTCCACGTGGTCTTCCTGGAAACGATTTCAGTTTTTCCTAGTTAATTCGACACGAAGAGCCAACTGATCTAACTTCCTCTTCAATATTGCAGCCTTAGAACATATAGATAGAATATCTCCATACAAATGCTTCGCTAAAGATATGTCAACCTTTATATCCATGTGCGCGTGAATAAGGTTACCATAATCATCATCATCGTTATTACTCTGTGTCCGAATCGTCGAAGATGACAGCTTTGATCAATCTCCTGTTGACTTCAGATACGCTTTTGCTTATATACTTCACCAACTTAAGTGAGGTTTGCGACAGCGGGGCTACTCCATCGCTCTCCAAATTCCTGCTCATCAACGACGCGCGCAACGTCGCGAACGATATCATGTGCATTAACTAAATATTTTAATTAGTTTTGTAGATAATTATTTGTGTGTGTGTTTTTTTTATACAACTTAGAATGGCAAACAAGCTGACGGCCCACCTGATAGAAAATGGTAACCGTCGCCTATAGACATGAGCAGTACCATGTGTATATATATCCCGTAATGGAATAAATTCGATTTACATTGGAAGTTCAAATATGTATTTATTTATTTGCAATTTCTTGACATCTGAATGACGCAACTAATGACAAAAACTATAAAACTCAAATTACAAAACTGGTGTACACATTAAAACTATGTATTCACCAAACATCTTTCTGATAAAGTGGACACTACATACATATAGTAGATATATAAGTATAACAGTGTAAACATATTGCGGTTTATCAATAAGTTGCAGACAAAGTTGTGAACACGTACACGCACGCGCACACGCGCACACGCGCACACACAAGCACACATACAAACATACATTATACAGGTACATCAGGAAATTTCTATACCAAATATTGAAAAAGGATATGAGTTTACGACCACAGCTCGGAAATATCCAAATTTGGCTCATGTAAATACAAATGATTAACATATTGCTCGTTATCTTATTGATGTATTTTTGTTATTCAAAATATTACCATGTGGCTATTATAGAAAATCAAACAATACAGTTAGTTGCAACTATCATGTCGTCGATCAAGAAGAAGTTGAAAAATCCAATTAAATCAATCATTTCTCAGTTCTCATATCTATTATATTATCTCCATATCTTTCAGTTTGTCGTCTACATCATATGCGTTATTGAAGTCAATCTCCAGTAGTAGCACAGACTCCGTCGCATATTTAGATACTTGTATAAAATATCTTTTCTTGGTACGAATTATCGTAATATGTAGACATGCACACTTCTAACTTAACATTTGAATATTCAAAAATGTTTATATAGCTTTGTAAAGTTGGTACTTGCGCTGCAATTAAACACCATTTACGATGACAACAAAATACTCGGCTCTCTTTAGCAGTACACGAGCACCTTTAGACAGTTCTGTCGCCCACGACTCGACATATACAGTAGATAATCGCTGAACAATCCCGCATCAAACATGTTTGTTAAAAGCAGCTGTTCGCTTGCAGTTCATATCGCTCTAGGCCAACGATACAGAGGATTTATTGATGACAAACCGGTCCCGCACTAAATTCATTCACTTGCATTATACTCTCTGCTAACTTGGCCATAGTAAATCATCGCACGCCAGCACGCACGGAGACCAGGCGACTAACCGACTTTTCATTGATCGATTCTTTTAAAGCCTCGTTACATGCACTCTTTAATTTTTTATCATTGACAATTTTGAAATAATGGTCGGTAGGTACCCCCTTGGGAGCGGTTAAATAAAATATTTTTGACGTTATTGAAATTCTTAACGTTCACTACACTTGTATGCTAAATACTTTCGTGTAGTAACACAATATCCTATTATTATATTTAAATCTTTACCAATATTATTAAAAGTACTATACTTGTAAATACTCATTATATGAACTAGTCAAGTATATTTCCAGATTAGAATTTGATAGTGCGTTCGTAATTGGTGAATATATTTCCTCCTCTGTGGTCGTTTATCACTAAATTTTCATTAAGTGTCAAGAGTACATAACGGACTCCTACGTCATCCTAAAACACTTCTCTAATACAATGAAGTCTTATAGTATTCATTCTTACACAATAGAACTCATTCAAGCGAACTTTCGAACGACAGCCAACAATTACTTATACTCTATATGATCCATTATTATTTCCACAGTAACTTAATTCACTGTGGTTTGATTTATTTGATATTTTTCACTAAATAACAAGTTTGATACATAGACTGAATAAAACCGTTTTTTAAAATATGACTTATATTTCCAGGATAGATGTTGATGGCTGATTCGGATCTGTCGACTCATACCTCGTAGTTATTATTTCCTACCGGGACACACCTCGGAACTGAGATACAGATCAAATGACTTCTTGTATTCATTGGAGGTGAATATTTGAGCTTCAAGCAATAATTGTTAGTATTGCATATTTTCTCATAAAGTTATTTATTTATAATATTATCAAATGTTATAATCGAAAAATAAATTAAATTAATAATCAGTCGAAGTAATACTTCGGGTTGGGTATGGATCATAATCCGTACTCAACCCAAAGGTCCCCATGACACCTGCGACAATTCCGCGCTGCTTTCCGCCAGAGCTATCCTTTGAGCCAAATACGAACCGGAACGGCGATCATGGGCCCTATCTGCAATGCGCTGATCCAACTCCCTTATAAAGGATTTCGCTTCAAACCAACCACATGAAGCCTTTCCCGCATATGAGACACAGCAAACGTGCTCACGCAAGTTGCATCCCATAATAAACAGCGCCCTCTCTTCCAAGGGACCAAAACCAAACCATCAAGCCGTTTCCCATCCGACCCTCTCAGACCAGGGGATATCGCTACTACACATTGCCCTCCGAATGATGTCATTAATAGCATGATGCCGAGGAAAACATTCGGCACAACTTAAGCAGCTCATGCCGTGACGACCCATGTAATCCAGAAGTGCTTCATAAATGCACCGATGCTGTTCACAAATATTACATATACAAATATTAGTATTGTATATTTTTATATTCATAATAACTTTACTCACTGTGTAACTTGATTTATTACTCGTAGATACTTTGTACTGCGGCCTACATTTTCGGGATACAAATTGATTATGCACTCTAAATTAATGATAGTCACAAAATTATCACCAACTTCCAAAGTATCCCAAGCACAATCGTACTAAGTAGCTATTTCTTCTTGCTTGGACCCTTCTTTAATACACTCAAGTATAACTTGAATATTAATAACAAATGCTGTCATTGCATACGATTTCTTCTTTATTTCTGCAAAAACTTTATTCATTATGTACCTCGATTTGTTAAATGTTTGACACTGGATTATTGGGTTCATGTAGGTACATATGTAAATACACGAAACGAAATAATTTTTAAACACGATTATGGATTTTAATATCTATATATAATTTTCTTGCACTGTTTACTTTCCATAATACGTATAGATTTCAAATCAAGATTTTCATTGGATACCTAATGGCTTTAAAAGCCATAACTTTTAATATTGCTCACTAAACTCTTACTAATCTTAATATTGGCATTTTATTAGAAGCATCCCATTGCGCTAGTGCAAAATAAGCTGTTTTCAAATTTTTAAAATTAACACCATTTCTCGTTAAAAAAAAAACGATAATTTCTTCGTTATGTTTATTTTAAGACATTATACAATCTACAATTACCCTAAAGTTTTTAATATTGTTTGTACATGATAGAGAAAGACAATCACAATCAGAAGTGACTGTAGTATTACATCGGTATGCTAATATTTTAAAAAATGTATCTGGTTGAGAGACCTAATTGGAAGCAAATGTTACAAATTTGTTTTTTTTTTTAATTTAGTATTAAGAGGTTTTATATCAACCTACTTAAAAGAATGACCAAAGCAGATTCAGCACGAGATCGGGCGTCAACTCAATAATACCCGTAAATTCTCAAAACAGTATCATCAACATATCTTATAGTGTTACAATTCAGAAGGATAAGTCATTGATAGACATCATAAAAAGGGTAGGTCCAAGATCACTATCCTATGGCACGACGTAACTAATATTTTCTTCGTAATTATCAGTAATGACACTCTGATATATTTATAATTATTTTAGTGAAGGATATCACCAAGATAATTCTAGAACATATTTGAACATATTAGAACATATTTAAAACAACAAAAACAAATTATACTTATCAACTTAAATCAGTGTTTATATTAAACATGCATTTTTTACTTATGATATTTTGCTAAATTGCGAAAATAATAAATAACTAGACTTCCAGTTTTAGTGCTAAAATTGGCATGTTAATGCATGCCAATTTATAATATTCCAAAGGTTTTCCCGTTTTCAATACTCTCTAATTCATTTGGGAGCAAATTATAGTAAAAGAAGGAATATCACAGTTATATGCAGAAATAAAGGAATGAAGCATACACAAGCGCAAGCTAAAGCAGCCCACGTCAAAAAAATATCAAAATTACATTGAAAATTCGCATCAAAATTTGATACGTGGTTTAGAAGTAATCAAAGAAACAGACAAACGCAGAGAGCAACTATGCTTTTATGATTATCATACTGCCTAACTATATATTATATTTTTTTACAAACAATAATCGAAACAAAAAGGACTCACACAGCCAAACTCTCATTATGGGAGATCACACAAAATTGTATTTTTAGAGAAATTGTACCTACAAGTGAATATAACTACACACACGTCACACCTAGTTGCGGACGATTCAGAAATATCCGCAGCATCCAGGGACATTATTATCCTTTTGTGCTCTGGCATTTTTCCTTCCATTTTTACTCCTATTTTCATAATGCTACCTAGGAATCTTTTGTGTGAAACCTTTCATATATTAAAACAACATTTTATTGTCACCTGATTTTATGATTATCTCTCAATTTAACCCACTATCCCTATAATATCTGCAATATAGTCTCATACCATTTACTATTCTTAAACTCGATCACAAAAATCACACATACAGTGAAAAATTTATTCAAATAAATTATAATCTTTTTGATATTTCATTATATAAAAAAATACAATGACTATTTTACCTAAGAATATATAAAAGAGTTTCTCGCAACTTCATCCGCACAATGCCATAATATCCCATTCCCGTGAGAATTTCCACCAACCCTTATTACTTACACAACACAACTTACAAATAAAATCTGTACAAAGATTATGAATTTCCAGATTCAAGTTTCGCCAAAAGGGAATATTATAGAAATAAAAAAAATAAAAAAATCATATAGGACATATTTAATCACTTAAGCAGTACTTTTTTGAGTCTTCTGTTTAGCTCACTAGACATATTCAAGTAAAAAGATAGGTATGTGTGTAACTCATTTGAGTAACGGGGCATATCTATTGATTAACAGGAATAAAAAATAACGTTATACGAGTATCTTAGTCCCAAAGTCGTAAGGTCGTGAAGACCAAAGAGTATATAAACTTGGGATATGGGATGAAGACCATTTTGAAACACAACGTTAAGCCGCTAATGCATTGAGAAATAATAAACTCATTTTTTCATTTAAAATATAAATAGGAATAAAAATACTAGATTTCATTGATAAACTGTCTAATATATCAAAACACGGCACACTTGAAATGTTAAATACAGGATTTGTTTATGATTTTCTATATTGTTTTTGTTTGAATCTAAGAATCGATTTCTGGGTTCACTTGAACGAAGTCACGATAAACAGCTAGTTTCAAATATAAACTCAACGCAGCAAACACATTACCATTACTAAACAAGCCGTAATTCGAATAATTTGCCCATTCCATGGTGTCAACGAAATAAAATCGTGTGTGGCAAGGATTCGTCGAGCAATAAAGAGGTCGTCAGTTCATATCTGCGAGTCTAAATGGGCTACTGAATGTAGTTTATGGTCTACTTACTTATGTACAGACATACATCTAACATGAGTCATTATGTTTATGAACCAATCTGCACATAACTGAACATAAAACGGCTCGCCTTACAACGCCCAGTAAACCACTAGAGTTACAAATTTGAAATTTTGAATGTTCCTTTGATAACATGGGTATCCACGAAGAAAGGGATTCCAGGAATTCCTAGAGAATCAAGGATAACCGATTTGCACTGTAGCTGCGATAATGAGTTGGTTAAGTTTGTGAGGGTCGCCTGCCCAGTTAGCCTTATTTGATTAATGATTTTTGCCTTCCCTTTATTTATACTAATATGAAACTAAACAAAAATAGAACCCATTCGACTGTAAACGGAGTTACTGTAGGCTATAGACGCCTAAAAAATAAGGGCTATCACGCGTGTGTTGCCAACCCTTAAGAAACCTCAATACGCCCTTTTTGAAGAAACCCATGCTGTATGTAGAATCTTTTGAAGGAAACAATAAAGAGTATCTATCTATCTAGTCTCTAGGGAAAATCTCGACAGGAAGATCATTTCACAACCTAAGTGTTCGCGGGAAGAATCTCCTCTAAAACAGTACTATGCGTGACCATTCTAGTTCTAAGGTGAGAGGATAAGATTACTTTCTGATCTTGTATTGGGTTTAGAACTAAGGATGAGCAGATTTAACGTTTCTTATTTGGTCTAATCAATTTGCCTAATTTCTACACTAAATATTACGCTTGAGGTCTTTGTTCTCCGTGTTTCAACTAGCGTAGACTATCACATATGTATTCCTTGCAGATTTTATATTTCGGCTGGCAATATACTTGCCAACTCGATCTCTACGTGATCCCCTCTGAAAGCCAATGCAGTTAATTGTTAGTATATTATTAGCTATTGCTATATACTACTATGGATCAATGAACCTGACATCATGCTTATCTTTTCATTTCCCATTGGTGCTCCTCATTATTACTACTATTCTTCACAAATTTTATTCTTCAGTAATGATATAATCTGGTAATTGAGTCAGAGGGAAGAAAGGTATTTTGTTAGTAATAAAGTCTAACAGCACCATTGCTAACAATAAATCCTATTAAGTCAACCTCCACGCGGTCCTTCCTGGAAACCATCGACTTTAATTCTTGTCGAATTTGTTACAGGCCTATTTTCATATATAGATAACTATATTTTTTTTAAATAAAATTATCCCGTAGAATTTTAATAGATATGAATACCTTACACCTTATAGTAGTAGAACTTATAGTAAGTATATTGCTTAACTTATACAAGAATTCAGCTGCCCGCTAACGAAATGCTTTCTCACTGTATTGGGTTTACTGGAAGAGATATCTGTCAGAGATAAGTCCACCCTTGCTCACAACATTTTTTTTTAAATAAAATTATCCCGTAGAATTTTAATAGATATGAATACCTTACACCTTATAGTAGTAGAACTTATAGTAAGTATATTGCTTAACTTATACAAGAATTCAGCTGCCCGCTAACGAAATGCTTTCTCACTGTATTGGGTTTACTGGAAGAGATATCTGTCAGAGATAAGTCCACCCTTGCTCACAACATTTATAAATACATTATTTTATATGTAACTTACAAGTGCAATAAAGAATATATATAAGAATTAACGAACTTAAATTATGTGCATTCAACAGTCTTCTATCAAAATTAAGTGGGAAGGTATTTCCATTCACGAATTCAAATTTGATTATAAATTCGAATAAATTAGGACAAGTTATATGGTTTCCGCATGTGGTTATTGAAAAAGTTCGTCATTGGATAACCATAGTTATAACCGTGCAGTTCAAGTGCAGCTATAAAAGTTAAACACTACAATAAAAGAGAGGTGTAGGTTTAGCTCTTTTATAGCGGGTCTTGACAGGACGATCTAAGTCACTTCTGAACTAAACTAAACTTATTTCATGTCACTTAATCCACAGGAAGCCCATGAGCAGCCTTTAACTTTTTAATTGCTTTATGAAATGCAGAACGTTGAAAGTTGGAAAATATATATAAAATGGTTTCAGCATATCTACATACGACTAAGTGCACATTAAATCTAGGCTTACAACGTAACTTTTGTTGTAAATTTGTCGTCGAGGAGGCAAGCAAACCAATTATAAAAGTTGATTACATTATTAGGATTCAAATCGTGATCTTAATCTGACATGAATAATTATGATACTATTTTGGACAAATATTTAAATTAACAGGGATGAAAGTAACCTCTGTCATAAGAATAAATACTTTGTTCTTATGCCAGAAGAAGGACACACCTTCTCCATACCAAATTCACAAGCTCACAGGCGGTATCGAGCTCTTAAGTTTAAAGCGAGACTTTACCTCCCTATGTGTGTTCTACTGCTGGTATAATGGATTGTTATGAAGAATTATTTGAAATGATGCCTACAGCCACCTTTTACCATCGTACAGCTCGCCATTGACAGGAAATTCATCCTCACACGCTTAAACCTAAATGGTCACATACAGTGCGGTTTCAAAGGAATTTTCTACCGCGAACGCTCAGGCTGTGGAATGAACTCGCTGCCGAGGTTTTCCCAAGAAATTACAGTATGGGGCGTTCAAATAGGGTACATTAAGGTTTCTTCACATTACTTCATACACGTGACACCCCTAGTATTGCAGGCGTCCATCCATTTACTATCAGACGGGCTCTATGCTTGTTTGCCACTTTTGTGATTTAAGAAAAAATTATGCCATTAAGGCGTAAGAGGTATAAACAAACACACCTTCATCTCTATTTATAGCTTGAGAGTTAGGCAACGTTCAAATATTATGTGAAGCAATTTTTAAAGATTTTTGCGTGCGTGCGTGGATCCGCGCGTACTCGCACGCAAATTTATAAATAAAAATTGTGTAAATTTACAGATAAAAGTTACATTTAAAATAGGATCATAAAAAACTTATTTATTAGTAAATGACAACTGTTCTGTAAATGTATAGTCTTGCCTTTTAAGCCAATTGGTTACAATTTCCTTGCAATTGTATTTATTTAATGAGTAAATATTAAGAATTGAATTTATTTTATTATAAAAAAGGAGTCAAGTAAATTTGGAATTTATTACAAAAGTGTATCTTAATCTATACTGTAAAACACACCTTATCTTTTCTATGAGTAGATAAAAATTATTTTTGTTTCATAATTTTTTTTATTCTTTTTCTCTCTTTCTCTCTTTGTCTGTCTCGGTGACACAATAATAAAATGTGGCCCCACGTTGAGCGCCAGTTCACTTCATTTATTCCATTAAAAGAAACTTTCACCTAATACGTCCCAGGGTTTCATTTTAGTCTGGTTAAAGTCCCAGATTATTTACTTATTCCACCATTACAGCTATCCACAAACGATCTTCATGTCGGATAAAAGAAGGTGCCATTGCCCTCAAACCTATATGAGTCTTATCAGTAGATGGTGTCTCAGAAAGCTTATTTTCACTACCCATAGTTACGTTTTTAGCTTTTTATTTATCTCTTAATCCTACTAATATTTAAAGATAAACGTCTTGTTAATGCTCATGTATTTGCATGGGTGTCGAAATGTGTAACTTGTTAAAAATGAAGCTGTACTTATAGTTTGTTTTATATTGTACATACTATATTGGTATATAATTGTATGTCAACTTGTATCTCTTATATGGTATTTAACAGGTGTTGTACGTCTTATTATGTTTGGCTTCAAATTATTTAATATATCGGTAATAATACTTTGGATCGTCTGTCTATAAAGAAGCAAAGTGGATTAATATTATCATTGCAAATATTTTTACTACAAGTAATTGTAATATAAAAACTAAACCCATACATAAGTATATACGTTAATATTTATATTTTAATTGAGCAAAAAACATAAACATCGGTGTAGAAAATATTTCTATTTGATTCACCCAGTTAAACATCGACTGCTTCTATTAAAATTCTTATCAATTTATTTTATTCATGTCCTACTCACGTAATCATAATGCTGAACAATAAATTTACTCGTCTACTCAAATGATTTTATGGATATTTCCCGTTACGTTCCTTTTCTTATATCCTTATGAAGTTTGCGCAGATATTTGTTTCTCGTCATTGATATTATATTGACATACATGTACGAATAATTTCGTTTGTTCTCTTTTTATATAAAGCTCCGTATGAAGGCCACATGGGACCGCCCATTCACTATTATTCAGTCAGTCCGTCTCAATTTCTCGTTTATTACTTTGAATTGAATACAACCAAAAGAAAGCTTTATATGTTTATTCTGTTTAACACTTTTTTTTTTTATTATAGTAAAAGAAGCTGGTAGCGGTCACAGTAAATTACATACATGATTACGTCTGTTCATCGGTCTAGTCAAACGAAAGTTTTAAACGCTGCTAAAAACTGTTAAAATTTTGTACAGATTTTCATCGGACAATGTAGGTTCCTACTTGAATAATTTCTGGAATTTGTTACGGTACGCTTAAAGAAAGTAAAAAGAATTCCCGGTGCATTTATGCAACATAAACACACAAAGGAAGAAAAATGAAAAAATAATGATATTGACATTTAAAATAGAAGCCCTATTTCAACGTTATTAAGTTCAATTTAATGTTTAAATACCTGCAAATAATTTCTTTATAAAACATTGTCTATTTTATTTATGTACACACGCTAATTGCCAAGATTTTTTTTAGGTACATTAAGATTCTAGTGTAATAATAAAAAATGTGACCGAAAATTTAAAGAAATACATATATCAACAATATAAAACACATATAAATAGATACATCTAGTCTATAAAATACTCTTACATGATCTTACCCTATTTTGTCGCCCCACACATTCATCCAGTACATTCATATACCTACATAAACTAAGTACATGCAAACTAAAGAGTGACATTTCCTGAAATAGACTCTTGTGCCGTATTATTTCGATGTAGATAAGCAGAGCAGTTGCCTTACGAATACATTGATAACAAAAGCCTTGTCACAATAAACATATACTAATACAACAATCTAATTAAACACAATTAATATATTTATATATCACGTTATGAAAATATATTATATAAATTATAGATATTAGGTAAATTTTGAATTTTGAAATGAAATGAAATTGATTTTTTATTTTGTTATGCCTTTACAACTACAATCTTCTAACATTTATAGTAGTCGCCCGTTTTTTAAAGTTCGAATAAGGCGTGAGTTTTAAATTCGTGTGTACACACAATCACGCACACGCCAACGCGCACGCTTACACCTAAACACATATTTTTAAATTTCTTTCTAATTTACGTATTTACATTCTATGATATTATTTTAAATTTTGGTTTGTTTATAAAAATCAAATCCTTTAATTGGGTATGCACTAAGTGGTTTTTATATATATATATATATATATATATATATATATATATATATATATATATATATATATATATATATATATATATATATATATATATATATATATATATATATATATATATATATATATATTCAACTGCTAATTATAATAATAAAAATAATTAGTTAATAATATATAATATTGGTTGTCAATTTATATACCTACAAACTTTCATCAGTTTAAATATCAATAACTTTAACGATAGTAAACATATAGTTAAGATTGGCCATTTAAGTGAATTTCTAATAAGGCATTTTTTTTATTTTACCTTAAACTGCGAAATGCCATGCAGTTTTATCTTCAAAGGAAAATAATTCATGAGTTTTATTTTGTTTTTTTCCAGGTAGCGTCCATCGTGCCATGCGGGTTTGAAACACCTTTGCAAGATTTTTAATCTATTCCCCTCGCATATTTCATTTTGTATATATTCGTTGTTATAAATGTGAAAGTAAATTTATTTATTTATTCAGTTAATGCATTAATGTATATAATATAAAGTTGAGAAGTTACAATGTTCTTATGAAGAGTAAATACATGAATCCTCTTGGGTATAATACTTTATTTTAATAAATTGCAACATAGTTATTATATAGGAACTTGACGCTAAATTGGATAATTCATTCTAACAAATTGAATAGAAAAACATTACAAGCTATCGTATTGTAAATTTAATTATATTATATAATTAATTAATGGAAACTAATAATTAATTAATAGATTTAATATCAATAGATTTACCCAGATTACATACATAAGGCTTCCGGTAATCAAGATTAAAAGAATTCCCACAAATCCCTTTTGCATTCATTTTATTTACAAGTTTTTCTCATACCCTCATTCAACCAATTCACGGTATAATTACCGATATGTTATTTGTACTATTACCTAAATAAACCATATTACAAGATTGTTAATAATAACGCTAATCCCTATTGCTATCAATAATCAGGTCGACCTCCACGTGGTCTTCTTGGAAATGATTTTGATTTTTCTTAGCCAATTTGACACGAAGCGCCAGCTGACCTGACTTCCTTTTCAATATTGCAGCCTTAGATCATATAGATAGAGTGTCTCCATACAAATGCTTCGCTAAAGATATGTCAACCTTTATATCCATGTGCGCGTGAATAAGGTTACCATAATCATCATCATCGTTATTACTCTGTGTTCGAATCCTCGAAGATGACAGCTTTGATCAATCTTCAACCGACCCAGATAAACTACAAAAAGTTAGATTAAGTGAAGATACAGAATTAGGTTTGTAGGGGGTGCGGGGATACAGTTTAATGATAAGGGGGCGAGAGATTTCACAGAAACTGAACACTTGGGGTACAAAAAGCGATAAATATTTTTTGAAGAAGGAATTTGGAGAGTCTACCCTTAAACCGCCACAAGGTATTGCAACATTTTTTTTTTTACAACTTAGAATGACAAACAAGCTGACAACCCACCTAATGGAAAGTGGTAACTGTCGCCTAGAGACATAAGCAGTACCATAGAGATAACAGAGTATACTATTTCGCCAATGATAGCCCCCATGCGTTGCCATTCTTGAGGACTTAGGTGTTATTCCTCTTTACCCTGTAAATTCACGTCATATCCCACCTTTCAAAGCGAAACACAGCCATGCAAACAGAACTAGCAACCATTTGTGCAAGCACCAGTATTCATGTAAATGTTAGATATTTTAATTAGTTTTTAGTACTATTTAAGATAGAGAAGAACATAGACTACTTTTAACCTAGTCAATCAATATTATTTCGGACATATAGGCAAAATTGCGGGCAAAAGTAAGTATAAGATAATTTTGTCAAAATTGCATGAGAAGAAAAGTTTTCCTGATCTTATATATACATGTTAGAAAATCTTAACATCGCCTTGTATAGCACATACATATAGAAAATAATAGCTCCATCTAGTGATCAACCTGAGGAATTATATTTATGTTGTTTCCATAGTAATGGAATTTACTGAATACGAATTATACAGTTTTTTTTTTTTTTTTTATAATAAAGTAAATAGTTTGATCCCGTACACTTATTTCTCTAGCAAGACAAATTTATCTAAGATTACATGAAAAATACATTACAAAATATATTAATAAATACAAAAACATTAACTAGTAAAGCGCCCTTTTATATAACTGCTAATGATTTTAACGCCCTCTTACGAGTATAATACGACCTGTTTACGAGTAAGTCACACTCGCTGCTTTTCTTCACATTTCCTCGCTAAAATATTACACGTCTAAATAAAATAATCAAAATTATACCTCCATTATAACCTCACAAAGGACGGTAAACCGTATTCTGTAAAGCAAATTTCCATTACAATTCAGTACATTTAGATTGAATTTCATTTGTATTCGTGCAATTTACAATAGGTACCCACCGGTTTTCTATTGTTCACTCGATGTGTCAAGAGTAATGAAGGACTACCCAGAACCTAACCGAATTAATTGTTAATGCAGTGTTATATGTATAATATACATATATATTTACCTACACGCCCTTGCCTTAAAACGTCGTGACTTAGTATTCCATTATTTATAAATTCCAAAAATAAGAAATTTCAATTAGATTCACACGAAATACTGTGCGCCAATTTATATTAACTCTTCATTGATATAAAACGCGATTAACATATCAAGTTAATCTGAGTAATGGCACTTGGGTCCCTCTCGCCTCTTACCAAATTTATACGTCAAAATGCAGGCATGACGAATTTCTAAGATTACAATCGTAAACATATTTCTTATAAAAACTATTTTTTTATACAACTTAGAACGGCAAACAAGCTGACGGCCTACCTGATAGAAAATGGTAACAATCGCCTATAGATATGAGCAGTACCATGAACATAACAGAGTAAGTATACTGTTTCGCCCATAATACCCCCCATGATTGGCATTCCTGAGGACTTAGGTGTTATTCCTCTGTGCCTAAATAATGCAACATATATGTGTGTGTGTGTGTGTGTGTGTGTGTGTCTTAATAAAGATTTAAAATAGTAACCGTTGAATTTCTTACACTATACGATAACAACTTTCTAAACCCTGCAGTAGATTAAAAAAAAAGATTAAAAAGTGTTAGTAAACAAGTCTATTTGAATAAAGATGATTTGAATTTGAATTTGTTAGCAATTTAGATATCGTCACTGATGATTAATATTTATCATATTTATTATTTTTTAATAGAAACATCTATAATGTTTCCTTCTATTATTGTACGCATACTGCCCGCTAGTAATTAATACTCCTTTCCACTCAGGATTTGCTGGAAGAGAACTTTTACAGAGTTAAGCTCGCCTGTTGTACATCTTTATTTTATATATATTATATGTTGTAATTTTTTGTGTACAATAAAGAATAAAGAAGAATAAACGATTAATAGGCTATAGGTTATAGCTTCACAATAGGCTAACTGACCTAATTTCAATTTTTTACTCTCTTCGCTCTCACTTTATTCTTTATTGTACACATAACATAATGTTAAACACAATTCATTTTAAACATAATGTACAAAGGCGAGCTTATCTCTAATAAGACATTTCTTCCAGCAAACCTTTTCATGTGAATTGGATGTTATTTTAAAATCACTTACTATCATTCACTGATATCCCGACAGGTATACCAATACCGCAGACGGGGTGACCACTCCATTTTTATCCCATTAAAGGAATATAAAATACTAGCTTTTACTTTTTGCAAGACTATGTTCACTGAGCGAGGTAAAAATAACCTATGTCCTTTTCTACCTCATATAATACGTGTACTTAGCAAATTTCATAGAGATTAGTTAAGACATTGAGGCGTTAAAAGGTAACACAGAAATTCACTTTCACGTTTACATTATATTAGTGAGGACTATACTAGATATACAGTACACCGGCGTACTTAAATAAATGTTCAGTCATCTATCAAAATTCATAACTTTCAGACATAAGACTAGCAAATAGCGACAAAACATATTTCATCATATAAAGTGCGATGTGCGAACACCTCATAAACTCACCAGGACGATGTAACTTCACTCCTTAGATACAATAATTTAAGTGCTATAAATGTGTTAGATAAAGACAGTAGTCAGCTTTACTTCAACGATATTTATTGTCTAAGAATGGTCACAGTTCACTCAATATAATAAATTGTTCCCGTTCGATTTCACACAGAAAATTTATTGTTTCGGCCTCAAAAAAAAAACAGTAAAACAGTAGACTCGATCTGTCCCAAGTCAATAGTACCAAAATGTGAAATCAAAAACTAGACACAATTTTACGATACGAATACCCGTCGATGTAAATCAAAATCCAACATTACAAATTCTACGCCTCTCCAATAGAAAAGAAAATATTTATTATGTATGGGGATAATATTTATTCAAACTACGTATCGTATAGGAGATTCCGATATATAAATTATTGCCGACCGTTTCATTATATGACAGGGTTTTATTTTATGAAATATTACATTGATATCCTTTAGAATATTTGTTTTTGTAGATGCTTTTCAAAATTTTGTGTTAATAATCCACTAAAACTACTGAACTAGATCTTAGATAAATCTCTTCCATAGCACAAAATACAAACATCATAATAACAGGTAAGGAGGTTTCTTCAGGGTCGACAAAGCGCGCCTAATGCCCCTGGTATTGCAGGCGTTCATAAGCCACGGTAGTACAGTCTGTTCAGTTCGCAGTTATGTAACAGTATAGGTCAGTGATTCTCAACCACTGTGCCGCGGCACTTTTGTCTGCCGCCAAATTTTAAAAATGTGCCGCCAAATTTTGCAAATATTTAAAATTTTTGTCATAAACTATTTATGCAGTGTGTTGTAGTAAGTAAATAATTTTTATCTTTTTCTTTGTGTGCCGCCAAATTTTGAAATCGTTAAATATGTGCAGCAACAAAAAAAAAGGTTGAGAATCACTGGTATAGGTAACTGGGTTTATTTGAATACATACCGTAGATTGATAAAGAAAATATTTACTTATACTAATACTTTTTATATCTATATACTTAAAATATTAACAAATTGTAATAGTCAATCTCCTTAGATAAGCTCTATGCATATAAAAAAAACCTGGGATAATTGTACCTAATAAAGTTTTTCAATAACTCCTATTCCTCGCTGCAGAGTTTATAAAGTTTTCAGAATACACTCTTCTTGTAAATTTAAGGATGTGCTTCAATAAGAAATGTCTCGTCCGACAGGCTTTTAGCTGAATAAGCTCTAAAACTTTTAAGACAGTTTTGTATTTTCTTTAATTTTAACACATTCACTCCGTGCCATTACAATGATACTTGTAAAGTTTTTTTATTATCCTACTCCTGACCAAGTACATTTACTAAGGGACTCAAATCAGTCTGTCAAAGTTATTACATTGAATCGTGACAGCGCTCGTTGTTATATTAAATTTACTAATTTGTGACATTTTGTTATATAAATACATACTATATACATAGAATGGAATTTTTAACCTGTGATTTCAAAATAGCATTTATCACAAAATTAATATAGGATAAAAAAAATTGTCATTGAAAATACATATTAAATATAGACTAATTTTAATAGAATGGGCCACCCCTTCCCTTTCCGTGGGTGTCGTAAAAGGGAACTTAATGGTCTAGGGATGGGCAGCAGCATCTCTCTTAAAACATCACCAAAGGCAACTGCAGTTGCCAACCCGCCTGCAAAACGTGGCAACTAGTGGCCAAACCCCCCTATACGGGAAAGGTCTATGTTCAACAGCGGACACTTAATAGCTGATATGATGCTTATGATAGACTAATTTAGAACTCTTCTTTTGAAAGCCACATACATTTTTAAAATGTACTCCTAAACACCTTCCTTTCTTTATTCACACGTAAATCGTACCTATCTATTGTATGTTAATATTTTTATCTACTTTCCGACATAAAATGTCGACTATCACATACAATAAGAGTAATTTCATGTTCCTACATATAATGTGTACGTCGTACATACACCTGTCATGTGAAATACCTACCTTACTTTGAGAGCACGACTAACAACTTATTTCATGAAATAATATTTACATTATTCGGTAAAGATACGCTTAATGTATCTTCGTGTAATTCAACACTAAAGATATATAGACCTAGAATTTATCTCCGTAAAATGAGTGGCGGCAAACATTTGGCTATATCTAATCAAATAATCCTAAAAGGAAACGTACGACCTACACGAACCTTATTTGCCGTACCGAGTCAACACGAAATCACTTTCTGTAATCGTTTGATGACCTAACTTCGTGGCTTGTTGCAAAACTTAGGTCATTAAGCTTTCACGAGGGTAAGACAAAGCTATAAATGGGGGTAAAAGCATCCTTTTATGCAATGCTACCTATGATCAGTTCGGTTTATTGTTATCAATATAAAAAAATAAATTCTCTAAAAAATAATTCAAATTCGAATTTATTTATTGTCAGATAAGAAGATCCATTTAGTTAGTAGTAGACTTAAAATTATTGTATTGTATCGTGTTGTAAAATTAAAAAAAAAATTACCGTCCATGCTGCTAGATTGTGGAATTCTCTTCCCATATCTATCCTTGAATCAATAGACTTAAAGAATATGTATATATATATATATATATATATATATATATATATATATATATATATATATATATATATATATATATATATATATATATATAATATACCTACACATAGATAAATAAATATATATTCATAGAGATAGATGTTTATATAAATAATTGATGTGTACAATAAAGTATTAAATAAATAAACTACAAATATATAAAAACAGAGTCTCGAACATAATTAATGATACATAAAACTCAGTGACTACTGTTAGACATCAGAATACCTGTCTCAGTAGATTTCATGTATCTCCTCCGAGACTTGTGGGTACCATGATTATTTTCCCATAGAAAAAAGGTATTAAAATACCTAACAGTACCTGCTGAATTTAAATATTTTTCTCTGACACCTTCTGTTACAAGATAGCCTTAATTAAGTGTCGTTCGTCCATCACATAGCCACAGGCTCTTCTAATTAGCAACTCATCTCAAAAAGCAATTTGTTTTATAGTAGAGAGTAAAAAATATTGCGTTGTATTTTAAATGCAAAATTCTCTGTTGTAAAATCAATGTGGCGTAAAATTAAACCGAAATTAAGATTATTCATAATTACAACACATTAAGATTTCAAATCCTCGGGGAATTCTTCTGTTTTTATTTTATACCTGCCATATATTAAGTGATATTTACGCCAATTCTAATTATTGATCTCTGACTAATTTTGTAAAAAGTGAATACAACACAATTTTATTTTAACTAGATATGGGTACCTTCACCCGCGTGATTCACTATCTTATATCTAGGTTAGAATATAACCTATGTATGTATGAATAATAATATCATTTAAATATTCAGCAAACTTTACGTGAAAGAAGAACAAACTTTTGTTTTTATACTAATAGTAAAATTGTTAATATACGTTAACTAATCCTTACTAATATTATATAAATGTGAAAGTGAGTTTGTTTGTTAGTTGGTTGTTTTGCAAAATTACGGTTTTATGGACCATCACAAATTAAATTTATAACAATTTCGACCTAAATCTATTTGAAATTTAGTCCATACAATAAAAATTTCGCTGTGATATCAAATTTTACTTTTAATTTTAGAGATAGCTTTAGCGAATTGGCGCTTCAGAATCGACCCCAATGTTTCGACCCCATTTCTTTATTTTTGAAAGTTAATTAGATTCCTTTATAGTTATTGTTAGAGTACTTAGGATTGTTATATTTTATTCATTCACCATTCTTTCTTTAATGATTTCGCTAACACATTTCCTTTCTTAATATATACTTACATTCCTATCGATATAATTAAACGGGCTGGCAACAACCTGAACAAATTTAAACTTCAATTGGCCCACTCATTTATTTAATTACTAAAACATTCGTCAAAAGTTCAACTTCACAATGGGAGTCTGGAAGTCTCTATAAAACTTTGTCGGTGCGTTGAATTTATAATATACCTAATTAATTTTCGCGCGTTTAAGCTGCCAAATTCAGTATAAATATAGGGCATTTATAGCATATAAGGGAGCGTCCAGGTGTGAATATTTCGTATCGTAACGTCGTAGCGCCTGCAACGCGTTGGCAATGAGCGGAAAGAAATTATTAATAATGAAGTCTAATAGCAACGTTGTTAGCAATATACTTTATCAGATCGACCTCCACGCGGTCCTCTCTGATAACCATCGTGATAAATTCCATGTCATGTGTAAATTTATCATGACGGTCCGTCAGGACCTGACTTCAACGTCAGCTATCGTTTTTTTACATTCAGTACAAGAATGAACTGAAAGGATTCTTAGTAATGCGCACTACCAGTTCCATTGCTAGAAATATACCCTGTCAGGTTGACCTCCACGTGATCCACCTTGGAAACCATCGTGCGATGAGCTGAGGTGACCTACCTTTTCATTCTCACCTATCATCCCTCACTTGTGCCCCGCTAGCGTATACCGTTAACGTAGGCGGTGTTACCATTTCATGATCATCCATTTTGCCGTTCCGCAAGTTTACCGTTCCATCTTTACTCATTTAAAAAGCGCGATAGCTGATAGGCTGTGCAAAGATAAACTATTTGCTACATATAAGTGAAACACGAAAAATCTGCAACTTGTTATGAACTAATCTATCGTAAGATATCAATGTCGTATTGTAAAAGCATCTTATAAATAAAATTTTACGGTCAACCGTATGGATAGTACTATAAAGGTATCTTGGATTACAGTTTATAGTAGGTATTTATGAAATAAGACAGTCTCCTTACTATCAATCAAGTGCTTTTATCCCTCAGTGAACTTTTACGACCGCAAAATCCTACCTACGTCGGCGAAAGCTCAAGTGATAATAAAATAAGGGTGGTCAACACGTCGAATAACTGACAGAACGGGAAATTTAATAAAAACCACATATATATGCGTATTAACTAAATCCTGAACGTTACAATACCTATGGGTGGGTGACAGTTCAGTAAAACCTTAAAAATATTATTATTTCAATTTAAAATTATGCACTGAATTCACTGTTTCAGTTTTTGCCAACCTGTCCATTAAATCCCGTATCGAGACAGAATGTAAAGAATAATTGATGAAATTTTATTGATTGTTTAATAAGTTTGAAGCTTCTGAACAAAATTTTTGTTGTGTTTGAAGCGTTATATTTCATTAAATGCAAAAAAGGCCTCCCGAGTTGCTACAGAGTACCAATCCCTTCCACAACTCAGTACCCACCCCTCTTTCCTTTTCCACATAAATACTTTTTTTTTCCTTTATTCATTTCCAAACTTTTCTTTTTTTTTTCCTCAATCCTTTCCTCCTTAACGTTAATGACGAAAACTACAAACAAATCACACGTATTTCCAAAACGGGTTGACCTCAGGCAGGCAGCTATTTATAAAACTATTAGCCAAATCTTTTTATAATAAAAGAGTGGAAGAGAAAAACATATGCCGACCCCAAATAAAAATTGGGATAAGGAAGTGGATGAAACCAACTAATTTCTATTCTACAGTGCTATATCTATAGTCACCAAAATCCGTAAAAAAAAACACTAGCATGTTCAAATTATATTTATTTTATATACTATAACATGTATTATCACATTGTCTACGTTATATCAGGCACGCTGCCAGTCCACCAAAACACTAAGCTGTTTTCAGTATTTTGTGAATATCGTAAATCTTGTAAAATTTCTTGCTCGCATTCACTATTAAGTTCTTCTGGATTCATTTGTCTATTTAATATATTTGGTTCGTTTTCATCAAGTAATGTGAAAGGATCAGTAAAATGATACTGTCCCGAACCAGTAGCCACTATGGGTCTGTATGGATGAATTGACACACTATTACAGCAATCTCTATGTATGGGAAACTGAAAAGAAAAGAAATTTATTATATTTGTGTATAACAGACTCAAGTCAGAGGGAGACTTTGTACAAAAGTCGATTGCTTGGGTACCTCTGTCCCATTCGTGTTTCAACCGTGAAGCAGTTGTGTTTGCATGGCTGTGTTTCGGTTTGAAGAGTGGGATATGGCGTGAATTTACTGGGTACAGAGGAATAACATCTGAATCCTCAGGAATGGCAACACATGGGAGGTATCATGAGCGAAATAGTATACTCTGTTATGTCCATGGTACTGCTCGTGTCTATAGGCGACGGTTACCACTTTCCATCAGGTGGGCCGTCAGTTTGTTTGCCATTATAAGTTGCATAAAAAAAAAAAGTAATAGTAAAGATCATTATAACAGTTAATATCAGCTCTGTAAATGTAAGTAGAAGAATGTTTTTTTTTTTATTTTTATTTATAAAAAATGTATAATTATATTTAAGCTGTGTAAGCTCTGAACAAGTATATGTTTTTTTTTTAATGGATGATAATAGAAAGATAACCCCGCCTGCGCCATCTATGTACGCTGGCGGGAAATATATACTATATTTCTAGCAAGCGAATCCTTGTTCTTCCCTTAATACTTTAATTATAGTTAATATAAATAAATGTTATCGTGTGGTCCCGGCATAGAATAGGCCACCCTTTCCGTTCCCGTGGGTGTCGTAAGAATCGAATAAGGGAGGGCGAGAGATGGGCAGCAGTGTCCTTCTTAAAACACCTCTAAAGTTGTCAAGTTGCCAACCCACCTGCCAAGCGTGGCAACTACTGGCAAATCACACTAAGGGGGAGGCTTATGTTCAGCAGTGAACAGTTAAAGTCTGATTATGATGATGATGAAGAAGAAATATGTGCTGAGTGGTCAGAGAATAAACTGGTTGCTCATCAATATTGGTGAAGTGTAGAATCATGAAGGGAAGGAACATACTAGTAAATATGAGAAAATACAACAGAATTTAATAGGATACGACCGAAGAAATGGTGAAAAGACTATGTGAAAGATGATATGTACGAGGTCTGTCCGGAAAGTTCGTATAAAAGTGTTCTGGAATGCGAGAAAGAGGAGTGGGGAGGCCAGGTAAGCGCAGGACCCCTTCCTTATGTCCCTAACAATGCTTCAGTTCTGGTCTGACCGCCGTGCGGTGCGAACTGGCTTGTCACGCCATCTGTGAAGTTACCTCTTAACGAAACCCCGTCGGCATGGAGCCCGCTTCCGTTGAAGAGCAGCGCGTCGTAATCAAGTTTCTCTCGAAACTCGGCAAGAATGGCCGTGAAAGCAAAGAGTGGAAGACATCCGGGGAACCACGAACAAAAAAATCAAGAAAATCCCGCTCAAATGTCAAGACAATGTTGATTGTTTTTTTCGATGTTCGGGGGATTGTTCATCAAGAATTCGTCCCTCCAGGCCAGACAGTTGATGGAAAATTCTACGTCGATGTGCTCAGACGCCTCAAAGCTCGTGTGGCACGAGTTCGTCCAGAATTGGCGCGAGAGGGGCGTTGGATTCTTCACCACGACAATGCCCCTGCCCACACCTCTCTTGTTGTCCGTGAGTTTTTGAGTAAAAATTCCATTACGGTGACCGAACACCCCCCTATTCGCCGGATTTGGCCCCGTGTGACTTCTTCTTGTTCCCAAAAACCAAATTGGTACTTCGGGGGCGGCATTTGGGGGACATAAATGAGATAAAAAAAGCTACGACGGGGCAGCTGAGAAACCTACAACCAGAGGACTTTCAAGGAGCCTTCTCACAGTGGAAACGGCGTTGGCACAAGTGCATTATGTCACAGGGGGAGTACTTTAAAGGGGATAAAATTGATTTACCTGAATAATTGTAAAATAAAATTTTTAAAAAACTTTTATACGTACTTTCCGGACAAACCTCGTATAAAAGAGGAGTGCGCTCAGAAATAACAGTTGAAAGGGATTTGTGGAAGGAGTTGCGCCAACCCCAAATATAGGAAAATGAGGCCATAGTGTATCGTAATGCTATGATTTATGTAGGCTCACATAATTAATTTACCAATACAATACCCACCTTAAATGTAACATTATCAATATCCACATCAGTGACGTCTAAACTTGATTTCCAATCCACTTGTTCCACATCCCACACTTTAAGTATCCCATCCGTTCCACCGGATACCAAATATCTACCACATGGTGATATATCAAAATATACCCTTTGATTGGTGTTAACAACCCTGCTCAATATGTTTAGTGGCCTCCTGTAATATCTGATATCCCACACAAGTAGGCGATGATCTTTGCGTGCTCCTGATACAAGTCTTAAGCCATCTGGTGTGAACTTTGCATGTGTAACGCCACCTGAAGATAGAAATATATCAATGAATTATTTCCATGCCATAGAAACAATACTTTTTTTTTTATACAACTTAGAATGCCAAACAAGCTGACGGCCCACCTGATGGAAAGTGGTAACCGTCGCCTATAGACATGAGCAGTACCATGGACATAACAGAGTATACTGTTTCGCCCATGATACCCCCCATGCATTGCCATTCCTGAGGACTCAGGTGTTATTCCTCTGTACCCTGTAAATTCACGCCATATCCCAGCCTTCAAGCCGAAACACAGCCATGCAAATACAACTGCTTCACGGTTGAAACACGAATGGGACAGAGGTACTCAAGCAATCGACTTTTGTATTTACACAGCTAATCGGCTGCCGTGTAGTCCCGGCATAGAATGGGCCACTATTTTCTTTCCCGTGGGTGTCATAAAAAGCGACTAAGGAGGCCTATCTTCAGCAGTACAGTTAACGACTGATATAATAAAAAAAAAAAACGGCGAATAATCCTTCTAAATCATATAATCCTAATATAACTAATATAACAAAATTGTAACTAGACTATCTGCACATGATACTGTTCATGTCTATAGGCGACCACTTACACTTTCCATTAGATGAGCAATTTAGCTTGATTGCCATTGTAAGTAACATAAAAAATATTTAAGAATAAATAATATGAGGAATCTTAATAAGATGACATTTTATTCATTACAGTGTATTTAACATACTGCCGTTTTTTATACCACAAATGTGGCAAACAAGCATACAGCCCTTCTGATGGTAAACGATCACTGTAGCCTATAGACGCCTGCAACACTAGGGGATATCACGTACGCGCTGCCGACCCTGAAGAAATCTTAATATATCCCTTTTAAAGAACCCCATACTGTAGTCTCTAGGAAATACCTCAATAAGGAGCTCATTCCACAACCTGAGCATTAGTGGGAGAAAATTTGTCTGAAACCGCACTGTACATGACTATTTAGGCTCAAGTGAGTGAGAATGAATTCCCTGTCGATTACGAGCAGTGCGATGATAAAAGGCAGCTGTAAAAAATGGCATTTCAAACAATTCCTCAGAACACAATCTGTTATACAAGCGGTAGAATACACAAAAGGAGACAAAGTCTCACCTTAGACCAGCCTTTCCCAAAGTGGGCGATAACGCCCCCTTGTGGGCGCTGTAGGCCTAAAGGGGGGCGGTAAGAGACCCAGAAAAAAAATTAGGGCGTTCTGTAGAGGCTTGGGCAGTGATTTGTAATTTGAAGTAATTGTGGTTTTTAAGTAGATGAAAAAATGGGGGTGCTAAAAAATAATTTATTCTCAAAGTGGGCAATAGACAAAATAAGTTTCTCATAGCCTGTCTTTGAACCGAGTCAAGAGGACCAAACTGGTATCCAGGTGCTAGGGCTCACAGAGCAGTCTGCCTGTTTATATTAACTACTTATCTGTAGTAATGTAGTACATAATATACAAACTACTTAATGTAGAAGTAGATGGTACTGTATCATTTAATAGATAGATATATAGTCCAGGGCTATTACATACCTGAATGTCCATGCATTTTCCCTATACTTTTGTATGTTCCCATTTCACTAATATTGTACAAACTAATGGTTGTATTCCAAGATCCTACAGCCAGCAAATTACTATTGGTAGCAAAGCATGATGCAGAACTTGTAATCTTGTGTTCAGAGAAATCTCGGCCTGGCCTGCAAATACAATATAAACATAAAAGAAATATTATTATTAAAATAGGATGTATCTGATTATTTGAGTCCATTCTTACCTTAGGTTCTTGTTTCGAAAAACAAATAGCTAGGTATGATATTGAAAAGAAACCTAAGAGAAAAAATAATAATAAAAAATTACACATATTACTTCATCTGGTAATAAGAATGGGGATGATGACACACATTATCCCTATTCATATCAAATATAATAAGAGGTGATTAGAGCAATAAAGGGAAACTCAAAATAGACCCCTTAAAGTCCTTTGTGATAAAACTTTTCAGTATCTATTTTCTATCCTTGCTCCTTCATAGTAGATATAGAGAAATGAAATTACTAATGCCTCTATCCCTACATCTCTTGCTACATGCACTTTTATAATTACTACAAAATAAACTATTTCCTTGTGTATGTTACATTATATATGTGTATATTATATACATATGTTATAAAATGTAGTTCTGAAAGAAATATGTGTCTGATATTTTTGTGTAATGTAGGTTTTATATTTTATGCATGTAAAAATTATTATTTCACTCTTATGCCACCTACCCACCTCTATCTGTTCTCCTTTAACCAAAAGTTATCTGTAAGAGATTGCTGTAGTGATAAAACCGCTTTTTGTAACTTTGTCTACATTTTTATCTATAATTATCACTGTATATTTTTATGTTTTTGGTAAAATAAAGAATTAAATAAATAAACTACTAAAACTACACAG
This sequence comes from Galleria mellonella, assembly GCF_026898425.1. Lineage (NCBI taxonomy): Eukaryota > Metazoa > Arthropoda > Insecta > Lepidoptera > Pyralidae > Galleria > Galleria mellonella. The sequence continues at coordinate 2,467,376 of NW_026442023.1, forward strand.
TGTATGCTTTCATTCGTAACCTGGTTTTGTTATGAAGAGTCAAGCAACAAACATCTAAGGGCACAATGCAGAACACCAGATACTAGCCAACTCAATAACTTGTTTGCTAAATTGACCTGCATTTATGCAAACCAAAAATAATTATTAATTACATTATTTACCTCTCCACGTCAAATGTTCTAAGCACTTTCTTATAACCAGCAATAATCCTAGTTCCTTCTTGACTGAATGTAATGGACAGAGCTGGTTCCATCTCGTCTACAGAATTGAATCCTCTGTAGGAACAACGTAAGGAGCCATCAAAAGCATCCCACATTTGTATTGGAGCATTTTGGCGTGTTGTAATCCAACTGTAAATAAATATTTGTATATCTTTAATTGCAAAGGTTATTAATGCTTTCATATAATAATCAAAAGATTACTTTCTGTTTGATACTTCAATTTACTAATTGAAATTTTATTTTGTGGTATTTTCATTATTTTATGTATTATAAAGAAAAATTAATTACAACATTATTTCATTTTTTTAATTTTTTTTTTTACTTTTTTTTACATAGTAATGCTCTTATTCTTAAAAAAAAAAAAGTCAAATATAAACCTATTTTAGGTATTCAACTGTTCCCAATTTGAAAAAAATACAAAACAGTTCAATAACTAAAATAGGTCTGTAGTAGGTTTTAGTGTTTATAAATAAGGGGGTAATAATATTTTTACATGTAAAAAAATATGACAGTGGAAAACAAATGCTTGCTTATAATTATTTCCTTTTAAATATAATTTTGCATATAATAATTCCAGATTGATGTGAAAATAAGCAATACAATCACTAATACAAAAATGAGAATCATTTACCAGAGGGAGATTGTACAAAAGTTATTTTTGTATTTACAGGTTTGTATTTTGTATTTATTATATTTGAATTTACAGGGTACAGAGGAATAACACCTGAGTCCTCAGGAATAGCAATGCATGGGGGGTATTATGGATGAAAGAGTATACTCTGTCATGCCCATAGAACTGCTCATGTCTATAGGTGACAGTTACCACCTCTGTTCCATTTGTGCTTCAACCTTGAAGCAGCTGTTTGCATGACTGTTTTGGTTTGAAGGGTGGAATATAGCAATGAATTTACAGGGTACAGAGGAATAACACCCGAGTCCTCAGGAATAGCAAAATTCAAAATCTCAGTAGCAGTAACATGAGACTTTCTAAAGACCGCTAACTTATATGTCAATTATATAATAAATAAACATATTAACACTAACCAACATGTTTCTGGGATGTTACTATTCATGCCAGGATACCAGCAGAAATCATATACCAATCCAGCTTCTTTTACATGTATGATTGAATCCAACACATCTATTGTCCGATCTGCAGTTACAGAACCTGAATATAAGTCTCGTGGTAACTCTGTTACATGGACCCCATCATTGTTGACCACAGACAAGCAACAGGTACCATCTGGCGACCATTTGCAACCTCGCAAATAAGGTTGCACATTCTGTTTAGTTTTAGGGGAACGCGACCATGAAGAGCTACACAGTTCTAGTAATGTTCTGTTAGGGAACAAGGACGGATATTCGAAGACATTTTTTATACAGTCCGATTCACAAGTGGTATTTACTATGCCGGTAACAGACTCAGATTCGTTTGGTTCTCCGTCAGAATACGTTTTATCTACATTACTGGAATTGATTTCTAAAAAATTTATTAACTCAGGTGCTCCAGAACTGTTCTGACTATCAATTTCCATGACAGTATCCATCAGCCGGTAATTCAGTACGAGTCCGGCATTGATGTTGTAGCTTTTTATAGTCTTAAGCTATCACAAGTAAATAAATTTAATAGCAATATATCACTTTACACTTAAAAATCACAAATCTCAAAATCACTTAATCTTAATTTTCAGGTATATTATTTCAAAATTTGTTTATTTTCGCGATTTTTTAATATGCACATAAAACGGATATCAAGATTGTCAGGTTAGGTTTATGTGTGTATTTGTGGATCAACTGTCAAATCAATGTCAAGTTGACGTGATAAGTTGAAAATAAAATTATCTATAAATTCTCTGTGATAAAAATTTAACTCGTGCTTGACGTGAAACCTAAACACAGCGATTTATTAATATAAACCAAATTGAAATTGTATTTTCCGCAGAAATAAACCAACTGTTATAAGAGTGTTAACAAAAAAATGGTATAATGATAACAAAATTTACCCGCGAAGTATTTTGTAACTATATTTTATACCTATTGGTGATATTTTATAATAAAATTCATACGAAATTAGAATTATGGATTTAAATAATCAAATTATTACAGATGAGGCTTAAATTCTTCAGCCGTGGATTTTATTTTCATAAAAGAAGTTTGTGCAAAATGGCTTTTACGGAATCTCCAGCAAAAGCATCGTTATGTTGCGAGGAAAGTACGGAAGGAGCTGCGCCGACATACGCTATGTACGAAGCTCTAAAAGATTCTTGTCAAAACAACGCGACATATTTCCAACCAGATGATACCGAGAATGGGCAACGATTGTATCAGGGTTTCATGACTCTGATGGATCATATTGATACTGTGTGGCCTTTGGTTGATCATGTTCGAAAAGTAAGTCTTTGCAATGCTATATTCTTTTTATGTGGTGTACTGTAAAACTACTTACAACAATTTAAACAAAAACTATTAGATAATTATATTTTTTTAATGGATACAAATAGTAACTACCATCTGTATATACCAAATAATTTATAATATCGTTATCTGTATATTATGTTTTACTGGTTCTAAATACATTTATTAGGTTTTACTTATTTTTACCTTAGTATAGTTACTTAGTAGTTTATTATCATAAATTTATCATTGTCATGAAGTAGCTACAACTATGACTATAGGAAAAAAAATTAAATAAAAATATAAAGTGACAAATAACTAGGTATAATGGTGGATTATCTCTGAAAAGCATTTCTTCAAGTCAGTACCCCAGCACTATCTATTTATTTGTACAAAGTATCCCTATACTTTGTACAAAAATCTGTATGGAAAACATTTGTCTTATCCATATTTCTACCATGAAACATCTATGTTTGCATGGTTGTTTTATGGTTTTTTTTTGTGTGATGCATGAAGATGGAATGGAAAACCCCATGTGATATGCCCTATCAGAATGTATCCGTGCTAGTGGGGTGAATGAAGGATGACAGGTGAGGATGAAAGCAAATCATAGCCATAATGACCAATTGAAGAAGAATGAACCACCATGGTTTTTAGGGGATCCCATGGTGGTTGACCTGATATGGTGTATTGGTAACAATAGGGCTGTTATACCTCATTACTAATAATCTCTTTCCCCCTGCTGTGTTATGGTTAGAAGGGTGGGATATAGCAATGAAATTACAGGATATGGAAAATTAATACTGTAGTCATCAGATATAGTGATGCATGAGGGGTAATGCGTGTTATGAGTATCACACTATTCTGTAGTATCCATGATGCTGCTCATATCTATAAGTGATAATCACCATATTTTATCACTTGTGGCATTATTTCCCATGTTAAGTAGTCTCTTGAAGCGTGGAGAACACAAAGAAGAAAATTAATTCTATAAAAAGATTATAAAAGTTTTCAACTTGTAATCAATTTACCATTCACAAAAAAGGTGATCAGATATGACCGAATTATGTATGTTGAACTTTGTTCATCTTCAAAGATAAATGTAATAAAAAGTAACAATCATGTTGCAATAATTTTGATAATTATTTTCTCATAACTACTATTAACTGATAAGTCTGTTATAATATGAGATCAAGTCGAAAGTACAAGTGTGAGTCATAATTGAACTTTCAGATGGTTTGAATAATTATTGAAGTTGATTCTGAGGCACTATTCTATAAACCTATTCCTAAAATTGACCCCCTTATAAAATCTTAAACCTCCTACAAACCTATTTTAACTATTACAGTGTTTTATCATTTAAATTAATCATCATTTAAATTAAGAATTTGGACTAAAAAAAAAAAAGAAACAAAACAGTTCAATAGCTAAAATTGGTTTTTTAGAGATTTGTCATTTTTATCAAGGGGGTTAAATTTTAATTTGATATCACAGGGAAATCTTTATTCTAAGAACTAATATGAACTAAATTGCTAAATTATTTGAATATAACAATTATTATAACTTGAAATTGATTAAAAAATATTCTTATTCACAATTCTACAAATAATTATAAGTAACATACGCTTTTACAAATTTTACACAAAAACTTATTTATACACATCAAGTAAACAAATTTGGCAAATAATTGTTATTTTTTTAACTAGTTACAAAATGTATAATAACATTGCTGATTCTTTTATGGGGCTACTACCTAAAATACTAGCTTGTCCTAGATTAGATGGTAGTTGGCACTAAATTGTGGCTTATACATTCTTTGTAAAAAAATGTTTTGTACAAATAATATAAAATATTATTATTTATTTATATATATGTATGCATCATCATCATATCAGCCTTTAACTGTCCACTGCTGAACTTTGGGGGGTTTTGCCAGTTGTTACTATGCTTGTCAGATAGATTGGCAACTGAGGTTAGGCTTTAGAGATGTTTTAAGAGGGATGTTGCTGCACATCCCTCACCCTCCCTTAGTTGCCTCTTACAACACTCATGGGCAAGGAAGAGGTGGCTTATTCTATGCCGGGACCACACAGATAATATATATTTATTACTACTATTCAAAGACTTATACAATAGATCCCATAAATTATGTGCATGTATATGTCTTTTCCAAATGTATTGTTTTAACTATGTTAATACTAAACAATTTGTTTTAGGTGGCGCCATTGTATGATTTTGATGCTGCATCTCCTGGCAATGGCTACAGGAGCTTTGTCTCAGTAGTAGACTCATGTGTGTTGCATGGTCTGAAAATCAGTCGGCAGGTTTGCAGTGCCAGAGATGCATTGCTCTTTCGTAAAAGTTATTTTGTCAGGTAAACATAGTATACAACATCTACTGAAATAAATTAAAAAGTATCTTATATATTCCTCTACTGTCATGTATCTTATATGACATGCTAGTGCCACGACATGTATCTATTGCATTTGGATTACATTTTTGTGATCATACATTCTGGAGGGCCATACATATTGTTTTTATATGAAACTATATTATTAGAAATAAAAAACAGTCCATTTGCCATTGTCATAGTACATTTATAATAAAGGTGATCACTCACATGATTGCGCGTACTTGCCTTCTATTTGTCAACTATACAGTAATCATGGCATATTTTCATCAACATTATATGCAATGATCTCAGTATCCAATGATACAGTATTTCGCAATAGGTAATAATGAGTGCATTTAGCATGCTGAAATCACTAGTGTGTACTTTTCCACAAATATACGTAGTATTTTAAATGAGGTGATCAGAAGTATTAATGAAGTATAATTATGGTAGAGCCTCAGAGATATTAATTCATTTGTACTGTGAGGGACCTGAGGGATTAAACAGCCTATCTTAAATGAATTTTAATAGGGTTTGGTTTACATATCACGCTGAGTTCGTTGCAGTCGCGCTAAGGACGTAATATTAATATTTAACACAATACCCATCTAAGCGTAAAATTATTTATTTATATATTTACTCTTTATCGCATCGTTTAAAGAATAATACAAAACTATATATGTATATACATATATAACACATATGAAGTTGAAAATGCAGTCTTATCCCTAAAGCATTCTCTTCCAAACAACCTTTGGATAGAGAACAAAATAAAAAAGCTGTAGCTATTTGGTGTAATAAGTTTATTTAATAAAAAAAACGCTTATGTTAAAAAACATACGCATATATATATATATATATATATATATATATATATATATATATATATATATATATATATATATATATATATATATATAATATGTGAAAATAGTAACTTGAGTTTCTTGCAAGTTCTTCTTAGCAGATAACAACATGCCGAACCCAGCAGTAAAATCATAAAAAAAGAGCTTGTAAACAAGTCTATTTGTATAAATATATTTCTATTCTATTTCTATTGGCAGATTATCATATAATCTTATTATAATATTTATGATCAGGATTTTTAAGTCCCCGGATGTGAAAGATACAAAGAAAAAGAACATAAATGATAATGTTTTGTCTAAAGGGAAATAGAGTCGTGTGGACAGCTGCTGGCTTCATTAGGAACGTGCTTACATCACCTGCACACACTGCTATCATGGGCGCCCCCTGGTGATCTCTTCCCGACAGAACAACACTCCCCAGAACAATTGTTTTCACAAGCGGACACAATAAATCAATATTGTTTCTATGGAAGATGCCTTGGGTTTCAGGTAACATTTTTAGGAATCATCACCATCATATCGGCCTTTAACTGTCCACTGCTGAACATAAGCCTCCCCCTTGAGCGGTTTTGCTAGTACCCACGTAGTTGCCACGCTTGGCAGGCGGATAGACAATTACAGTTAGGCTTTAGAGATGTTTTAAGACGGATACCTGCTGCCCGTCCCTCGCCCTCCCTTAGTCGAATCTTATTTAATAATTTTTGTCCGTTACGTAGTTAATACGATTTTTTTTATGAGAGTTAGAATGACAAACAAGCGGAAAATCCGCACTAATGGAAAGTGCTTACTGTCGTCTATAGATAAGAGAAGCAGCATTATTTTCGTAGAATACGCAGTGATATCTGTAGTACCATAATTTTTTTTATTTTTTTTTATTATATATTAGCTTATGGCAAGCTGATTCGTAAACATAGATATCAGAATAAAAAAAAAAAACAATGAATTGGTCCACTTGTACATGGCGTGTCATGATAAACCACGAATCAATTTTTAAATTAAACCTTCAGGAGCGCAACTGTGAAAACCGCATGCTATTTAATGCAACAGTTTTTGCGTGATACCAAAACAAACATACATAAGGCAGAAAAAATATCTAAAAAAAAAATAATGTTTTGATTTCAATTGTTCTTAATAATGACCCCTCGTATCAATTTTTCGATAGCGTGTGCTTAATTCATTATTGACCTCTAGATAATTGTTATATCTACTTGCATTCATGATTCATCAGTATACAAAAACATAATGCATGCATTAATGATAAATCTTTAGGTATATTATACAACAAAGTAAACGTTCTTATCATATTATTTGTCCGCCCATTAACTATTGTTTTAATCTGTGCATTCACTTTAACATCTTAATTATTTTAGTATTCCTTACTAATAAAATACTATAATGCGAGTGTGTTTGTTTGTTTGTTTATTATCTTATAGCGCCTTAACAGCTTAACCAATCACTGAAATCTATACATATAAATAAAATTGAAGTGTCTGTTTGTTATATTGAAATAACTGTTTTTTACTACATGTATATGAATATATATACGGCTAATCTCTGAAATGGCTGGACCTTTATTGGCAGGTAGTTGATATAATAAGGATTAACTTAGGCTACGTTTATTTTAGAAAAAGTAATGTTGCAATGTCCAAGTACTGTTCAGTACCGCGCGCAGTTAGTTTTTTCTGTTTTAATTATTTTTTAACCTCTGTGTGGATGCTGTCACATGTTGGTATGAAATAAAGTTAATTTCTTTCTTATCCCTTTTTAATTTAATAAAGTAAATAGAAGGTATCTGTATAAATGTTTTTGTATTTCAGTTTAACCCATCAATGCGCGGTATACTCAAAGGTATATCAATCTGTATGGCTGGTTTTTCGGAGGCTTACTATAGCCACGGAAACCTCATCAGCTCTGTATGGACTGGAGGACAGTACCTCATCGACCCGGAGATGAGGGCGCGCAGGATCGTCAATATATCGCAGTCAGCTAGCGTCGAGTTCTGCAAGGCATTCTGGTTTTTAGCTGAAAGTGGTATGTATTGTCAGACTCACGTTTAAAAATATTATTAATAATTAATCTATTTATAGATTTTTATATGTCCTCTCATTTAATTGTAAAAAAAATTAAATTTCTCCTCTGGCAACACTGAACTTTTTAATTCAAAGCAATTTATACTATTCGTATTTCACTATGATCCTATCCTCACTATCATCATATCTCATCATGATATTACTTTTTATTGGTATTATTCGAGTATTTGACAGTTGTCAATCACCCGTAATTATATCAATTTAAAAAAGGACTCTGAACTCTTTTATAAATAAGTTCACTTTTGCTTCTTATTGTAATTAATGCTGAGTACAATAAAGAATATTATATTCTTTCAGAAATAATGAAGCGTGTACCAAGCCTCATGTCGTCGACAGTGGCTGTCAACAAATTGATTACTATCCCACCGGAGCCCATCACTGTGCTTACCACTGATGGCAAGGAAACGACTGTGCTGCCCCCTACTGTGCACATTGGCCTCCAAGGTCTCAATGTGAGACTGATAAGTGTCAACAAAAGAATGGGGATGGTTTGTTGATTTTATTATTTATTTTATATGATTTGGAATTACAAACTGACAGTACACCTAATAAAATTTCTGAACTTTAATATTCATTTATTTATTCCCAACATGGCAGTAATAAATTGCTGGATAGTTATTTTTTTTATTTCTAATGCATATTGCTGGATTGTTTCTGTGACTTTGAATGTCATTGTCTAACTGTATAATCTGCAATATGATGTATATCTGTAATTTATTATTTTATAATTACACCTTTAAGTTTCTTGAATTAGTTTATTTTCTTGCACTGAAATAGTATTTAACAGACACGATCAATAAAAAATAAAAATCACTAGGAATGTACTCCACTTTGTTTTGTCCTTCCAATATTACATGTTCGACAGTAGCTTTATTTCTAGCGTGGACACTACCTACTATTGAATACAGTATACTATTAAATTCAATGTGACAGTATATGCATTATATGCACAACGGCCCAAATGAGAGGCTAAGTGCGGAAAATGGAGTCCTATTTACATTTACAGTATATGTATTTAAAAATTAAAATTTTTATATATCTGTATATCGAACCTCGTCTGCTCAGTGTGTAATAGTTGTCAGTGGAAACTTTATTGGTCACTAACTATTATGTAATTTTTTTTTTTGTTAATTATATATACTGTTTATTTCTCAAATAAAAAAAAAATATAAATACAGGCTGGCGAAGGATCATCGAATTTACCGCCAGCCGATGGGATAATCTTCCACTGTCATGGCGGCGGGTTTGTGGCCCAAAGCTCAAAATCCCACGAGACATACTTAAGAGAGTGGGCGGCCAAGCTGAACGTTCCCATACTCTCGATAGACTACAGTCTCGCACCGCAAGCACCGTTCCCCCGAGCTTTGGAAGAAGTATACTACGCTTATTGCTGGATGATGAATAATTTCAAAGAGCTGGGCACTACAGGTAATGTATTATTTTTACATTCTATTTCATTTCGAATTTATATATAATGTATACAGATATTTTTTTTAACATATAAGTTATGTTAAAAGTTTTACTAAAATTTTAACAAAACTTGTCGACCTGGACGTCGACCTGGTTGTACCCAACCAGGGTATTGCTAGAAATTTAACAATTGTGCCCTTTAACACCATTACTAACAATCCCTCCCCCCCCCCCATGTAATAAGTACTAGTTTAACTTACGTATAATTAGATCGATAAACATCGACTAGTTTCGGGACCAATTTGGGCCCCTTAATCATGATCTTCGAGTATGAACGGCTAGGCTCCGTAGTCTTTCTCTTCGTTTGCTGTGTTATTGTCATTGACTATGTTGGTAAGCCGTTGTGGTCATACAGTGATCATACTATCGCCTTTAAAGATTACCGAACTCCGTCTTTCTTATCTGTGACGGTGCCAAGAACGCCTACAGCTCGCGTTCAACGGGCCGAAGCGCGCAGTCAGGCTCGCGCTTTAGTCACTTCCGCTCATGATTAAGGGTTCCGAATTATTCCTGAAACTAGTCGAGCTTTCTTGATCTAATTACACATAAATCAAACCGGTAGTTATTATATTAAAATAAAATGTAAATTATGCACGAATTATTATTGTTGTAATTATAATTTATAAAAAAAACAACGTGTCTATAGGCAAAAGAATAGTGTTCGCCGGGGACTCGGCAGGCGCGAACCTTATAACGGGTTGCACGCTGAAAATACTCACATCCGGACTACGAACACCCGAGGGCCTGTTCCTGGCATACGCACCGTTACTGGTCAGCTTCATACCCAGCCCGGCCCGGCTTTTATGTCTCATGGATCCGTTGCTGCCCTTTGGATTCATGATGAGGTGTTTAAAAGGTACATTTTGATTTTTATGATATTAAATACTAGCTTTTACCCACGTCTTTGTTCGCGTGACTGGGTTTTTATCACTGATCAAGATAAAATACGTTTTATATAAAGAGCAAACCATTTATTTTATTAAAATAGACCCAGTCGACATCTTGACGTTGTAGAGTGTCAGATAATCTATTGCTATGTTACAGGCCATGTCTCTGACCTCCCTATACGACATGACACCTAGTGTTTCCTTTATCCTAAACTTACGTAACTAAAATTAGTTAAAATTGGTAGCCGTTCCATCGTCTTATTAAGATTTTTTTTTACAACTTAGAATGGTAAACAAGCTGGCGGCCCACCTGATGGAAAGTGGTAACCGTCGCCTTTAGACCTGAGCAGTATAACAGAGTATACTGTTTCGCCCATGATACCCCTCATGCGTTGCCATTCCTGAGGACTCAGATGTTATTCCTCTGTACCCTGTAAATTCACGCCATATCCCACCCTTCAAACCGAAACACAGCCATACAAACACAACTACTTCACGGTAGAAACACGAATGGGACAGAGATACCCAAGCAATCGACTTTTGTACAAAGTCTCCCTCTGGTAGATTAAGATATTATTCCTTAATGTAAATTTACATTTATTAATAAACATATTCTTATATTTTTTATAGCATACGCCAGTCCTAATACTAGCGGGAAGAGTAAAGAGGATAAACATAAAGATACAAACGCTGTGTCTAACGCAACAACGCCCCTAGACAGCAATGGATTCCTTAAAGTTAGCCCGTCACAAGGTAAAAATTTATCACTACTTTTTTTTTATACTTTTGCCGTGTAGTTCCAACATGGACTGGGCCACTACTTCCTATCCCGTGGGTGTTTTAAGAGGCGACAAAAGGGAATTTAATGATCGAGATATGAACACCAGCTTTTTAAAACATCACCAAAGGCTAATTGCGGTTGCCAACCCAACCGTATAGAGCAGCAACTACTGGCATAACCCCCCAATGGGAGGAGGCCAGCAGTGAACAGTTAACAGCTGATAATATGATTGCCCGTGTGGTCCCGGAATAGAATAGGCCACCCCTTCCGATCCCGTAGGTGTCGTAAGAGGCGACTAAGGAAGAGCAAGGGACAGGCAACAGCGTCCCTCTAAAGCCTAACTGCTGTTACCAATCCGCCTACAAAGCAACGTGGCAATTATTAATAAAATCTCCCAAGGGCCTCCCCTTTGTTTATATACTTATTTTATGATATGATATATTATGATGATGATGATGATGATGATTTTTAAACCTCTGTTCATTTAGGAAGTCCGCACGATCTAAAATTGTAAAATAGCATGATCAGTAAAAGACGTTAAATGTTAATTTTTACCCTCAACATTAGGGGGGGGGGGGGGGGGGAAGTTATTGTTAGCAATGGAGTTTGACAGCCCTATTGCTAGCAATATGCCCTATTAGGTCGACCTCCAAGTGGTTCCCCCTGGAAACGATCGTGAACAATTCTTGTTGAATTCGTCACGATGGGCCAACTGACCTGCTTCATCCTCACCTATCATCCTTCACTGGTGCTCCGCCAGCGTATCCCGACGCGTATCAGCGTATCCTCGCCAGCGCAGGCGGGGTTACCATTTCATTTTAACCCATTAAAAAAACCCCTCAACATTAAAATACTCTTACAACTATTGACAAAAGCCCCCAATAGAGGGAGGCCTATTCAGTAGTAGACACTTAGTACAATTAGTATGATGAAACGAAATATTAAATTAATATTGTTATATGACTAGAGGGCGTAAGCGAAGGTCCGTCGTCGTTCGAGGAGGTCTCCCCGTCGGATCTAGCCGAGCTGCAGGCTCACAAGTCGGGCAGCGAGCGTAGGAAGTCCTCGGACACCACAATAAGCGCTGCCTCCTTGCAAAGTGAACATACAGCCACTGGTAAATGTGCACTATAATTCTAACAATTTATTTATTTAATCTTTAAGCCACCTGTTAACTCTAATACATACTTGCCTAGACAATGGCGGCCCAACATAAACGTAGCGGGAAAGCCGTGCATATTAATACAGCGCAATGATTACTAAATCACCCTGTAAATTTTTACATTCATCGCGCGGTTGAGACGCCCTCTATGTGACATGATACTTTACTACTATGAGACAGTCTTGTTGTTGCTCTATAAATTTTATTATAATATATCTATTTAAGTAAAACTAAAAACGATAAATATATTAAATTTTTAAATTATTATAATATATATATATATATATATATATATATATATATATATATATATATATATATATATATATATATAATATATTTAAAATTTATAAATTAACTGCACCAACCGGAGTATTTATTAATGTTGTATCAAACATCACTTATCCAAACATTATTAGAGAAAGATTACTGTAGCGATATTATTGCCTTTTGTACTTTGTTATTATAATGTTTTTTTTTTTTCTATTAATTTTTAACTGCTGTAATAAAAATAAATCAAAACTTTTTATTTTATAATACATTTTTAGATAATATTTTAGAAAGAGGAAAGATTAGAACTTTTTATAATGTATAAACTAAAAATGACTCAACCGATTTAAAAAATTCTTTCACCTATAGAAAACTATATTAACATAGAATATCTATTATTTAAAAAAAAATATTCCTACATAAATTATAATAATGTAACCCAAGGTATTAAAACTTTGGTAAACTGAGTTACCGTAGCATAAGGTATAATATCCAATACTAATTAATTTTTCTATCTATTCCTGCGAAACCGGGTTGGATCACTAGTGATACTATAAAATTATAATAAGAAATTTCCCTTATTCCATTTCCCAGGTGTAACTCCGCCTGAAGACAAATCTCAGCAGTACGTATCAGATTTCTTGGAGAGATACGTGCTGGACAGCGATACCGATAGCGAAGGACGCCGAATACCAGTCATCAAGCCGAACAATAAAGCTCTTGACGAATCGCACAGGTATTCAAAATTAAAATCTTACTAATATTATGAATGTGATTTTATTATTTTTTAATAATAAAAACTGTTGTTTAAACAGGATATAATGTGTAATTATTAACATTGTTTTTTATACAACTTAGAATGGCAAACAAGCTGACGGCCCACCTGATGAAAAGTGGTAACCGTCGCCTATAGACATGAGTAGTACCATGGACATAGCAGAGTATACTGTTTCACCCATTATACCCCCCATGCGTTGCCGTTCCTGAGGACTCGGGAACATTTGTTAATAACAACCTGGGAGACCCAAATAAGTGCATTAAAAAAAAAAATTAAATTGTTTCTAGGGAGGCAGAATCTGAAGCTTCGAGTACATTAGTTGGTGAACCGCCGTTGGTTGACGATCCGGATCAAAAAGACAAAAGGAGAATAAAAACTCGGTAACATTATAAATTATATTACATACTAACACACGTCATCAACGTCACGTCAAACACGTCACAAGTCATCACGGTTTTGCACGGGTGCAAATAAGAATTTAAACCATACAAACCTTTGTTAAAGACTATCTAAATTACAATAAAATACGTATCAAAATCTGTTGAGTGATATAGATAGCCAGTTCCAATTGTCCCTCAAAATCTGAAACTACTTACCCCTAAAATTGGAATTTTATTCCAACCACTTATGGAATGAATAAAATTTCATTATCCATTTGTCTCTACCAAGTAGATTTTAATACTAAATACAATTCTATACATAAATAGATAATTTTTCATCATTAATGAAATCTTATTTAGATTTTATTTTCGTGCTATTTAATTACTTATATCTTATATAAGTCAGAGTCAGCATTGTGGTCTTTAATTCGTCACAGCATTTCTCTTAAATCCACTGTATTTTATTTCTCAATATTATTTCTTTGTTTTAACTTAAATTAAACGAAAGGAGCGTCCTTTCTTAAAATTCTTTAACACTAGAATGGACGATAATTTCAACTGTTGACTTTTATTAACGTGCTAGCCGTATCCCGCGGTTTTAACCGCATGAATCAGTACTGTATGCTAAGTTAAACATAACCTACCCGTGTACCAAATTTCATTCAAGTCACTGGTTATTTGATTAGAATTGTTTAATTCCACTACCATTAGTATGTAAGTGACTGCCAGCACTCGAAGATAATAAACTAATAATAGCGGAATTAAACAAAATAATTCTAATTATATAAATAACCTGTGATATTGACTACCACAAGATAACACCTAGTTCAGTAAAATATTCATTTAAATTAGTTAAGTAGTTTTTGCGTAAAAGAATAATAAAAATCCATCCATCCTTATAAACTTTCGTATTTATAATATGAATAGTATAATTAAAATATATAGCCTACGTAATTGAACAAAAATAAAAGTCAATTTTTTTTTATACAACTTAGAATAGCAAACAAGCTGACGGCCCACCTGATGGAAAGTGGTAACCGTCGCCTATAGACATAAGCAGTACCAAGAACATAACACAGTATACTGTTTCGCCCATGATACCCCCCATGCGTTGCCATTCCTGAGGACTCAAGTTTTATTCTTCTGTACCCAGTAAATTCACGCCTTATCGCACCCTTCAAACCGAAACACAGTTTTGCAAACACAACTGCTTCACGGTTGAAACACGAATGGGACAGAGGTACCCAAGCACTCGACTTTTGTACAAAGTCTCCTTCTGGTAAACTGTCTCCCTCTAGTAACTGGTAATATAAATTTTCAGTATAAGCGAAGCAGCGAACAGCGTAATGGGCGCGATGTCTTCTAAACTGGCGTACATCACGGGGTCCAACACTATCACGAGACCAACACAAGACGAGTAAGTATATACACACATACAAAAGAATGATGATGATTCGTTCTTTTCGTACTTCATCACCAAGTGGATTGAATGAATGAATGAATGATAACTTTATTTGCTCGAATACAGATTAACTGAATAGAGATTTATCGAGCAAGAATGAATGGAGATGTCGGTAGGGGCCGCCCTAGACGGACGTATGTCGACCAAATAGGCGACGTGCTGAAGAAGGGCCAAATTAAAAGTACCCGTAACTGGCGAGCGTGTATGAAAAGATTGATGAATGTGGAAGAAGCGAAAGAGGTTTGTTTGAATCGAAGCATTTGGCGTTCCATTGTTTCTGCCTACCCTAATGGGAGACAGGCGTGACAGATATGTATGTATGTATGTATACAGATTAATACATTACAAATATTTAATGTTAAAGAAAATACTCTCTGCATTCAACCGTGTGGCGTGTAAATATTTCATTTGGAATTTGCTCTTAAAATTTTACATTAAAATAACAAGATCATGAGATATATCTTCATCAGTAATCTATATCTATACTTATAATAAATCTGTAGAGAGGTCAATTCTGTACATTAAATATATTTCCAAAATAACTATCAGGGGGTGATTAGTGATCGATACTGATGCCGAAAATGCAATCAGTAAAATTTTTGTCTGTCTGTCTGTATGTTCGTTATAGAAACAAAAACTACTTGACGGATTTTAACAAAACTTACTACAATTATTCTTCGTACTCCTGGGCAGGTTATAGTATATTTTTCATCGCGCTACGATCAATAAGAGCAGAGCAGTGAAGGGAAATGTTGGGAAAACGGGAGAAGTTACTCCATTTTTAAGCTTCCGTCGCGTGTGCAGCCTTAATGGCCACTTTTTAAAATGTAAAAGTATCCACCTGTGCGACGCCGGGACGGGCCGCTAGTCTTTAATATAGTTTTCCGTTTTTCCAGTTTGGCGGTGCGGACCAATTTGGACGCGTTGATAGCTCGCAGTCCATCGGACGAATTTATATTCTCGGTACCGCGTGATCCGCTGTTATCCCCATATTGGGCCGACGAGCAATTACTCAACAAGTTCCCGCCGGTTAGGATATTGGTATGTTTTTTTTTTTTTTTATCTTTTTTTGTTTAAAGCCTTTTATCCTATAAGGATATGTCAGCCTCATCATACCCTAATCTTAGATATTGATATGTTATACATAGTATTATTGCAGCTTAATTATTTTTGTACTAAACGTCCAATAAAACATCCCTGTTCTATCACAGATCAAATAATAATTTAATTTCTAGTTCTGAACGGTCGTAATTTCTGACCTAACCTATGATATTGATCTCGTATTGCCAATGAATGAGACTGCATTAATATGTTAATGTCACACTTTCAATGCGCGATCATTGTTAAAGTCTGCAATACATACTCGCATGTATAAAACGACGATAGAATTTAAAATTTCTTGAGACAAGAAAACACGTTTATTTTATATTAAATAGCATTTAAAAAAAACCATTGTGAGTGGTTACCATAAACACTGCTTATTTGACAGTGATATAGATTTCCACAAAAGAACACCTAATTCAATTACAATATATAAAAAAAACACTTACAAATTTTAAAATACTTTCCGAAAATCGTCAAGTCCAATAACGCCAACTCTGAATATATCATAAAAAATATTTTTAGTATAGTATAGTTGCATAAAGTTTCTTCTAAAAAAAAGGTAAAGATATTAGCATACTATGATCACGTGAGTTTGGTTTTGCTTTTATTTTTTATCGTCTCCAAATATTGTAACATATTATTGTTGATCTTACACTCAGACGGTGCACCTCGACCCCTGTTTGGACGACTGTGTAATGTTTGCCAAAAAACTGAAGAAACTCGGCAATATTGTTGGTATAGATGTGCTAGAAGGTCTACCACATGGATTCCTTAATTTTTCACTTGTAAGTTACATTATACTATACATTTTATCCCACTTCTGTTTTTTATTTGACGAAATTATATTTGATATTCATACATGGTTTCCTTTGTCTTGTTTACATACATTGAAACCACTTCAGAACTCTATATTTTTTTTTTTATATTGCTTATTATTTCACGGATATATGTAATATATGAAATTATAAAAAATATTAAATGTATCTCACAAGTAAATATCATGGAAGGGTCTCTTATCAAACCTTCCAAAAAAAATGGATACAAATAAAAAAAAATGTTAATATATATGTGAATATGTTCTTATTTCCAGATGGCCAAGGAAGCGAACGAGGGATCGAAACTATGCATGGAACGTATCAAACAGCTACTAGACCTTGACAGCGCGCCCACGTCTGATAACAATCGTTTATGAATGTGCGGACTGTGTTGTCACACGTAGGTTTGTACTTCGGCGTGTTATGCCTGCCTAGCCTGACATACGACCCTAGTGTCACTCACTAAAGGGCTTATTACATAATAGACAGGTTTGGGTCACGTGACTAAAATTGATCTGTTTTATCTATGGTTTTAGTACTAATTTGCTGGGCAGTCTTTTTAATCTATATAACTCAAGTTTTAAGCGTTTATAATAAGCCCCCAGATGCGCTATACCAATTTTTTTACATTCTATATTTGAATTTATTTAAATTATTAAGAAATATAAACATTTTTATTGGGTCCATAGAAATATAAGTTTGTCAGCGTCATAACCTACATATCCAAGAATACATCACTATTTGTTTTATTCAATTAGCCCAAATTATTTATTTAGATAATAAATAATGTGAATGTTTTTCTATTTTTAATGTTTTACATTTCTCGTGTCAGTCGATCCTTAGAGGCGCAATTATTCTTCACTTATAATATAATACTGTATTGTTTGCATTTTAAATATTACTATATATTTCTACTACACCTATAGGTACATATATACATCACATTGTTTTCATTTCGTTAAAAAATAATATAGATTAAAGCAAGGAATTTTCTCCTACTTTAATATATAAATTATAATAAATATTTACTTTATGTGTAGTGTAACACAAAAAAGACAATATTGATCTTACTCCCAAAACCAAAATTCTATATTTTTTTATTACCTTAGTATATACAATTTATATACCTATATATTTTAAAACTGATTATCAATTTCAATTTGAATTATGTATACCCAATATCTTTTTTTATACCTTTTAATTACCTTGTAATTATTATAAAATGTGAAGAGAAATATGGATCACTATTCTTTATGCCTCTCTTGAAACTAAAAAGAAGGCAACAAAAATAAAATTGCCAGAGGTATTTTTAGAAATTAATCGAATTTTCTTTGTAATAATAATTTTAAACAAATGTGTGTATAAATGACAATTTTAAATAATTTATTAGGATAGCAGTTGAGAGGTTCCAAAACATCAAAAATAGGACAATATTTTAACCAGAGTTATGAAGAACTAATGTAAATAACATATACCAAAATATGTACATAAAAAAAGAGTATAAAAATAAACTAAAATTACAAAACGACAGGATAATTACTTGAAATATTGGAATTATAAATAACAAATTTAAATATTTATTATTTGAAAATATTGAATAATAAAAGACGTGATAATGTAACAACGTACCTGTCAAGATTCACGTTTTAACTCCCACCATTTAACTTAATTCAAAATGTTATTTGTACGATATTATTATGTAGCCAACTATTTATGGGGCGTCTTAGATTACTGAAAGTTTATATAATTCTGTAAAAATTAATATTGAAACTTTAAAGAAAAAAAAAAACTAATGTAAAAAGCTGTATGAACTGAATACGGCAGTGAAATATATACCATCACCAAATCGACGTTAAATTACCAATAGCTCCCAACGGACACTTATAAAATATGAGTTCTTGTAGAATTTTATTCTAACATATCTCCTTTTCTGTGTTACATAGAGAAATCATTTTTACTTCATTATGTTGAGGTAAAGTGTCAAAACAAACGTCACTTTTTGGATTCGTAGTATTTGGAATAAAATATAAGGTGTATGTCCCCTTTTTTTTTTATTTTGCCCATGTTAGGAGATATCGGCAGTTAAACATCGCATTGTAATTGCAAACTGCATTCACAAAATTATCACTGTAATACCGTTATAAATATAGTAAAAAGTAGGTATGCTCGACTTTTATAATGCAACATATTGGGGTATTAAAAAATATAAATTCCAATTACATTTAATAACTAATGTAATATACAATTTATAAAGAACAATTAATATAAAATAATATTGAATAAATTAATATTTTAAATGTTTTTAAACCCAAAATCGACTATATCGATTTAGTATACTAAATCGATAACGTAATGGAGCGGTTTATGGTTATGAAATCAGATATAAAAAATATTATCCCATTTCGACCCATGTCGAATTGTTATACGCCTTTTTTACACCCATTGATTTACAAAAGATTCATGATATGCAGATTAGCAGCGATAAAAAAAGAACGCATTCAAACAAATTACACGTCCATTTCTAACCAGCCAGTGTCATTTCTCAAATGTTCTTACAATTTTTGTAAAGTAAAAATATAACGTCTATACACGAAATTTCATATTCATGGCAAGTATACTCTCAACTACAATAACGGCATATCTTAAAATAACTACTTTTTTTTATTTTAATTCAATACAGTTTTCATTGTAACTTTCCTATGGGAATCTGAATTTATTGTTTATCAATGGTTACACACTGTATATAAGCGTAATTCATCACTTATTAAAACATAAATTTACGAAACAATCTCGGTATAACATGAAAAAAAATGGTTTTTGTAAGGTTTTGATAATAGATGCCAAATTTCAATAAAAATTTTTATTCGGTTGTTTGTTCGGGCCATGGTTTATTGTGATTTATTTGGATTGTTATATTTTAATGTGTTTTATTAATTTATTTTTAAATGTGATACGTAAAATTTATATTTCGTTATTGTTCTTTAACTATTCATTATTTAGAAATGAATGCTCAATTCCACTATGTATAATTTTGTTAAAATTATTGTCTTATTCTTTACAACAATTCGACTTTTAATTTAATGCAATAACCATGAGACTTATCTGAATAATTAATATTTATTGTTTAATCACAATAAATTTAATGAACTGTTTTAAAAAAAAGTGTTCTGGGCATTCATTAACAATTATTATTACTGAATAACTGCACATTTTTCGACTCATTCGAAAGATTAGATCATTTTTATGTGACTTATATTTATGTTCAACAATGGCAACACTATTGCATGAAATTAAAAGTCATTTTTGAGATATATCCTAATTCTCATCACCTAATTTTTTTTTTTTTATTTGTTGATCTGTTCTAGACTAATATTTCATTTCCATTATATTACCTAGTATGTTAGATATTAGGTAGATATCCTACTAGAGGAATGTTAAATTGTTAATAGATAGACCGCCTTTAGATCTATAAGTTTTACTCATTGGGTAAGTGTCATAAGTGAAGTAACTGATCGCTGGATTAATGATAAAATAGAAGTGTTTACATGTGCAAAATTATGCTAAAACTGCTTTAAAACTTATAGATGTAAAGGCAGCCTTATAATACTAGAATAAGCTTTATTTAATTACTAAATTGTTTTAGTCCATTTTCTTTGCTAATTATTAAAAAAAAAAACATTAGGCTCGTGCAAGGGAACATTGTCAAATTAAATTATGGTTGCTTCTAATATAATGAATATTAAATAAATTAATGAAATATACCAATTAATAACAATATAATCTCTACTAATTGTATTATGTAACAACATTATATTAGCAGAGGTATGTGCTAATATCATTATAAGCATACAATTTCAAAATTATTATCTAGCATTTTACGTCAAGAGGTCCTTAATATTTCTATGCAAAAAGTATGTATATAAGGAGATTATGTTTGTATATATCTTATGTAGTTATTTTATAACCAATTTTTACTGTAAAATAGTTAACAATGTCAATATTATTTCCTTTTTTATTTAATATATTTTAGTTTCTTGGGGTCCCCATTCCAATCCATTGTTTGTCTGTCATATTCAATCTATGAAATTATTAACGTATCTTATTCGGACAAAGATGAACCTGCCTAATAAAGAAAGATTAATAAAAAGGATATTCATATAGTACAATTTCCATGGATGGGGGCGCCACGGTGCTTGTGTTTAACCACTCCAAGAGCTAGACATGCCGCTGTAGACCTTGTAAAATGTTTGTTCCCTTGCTAGATTAAGTCCGTCGTTTAGGACGGTAAATATTTAGTACCTAACTTATGAATGCATTTCGAGAATTATGCTGTTTTAAAAAGTAACTCAGTGTTAAACAATGTCTGTGATAGTGAATTGAAGCTTTGAAAGCATAACAGTATTCTAAAATGCACGAATATAAATATCTATATGTATAATAATTATTGTTGTAACTTGTTATATATGAAATTATCTGTTTGTGTAGTTTAAGAATTTGTAAAAATGTATTTTTATAGATAATAACGAATCTCCATATAGATCTGACGTGTAAAATAAAATTATTCCGTAAATGATAAAATTAATAGAGGTACATAAATATATGCATTATTTATCGGGCCTTAATGTGGAAATGAATTTAAAATACTAAATGTTACATATTACTAAAACAATGATAAATCGCGATCGACATTATCTATATAACGATTTATGACCAAAGACGTGTCCATAGTGGAAAAATATAGGTAATGTGACAATATTGTATATTGTTTTATGCTGTAATAAAGTAATGCCGAAATATAATATATTTTTATTTCAAACACCATTAAAAAAGCATTTATAAGTGTTTAAATGGAAATTAATAACTAATTACATACTAACGATTGTTTCTGAACGTTTTTTTTTTTTATAATTAAAGATTATATCCCACAAAAAAATATTTCAATTGTAACAAGTTTTTTTGATCTAAATATAACTGAAACAATTTCGATAAAATTTCTTTGCGACTAATCTGTAAATATACCTTCAAGATAAAAAGGAATTTTCCAAATCGGTTCAGAGCTGACAGTTTTTAGATAACAAACAAAAAAATACGACCCAATTGTAAATCTAATTTCGAAAGTCAATTGGCAATGGTAATACAAGTGTAAAAACTAAAGCATGTGTAAACGGTCAAACAGCTTGCTGAAACACGCAAATTTTGCCGATTGTAATTTGGAGACTAGAAAAAAGGTTCTTAAGTGACAACCCCTTGCAGACAAGTGTGGACCACTTTTGCGAGATAGAGCGCTCTTAAGTATCGCAAGAAGTAGGTAAATGGGTAATGTATGTACTACGTGGCGAAATATCAGGGAGACCCGATGATGAGTCAGAAATAAAGTAGCGCGTTCTCTTTAATACAAGCAATAGTAAAAATTATGCAGTATTAATGTGATAATTTTAATATTTATATCTACCTATTATATTTATGACTATAAAACGAGTATAATGTACTTACACACATTGTTTGAATTTAGAGGCCATGAATAAGGTTCTAGAAATCTTTAAAACCTTCAATAGATTTAATTTCCTTGACCAAAGATTCATTATCGTTATTTACAATGAAGGTTATATACAAGGTTTTTTAACCATTGAAAAATAAAACTTCATATAATGTTAATGATGTTTATTTAATCTAATGCTAAAATTGCAGTGAACATGATGCATATAACAAAATATGGATTCAGAAAAAAAACTGTGCGCCAAAAAACTTTGGTAGCAGGTATTGACCTATGATGACATATAAATTCACATATTGCTTGAAATTAAGAAGTAATTCAAATAAAACAATTTTCAAGTATATAAATCAACAAAATGATAAATTATTATCAAATACCAATGTACTGATGCAGTGCAAAGAATTACAAAATTAACACAACTTGAAACATTAAGCCTATTAAAGTAATTGAAAAAAAAAAACTCTTTATACAAATATTACAAATTAATTGCGAGGTGATTACTGCACAACAGTTATTTTGAATCCAAAGTTCATTAAATTAGCGAAATCGAAAACTTTACACCTACTCGATTAAAGTTATAGTAAAAAACAATGACACAAAATTTTGTATGCCATCCAATATAGTTAAAAGAATACCTAGAGCTAACCACTGCTTCTCATTTTTACACATACTCAAATATTAAGAGAATTTACAGTTTCACGTCCATTAATGTCACACCTGTACAATCTGTCCTAGTTTAATAAAACACACTAGAAACATTAACCATTTTCATCAACATGCCATCATATCTATGGAAGTACTGTACAACATGAGGTACTGTCCAGAATTATCAGTCGTATCCAGTTTAGCATTATGGCCTCAACCTACAATTTAACTGTTTACGAATGGCTTGAACCATATTCAGACATGTTTGAAACCATCTATATTCAATATAGTATTAAAATACTTGTCCCTTAATATGGAACAAATATTTGAATTATCTTAATTAAAATCAATTCTGGTTGTCGGTACCGAGTTCCTAGTCTTAAAATACGTGGTATCACTTGTTAGTTGCACTATTACAACCAAGCCGAGGGTTTGTTGAGTACAGTGGAGTTTATTGGTTCACTCAATCGTGTCCATTTGTTTTTGCATGTGGCACTATTCCATTAACTAAAGGTGTTGCTTCTGGCTGTCTGATTGTCTTTTGTAGAACATGTGCATCAGCCGGTTCTATCCTCTTGTAGTAGTGTTCTTTTGTTTCAACAATCTCAAAACCAAATTTCTTATAAAAATCTATTGCACCCTCATTATTCACTTGCACATGTCTGAAACAAATTGGTATGAAAAATTAGGATTTGTAAAGATTTGTGATTGCAGATAAACAATACATTTAGATATATTATACATACATATCTATCATACATGTCTCCTATAATATCAATATATATTTGCTATATCAAATACTTACAAATAGCAGTATTTCTATTTAACTGCAATTATAAATGTGTCGTACAATACCTTCTCATGGTGGGAAATGGGATTGTCAGTAATGAGATGAAAGAGAAAATTGTTAACAAAATACCCTGGTCAGGATGACTTTCAACTATTGTGATTCATCTATACTTATAATAAATCTGTAGAGAGGTCAATTCTGTACATGAAATATATTTCCAAAATAACTATCAGGAGGTGATTAGTGATCAATACTGATGCTAAAAATGCAATCAGTAAAATTTATGTCTTTTTTTTTTTTATACAACTTAGAATGGCAAACAAGCTGACGGCCCACCTGATGGAAAGTGGTAACCGTCGTCTATAGACATGAGCAGTACCATGGACATAACAGAGTATAGTGTTTCGCCCATGATACCCCCCGTGCGTTGCCATTCTTGAGGACTCAGGTGTTATTCCTCTGTACCCAGTAAATTCACGCCATATCCCACCCTTCAAACCGAAACACAGCCATGCAAACACAACTGCTTCACGGTTGAAACACGAATGGGACAGAGGTACCCAAGCAATCGACTTTTGTACAAAGTCTCCCTCTGTCTGTCTGTCTATCTGTATGTTCGTTATAGAAACAAAAACTACTTGACGGATTTTAACTAAACTTGATATAATTATTCTTCATACTCCTGGGCAGGTTATAGTATACTTTTCATCATGCTACAATCAATAGGAGCAGAGCAGAGAAGGAAAATGTTAAAAATGTCCACCCGTGTGACGCCGGGACGGGCCGCTAGTTCTTGATAAATTGACACAATGGGATAGCTAACCTACTTTCATCTTCACCTACCATCCCTTATTGATATCTCACCAACACAACCAATAGCATAAGCAAGGTTATCATTCCTATATCATTAATTAAAAGAACACCTAATTCCTGCTATTTCCATAAGGAATCTAAAAGTCTTAACAAGAATTCATAAAAAGTGTAACCAATTAGTGTTGCTGCAAACATTAATTGAATAATGTTAGCAAATGTAGGTCATATTACTTATTAGCTGTAATCAGCTGTATGTAGCTTTGTTTGCTGGAGGTAAGATAAAATTATACTCTGTGTTAATCTAGTATATTATCTATGTACTACTATAATATTCTTGATTAATACACAACTAATATAATAAACTCATTCAAATTACTTCAGACTGAATCATAAACACACAAACTTTTATGTTTATAATTTTAATAGGATGTGCATAAATTATGTATTAAAGAATCAATAAATTACACAAGGGAACAATATTTTTGTTACATGAAATATTATGAATTCTATTATACATTTTCTAAGTGTAGATTTTAGATCTCTAGTTAGATTTTTTGTCCCAGCTTCAGTTTTTGAGATATAATAAAAAAGTAATTTCAAAATAAAAAATTATTTAAAAACCCACAATTTTTAGATCTACACATATCAACCACATGTGTTCGATGTTGTTGTCCAAAGGAAACACAAAAGTATCAAAACACACCTGTTTTATAAACTTTGACAGGCTTAGTTTACAATTTTTTAATGTATATTCACCACAGAAGAAAGAGTTGAGATCATTTTTACCAATATTTCTCTATGTAGAAATTGTAATAAATTTGTTTAAAAAAAATTGCTCAGTATTATGAAAATTAACTGTAACTAGAACAAAAATATGGCCAGTGGCTGTATCTCAAAAACTAGAGCTGTTAAAGAAAAATAGAGGATAAATTTGAAATAAGCAATCTTAAATTAGTAAACAATAGTCATTAATATCCATGCAACAAATAGTGTAATTTGGTTCCCTTGTGTTATCTAATTACTATTCTAATGATTAGTAAATAATGGAAATTAGATTCCTTCAAAGAAAACCACATATAATTTTCCACTCTTACTCAATCCTGTTCAAGATCATAAATAATAATAAAAGCATATATTCTAGCATTGAAATGAGAATAAATCCTTACTAATATTATATGAGTTTGTTTGTTTATTAGCTTTAAACACCTTAACCACTCAGTATATATTTATATTGGAAAGGACATAGGTTACTTTTTATCTCAATGAAATTGGGTTATCAAAATTAATACTGACTGAAGGCATTCACAATGAATTATCAATTCATTCTGAGTAACTAGTTAGTGTGAAACTAACTGAACGAACTAACAATTCTTTAAGAAAAATGTGTAATTTCACTAGTAGAATACTTCTTAAAGAATTTTTTATTTCACCTTATATAAAATAAACCATTGAATAAAGAAATGTATACAATAAGTACTTATAACATAAAATTTGTATAGTCTTTCTCAATAAAGGTTGTGTTAAAAAATGTATTCATCATTGGTACTGAGTGGGCCATTAATAAGAGTGTCTACAAACTTTTCTCCACTATATATGCTACCTACTTGATACACAAAATTATCACTACCTTTATAATGTCTATAACAATCAACTTCATATTCTAACCTTGAAATCACTACCACTTTTCTAGAAATTGGTATATTTAATCATGAAAGTGTAACATGATTAAAGTAGATATTAAATATTATTAATAATAAATACAAGACACTATCTAATATACGAAAAAAGTATACTCACAAGAAAATGCTGTCAAAATTTCCATCCTGTTCAACATACTTGAGCACATGTTCCACCATCAAAGTACCTATTCCCAGTCTTCTGTAGGGATACAGACATCCTAGAGTCATTATATACAGTCTCCGTGAGTTCTCCGACGTGTCTATTCTACAGCACACCGCTCCGACCACGATATCATTGTAATACGCTAACTTCGCCAGTTCACCCGCTTCCAACACGTCTTTATAGAATTTGTCATTGTATGACACGGGAAATACAACTGTATTTAACTTCTTTAATTGCTTTATATTATGCGGTGTCACGTCTCCGAGTTCTATTTTAGCTCTGAAATTTTAAGATGGATATTTTAATAATAAGATGAAATGCACTATTTTCGACAGTCAAAGAGATTTCGCTTACAATCTTGTGCAGTGCGAATAAAGATTGTAAGATTAATTAAACAATTATTATTAAGCAAACATGGCTTACCTAGTCATTTTAATAACTATTCTATAATAAACACTACAATTTAAAAACTAATCTAACCATCTAACACAGTTATATCACACGAGATCAATCCCGCCATCTGCCACTAGTGGTCGCTCGTTTCGCCATCGCCATTTCAATTCTATTTGACAAGTCAATCACTAGCTGTCACCGACTAGAAATAATAATGTTACCAATTTAAAAATTACTAACCTTCTTCCTTTGTATCTCTGTAACGGTCGATTAGCTTGAATATAACTCATTAATCTGTGATCTACTACTACTAAGTATCTAACTTTGTAAAACGTACTACTAGTTAAATTTTATAGAACTGAAAGTGAAGAAGAACACCGAACACGCCTAGATGAAGCTAGGCGTCTTCCATATATACAGTTAAGGGCGGGCCGAGTGGCCATATCCATATCAGAATTTTTTAGATCCACTTCAAAATAAGAGCGAAAATTTCAATTATTCGCAAATTAGCTGGGGGTATATATGTCCCCTTTTAACAATCACAGATATATCTGTGATAAAAGTCAAATAAATATGCTTGAAATATTTCATTTATTTAAATACAATAAATACAATTTATTTAAATAGAATCCGTCCCTGAGTGCAACTCAGGCAGTCCCATCGTATCTGGGGGGGACAAATTTCTCATCGACGGCGATGCGTTATGCCACGGGTCACGTCATGTCTCCCCTGTTTCCCCAAATGGCAAAAAGAGGGCAAAGGAATGCCAAATTGCAACGATGAATGTTTGTGGAGGTATGGATAGTAAAATAGACGAAGTATGTGAGATGATGAGTGAAAGAAGAATTGATGTATTAGGAGTAAGCGAAACAAAAAAGAAAGGCTGCTCTATTACTACTTATGACCGATATACTGGGTACTGGTCTGGAGTTAATGACTCTGAAAGAAGCAGCCAAGGAGTGGGAGTTATTTTGTCAGAGAGAATGAATGCATCTGTTAAAGAATTTGAATTTGTAAGTCCTAGACTCCTCTGGATACGACTGAAAGTTGGTTTGACCCGTATTTTTCTCCTTTGCGCTTATGCCCCGGATATGTCCAAGCCACCAAAGGTCAGAGAGGATTTCTGGGATAGTGTAAGAGAGATTATGACTAAATGTAAGGAGAATGAAAGAATTATTTTGATAGGTGATTTTAATGGCTGGGTGGGAATCCGTCGCGATGGATATGAAAGGAATTTAGGAATGTTTGGAGATAAAAGAGTGAATGAAAATGGTGAAAGTTTATTAGAAGTATGCCTGGAGAGAAATCTGGTGGTGACTAATACTTTGTTTAGTCACAAACTGATTCATATGTATACATGGCAAAGGCAAACTGAGAGAAGTATGATTGATTTTGTAATTGTGGATGAACGATTGAGAGCGAAAGTGAAGGATACAAGAGTCTATCGTGGTACGAATGTCGGAACCGATCACTTTTTGGTGATATCGAGAATCACCTATTCTCGATTCTTATTCAATAAATGGCGACATCGTCCACGTGTTCGTATGTCAGAAATAGAAAGAGTAAGAGTAGAGAGACTGACAGAAGAACAGGTTCGAAATCAGTATCAAGAAAGATTGAATGAAAGATTTAGAGAGCTACTGAAGAAAGATAACTATGAGATAGAAGAATTTTGGAAGGAATTTAAATGCGGAATCTTTGATATAGCTACTCAAGTTTGTGGTGTAAGTAAGAGGAAGGATGTTAAGATGAGAATGAATGTATGGTGGGATGGCGAAGTGAAAGAAATGGTGGCTCTAAAGAAAAAGGCATGGATGGATTTGTTAAAGCTAATAAGAGAATGCAAGGTAATGTAAGTGACATTGAAAAAATTGCAAAAGAGAAGTATGATGTAATGAAAAAGAAAGTTAAAGAATTAGTAAGCAAAAAGAAAGAGGAATGTAAGGATGAGTATGAAAGGAAATTCTCTAGAAATTTTCGAGCTAATCAAAAGCTTTTCTGGCATTTAGTTCGAACAGCTAGAGGTAAAAAGAGAGATCCGAAAATGGGCGTGATAAGGGATATGGATGGTAATGTTATCACGGAACAAAAGGAAGTCTTAGATCATTGGAAGAGATATTTTGAAAGTTTATTTGAACGTGGAAGTGAAAGAAAGAATGTTGAAAATGAAATAATGGACGAAGAAGTTGACAGTGAAAGTGATATAAGTATGGATGAAGTAATGAATGCAATGAAGATTATGAAATTTGGTAAAGCAGCGGGATTCGATAGAATATCTGCCGAAATGCTTAAAGAAGGTGGAGAAATCATTGTAAACCTGCTGTGTCTGCTGTTCAATAAATGTTGGCGGTCCGGTTGTGTTCCAGGTGACTGGAGCAAAGCTGTTATTGTGCCACTATATAAAGGCAGCGGGTCACAGCAGGAGTGCAAAAATTTCCGCGGAATAAGCCTTCTTAGTGTTGTAGGCAAATTGTATGCTAGGATTTTGATTAAAAGAGTGATGAATGAGACGGAAAGTAAAATTTGGGATGTGCAAGCAGGGTTTCGAAAGGGTATGGGATGTACGGATCAAGTCTTTTCCTTAAGGTGCATAACAGAGAAAACCTTAGCTCAACATCAGAAGGTTTTCTGCGCCTTCATTGACCTTGAAAAGGCTTATGATAGAGTGGAGAGGAATGAACTGTGGTCAACACTGGCAATGTATGGGGTGAGCAGCCATTTGATACGGGCATTCAAATCTTTATATAAGGATTCAAATGCCTGTGTCAGAATAAATGGAGTCTATACAGACTGGTTTGGCATTGAACGCGGTGTTAGACAGGGCTGTGTAGCGTCTCCTTGGCTGTTCAACCTATTTATGGACAGTTGCTTGACCGATTTGAAAGGATCTAATTGTGGATTCAGGATGAATGAGTCTCTGTTTAAGACTCTTTTATACGCCGACGACCAAGTACTTTTTGCATCGTCGGAGTATGAATTACAACAAATGGTGACTATAATGAATGAAGCGTATGCAAGAAAAGGTATGAAAATAAATGCGAAGAAGACGAAGGTAATGGTTTTTGAGAGGAATGAAAGTTTAACGGCATGCCAGATTATGATAGGAGATGAAAAAGTAGAGCAAGTGAATGAGTTTCTATATTTAGGTTCTTTGTTTACGAGGGATGGGAAGTGTGACAGAGATATTGAGAGGAGAGTAAAAGCGGGAAACAGTGTTAACGGTGCACTGCTCTCGATTATGTCAAGTAAAAATGTATCGAGCAAAGCTCGCCTTGCTATAATTCAAGGAGTACTGACACCAACACTCATGTATGGAAGCGAATCGTGGGTATGGCAGAAGAAGCATGAAAGTAAGATAAATGCTGTACAGATGAGAGCTTTGAGAAGTATGTGTGGTATTACTTTAAAAGATAGAGTAAGAAACAGTGTGATTAGAGAGAAGTGTGGACTGAAAGACGATGTAGTGACAAAAATTGAAAAAGGAATGTTGCGTTGGTTTGGTCATTTGGAGAGGATGGATGAAAGAAGAATTACGAAAGAGATTTATCGAGCAAGAATGAATGGAGATGTCGGTAGGGGCCGCCCTAGACGGACGTATGTCGACCAAATAGGCGACGTGCTGAAGAAGGGCCAAATTAAAAGTACCCGTAACCGACGAGCGTGTATGACAAGATTGATGAATGTGGAAGAAGCGAAAGAGGTTTGTTTGAATCGAAGCATTTGGCGTTCCATTGTTTCTGCCTACCCTAATGGGAGACAGGCGTGACAGATATGTATGTATGTATGTATGTAAATACAATATTTAGAATAATAATAAATATTTTATATATGAATCGACATAATAAAACAATATCACCGTTATTTAATTGTAATACAAGATTAATTTTTTTTTTTCTTATTTAACCTTCTATCAAAGACTTCTATATCACTACATAAGGTAACATTCTGAATCCTATCAATATATTTGACATTATTACTCTATATCGTCAATACCTATATTAAAAATAAGTAAATTTTTGTCTTTCTTGATATGGCTTATCGTTTCCTATTAAATTAAGGATGTCAAAAGTTAGCATTTTATAGTAATTATTATTGGATTTCAAAAAAATAATTTAAAAATATATTTTTTGTTAACATGAATGTTTTTCAATTTGACTTTTTTGTGTGTATATCTTTGCTAATTGTGAGCCGATTTTGATCAGTCTTTTATTAATCACATTATATATACTTCTGTATTTGTCGTATTATTTGTGTTTCGGTTTTCATGATGAGAAAGTTTTTGAAATATTGAATTTTTTTAAACAAGCGGACAGCCCATCTATATAGTGGTAACCACAACCTAAAGATATGAACAGTACCATGACTGTAACAAAGTATATTATATCACCTGTGATATCCTTCATACATTTCAATTTCAAAAGACTATGCTGTTATGCTTGTACCTTGTAATTTCACAGCTATATCTCACAAATTCCTTCCTTCATACCAAAATATACGGCAGAAATACAAATGGCAAACAAATACACTAGTAGACAAAAAAAAATTTAATACGAAATATAACACCTTAGTCTTTAAGAATGGCAATGTATTCATACATTGATTGTCGCAAAACCCTGTTATTTGTTTCAAAAACCAAATTACTGGAACGATTATAATAAAATTTCCATGGGACTATATGTATATATCAGATAAAAAAAATGATATTTCCAAATTGGTTTATAAATAATGGAGTTCTAAGTTCTGAATTTCGATTTACAATTGTATACAGAATCGATACGGTTTATGTAATGTGGTGCAGCATTATTCCATGCTCACATTTACATTTTACACAAAAAGGTGTAATTAAATTTTCGTCTCGTTTTTATGATTGCATTGCCAGTCTGCTAATACATAGTACGTTATAATAAGTCTATGCTTTCATCATACCACGTCTATCTTCTCTATGGAAAATTTGGCTGATGCTTTCTGGCCAAAACCTAATCAAAGGCTAATGAAAAAAAAATGTATAGAAAAATAAAAGCCGCGAAAATTAAAAATATTTTCAGATTTAGAACTTTCCATTGTTTTAATGTAAAATCTATATTGTCATTTAACGACTTCAAAAAAGCCCAGTAATAATAAATAGATAGCGGATTGATTTTCGACGATGTTACTAAATCAACTGCGATACATTAAATTTAAAGTAAGTTTTAGTTTTACCTCCAATCAACAAAGATGGTATAACGTAGAGAAACCGCGATTACAAAACATAAAACCTCAAGATGCGATACAAAAGGAAACGAGGACTATCGATGCACCTGCATCAAATGAACATTTACTTGGTGAAATATTTCCTGCTGCTAGAATAGTCCCGATGGTATTGACAAATAAAGAGCCAGTGGTGTTATCATTTGACGAAGTGCCTGGACCAAAGTCGCTGAAATATATTTCAAAAGTGCGTTCATATATGTCTGAAATCGGCACACAGCTCACAGCCAGCATCCTAACTTTTGGTCTTAATATTGGTATGTATAAAAGTAATGAGATTATTAGTTTTTACTTAACAACCTGTCACCATTTTATCACAGAAATGATAAGCTGCTATATAGTCTGATGACGAGCAATGATTTGTAATAGCATTAGAGTTATCTGTAACTCCACCGCTAATCTGAAATAAAACTAAAGAACTCTTTTTGAAAATATTGACAGAGAAGGTCATTTCATTCAAGTTTCGTGGTAATGGTCTTTAAAATTGTTCTACAGGAAACTTTCTAGTTTTCGGTTCCACGAAAGCAGGCTTTGTGTAATATGTAAGTAGAGAGGTATATAAAAATATATGTGTATATAGTAACTATGTGATAAATTATAATACAACTTTGTTTTAATTAGGGTAGACATTGTATGCCAAAGCGGACAAGACAAATACATTTTTTTAAGCGTCAATATGCTACAGTAACATAATCGTAATAGGCGGAACGTATGCAATTGTCATCCTAATGTTTTCTTTCGCACCTAATTGCCTGCATGTAAGCACTAGATGGAGTGACGACCTCAAATGCAGTGAATGCAGGTGGCTCAGGAGCGTTCTTTATGGCAGTCTATGAGGGAGGCCTATGTCCAGCAGTGGACGAATAATGGCTGAAATGATAATGAATTTCCCCCGTGTTTAATCCTTTATCTTTCTTTATAGTGAGAGTTAAGGAAAATCTCTTGCATACATTGAAACCTCTTACACTACCCGTGCATGGCAGTAAGACGTTAATAAATTGCTTCTTAATCGACGCCTAAAATATTAAAAGGAAACTATTATTCAAAGTTCCAACCGTGAATCATTTTATCACAAAAAAGAGATTGGCAAGTGTTTAATTCATGTTTAAACATTTTACTAGAAATGCGTGTATAACAAAAAAATCTGTTATTAGAAATAAAGTATGCGTGTATGTGTGATAAGATTACAACTGTTACCACTAATTAAAAAATTACACAAAACTATATTTGATTAAATAGTTAGTTTTATTAAGCACTGTCTCGACAGCGTTTAAATTTTTTTTTTTTTTTTTAAACCGCAACGTTTTTATTACCAGCAGATAGGCTCATCGTTTAATAGATCATTCAATTTGTTAGTTAACCAGGACAACAATTTTTTATCAGGTGAAATTCCTACTTGATATGTTTATTTATTATTTTAGGAGCATACATAAACAATAGGAAACCACTTCGGAATCTTTCGATACTGTTCGACGAATATGGTCCGGTAGTACGCTTCGTGAGTCCAGTCGGAGGCGACATAGTCCTGATCAATCATCCTGATCATATCCAAAAAGTGTATATGATGGAAGGCGATTGTCCTGTCAGGTCGACGCTCGATTCTCTGGAGAAATATAGGACAGAGCATAGGAATCGTGTGTATGCTGGATTATACACAGTGTATGTATTTAAATGGTAACTTAGCGTACGCTATTAGTTTAAGCTGCAAGATATCAGTGAGGGATGATATCTACCACTATCTGCCATAACAGCGAACAGTGTCGGGGGGCGATCTATGAAAAACGACGAGATCCGAAAGGGACGCCAAGTAATATAAAAAAGACTCTGGATCTGGTATGGGCAGTAAAGAGCTCAACGTAGGTGATGTCGAAATGGAAATATGATTTTAGAAATCCAATAATAAATATTGATTTCGGCGTGGGCAACATTGAAATGGATGAAGACTATTTTCGTTGCCTGAGAGGTAAGGAGAGGGAGGGGGAGGGGGCATAAAACTCTTCTTGGTTCAATTTCTCTTCAGTCGTGATTATTTGGACATAATAATATATAGATATATTTCTATTACCTTTCACTCCTTACACGCTTCCCCTGGCCTTCTCAGTTTCGAATTATGTGGTACTGGTAATTTGTCCAGTGGTATATTTTTATTATTGTACAGTCATGGACAAGAATGGATGCGCCAAAGAACGGTTGTATACAATCCACTACACAGTTCCGTCACACAGCACATCCAGGGTATCGACGATGTGTGCGAGAACTTTGTGCAGAAGGTATACAATCTGAGAAATAATCAAGACGAAATCCCGAAGGATTTGTACAAAGAGCTTCACAAGTGGTCTTTTGATTGTATGGGTAAGTTATTGAACTACCTATAATGTATTATTTACATTTGTAAAAACCGCGATGGTATCCAGGGAAAATCGCGTTGAAGTCGAACTGATAAAACGTATATTGCTAACAATGAAACTTTATGACAAAGGAGCGGGTAATTTACTAATAACCCTCGTCTGTCGATGTGAGAGAATCAGGAACAACGTCCAGTCTTATTTTTCTAGTACAAATTCTATTATTTTCAGGATTGATACTATTCTCCAAGAAATTCACGATGCTCAACACTGAACTGGTGTACAGCCAATGCGATATGTCGTGGCTGTACCACAGCTTGGAGAAGGCCACCCAGGCTATAATCAAGTGCGAAACTGGCTTGCACTTCTGGAAATTATTCACTACACCCGCTTGGCATTCTTTGGTGAAATATTGCGATAGCTTAGATAAGTACGTACATATAATGATAACGTCTGATGAAATAACTTTTTATTTTAGTTTTTAATGTTTTAATAAAATAAAGTTTCTTTATTTCTGATGATGAAATAATGTGGTACGTTGATGCAAGGGGGGTTTATTGAAAAATTACTGACCTTTATGCGAGTCAGTCTCTACATGTTTTGCAAAGTTTTACAAAGAACAAACCTAGCAACTATCAACTGTGGGCTAACATTCAGACTTGACGAAATTATAAATTAAAATATTTATATAATAATGTTTCCTATATATACGGAAACAAGCCGACCATTCACTTGATGGAAATTAGTAACTGTTGTCTATAGACATGAACATCACCATGGACGCTAATAGTGTTCCCGTCTTGTCGTTCTTGAACCTAATGGCTAGCTGGTAGAGAATGCCATACGGAATTAAGCTCGCCATTTATTTATTCTTTATTGCAATAAAGAATACATAAATATGTGAAATTGAAATGTATTCTATATACTACCATCGTTTAAAACAAAAGATAGCCATTAACATGAGTGAAACAGAGGTACCGAAGCAGATTAATTTGTACAAAATCTCTGTCTAAAAAATAGAGTAGGTACCGTATATAATTATGTTAAACTAGTTGTATCCTGTGGCTTTGTCCGCGTAAATTAATACATAAAGTATCCCATGTACTAAGTTAGGACATAACCTACCCATGTAGCAAATTTCATTGAAATCAGTTTTTACGTAAAATGGTAACAAACACCGATCATCCCTCTCTACACTTTTGCATTTATAATATTTTATTCGTATATATGATTATTTCTTTTTAGTTTAATTGGAAAACATGTTATGGAAGCAGAACAAGCAATTTCCTTTAAAACCCAAGACGAAATAGGTAAGTTGTCAGATTTTCAGATTTCTAAGCCAATTTACATGATTATTTTTAATTATTATTGGCCTCTTGTTAATTTTGTAAAGCGATTTTAAAATAAAACATATTTTCTTTGTATATTCGCTACATGGACTACGCTAGTTTTGAACCGATTTTAATAATACTTTTTGTACGTGGTTAATTTCTGTATATCGATATAGAAATGTTTATTCTGTCACAATTAAAATAACCAATTTTATTATAGCTTATAAATTTTTAAATTTATTTATTAAAATATATATATAAATAATGTTAAAATTTAAGTATTATTTTTTATAAATTTAAACTGTTTAATAAACGTCATATTTAAATTATTTATCAGGTAAAAATTCACTGATCAATGCTATGCTGATGAGTGATGCGAAAATGAATGCTGAGGATATTGCTACTATAATTATGGATATGCTTCTCATTGGAGTTAATACGGTATAACGTTGATAACTCATCTATTAAGGCGACTTTAAGAAATTATCAAACAATGAAATGTGAAAGTATTTATTGACAATATGTAACCTAGATAAATTGTACTAGCTTTTGCCCATAACTTCGCTCGCGTATGGTATTGAATTTCTAGCAGATTTTGTTTTGAACTATGTGCCTAAAATTTCACATGTCTAAGTTCTAAACTGACGAAATTCCACACATAACCTTTTAACCCCGTTTTCACCCATTTCGGAGATGAATTTTCAAGGGATATTGGAAATTCTTATTGATCATGAATGTTATATAAAGAACCTATCTGTAATATTTTCAAATTCAACATCCTCTTTTATATGTATAGTTATTTAAGCGGCTACTTTACCCGATTCAGAATATTATAATAGAACTGCACTGCGTCAGGTAATATCATTATCGGTAACCGTTTACCGTTAGACGGGCCGTATGCTTGTTTTCCACCATAATATTATAAAAAAAAAAATACAAAATTATTTACAGCCTGATTAGCGTAAAATAGCCATTATAGATTAATATTACAGATTACTTCATCGATGTCTTTCATGTTATATTATTTGGCAAAATATCAAAGATCACAGAAGATACTTTATGAAGAAATATCCAAATCATATAGAAGTGATGGATCAATTGAAATTGACAACATCAAAGAGGAAACTCCATATCTTCAAGCTTGTATAAAAGAAACTCTAAGGCGAGTAATATAGTTTGGCTAAATTTGGCTGGTGTTGATTATTTTTAAAAGAATTTTCTTTTAACAGGTTAGTTCCACCGATCCCTGTGCTGACGAGGATTTTGTCAAAAAATGTTACATTAGATAGATACAAGTAAGTTTTAAAAGCACAGATTTTGAGAGATTCATTGTTAGTAACGGAGATTAGCGGATCCATTGCTAGTATTATACCGTCAAATTGCCTTCCACGCTGTCCCTCCTGGTACACGCCTGGTGAATTCATCACAGTGACCTAGTCTCATTGCCACTTCACATCTCATTTGTATACCAAGGGGTATATAGATACGTAGGCTGGTTAAAAATCACTGCTGTACTGAAATGGGATCTATGCATGAATGGCAACCATTGTTGTACAGGAATGGATTGTTAGTAATGAGGTCGGTTTATGGTAGCCTTTGCCAGATCGACCTCCATACGGTCCTTCCTGGAAACCATCGTCAATATTCCTTGGTGAAATTGTCACGATACGCTAACTAATCCATCTTCATCAATCGTTGGTACAGCGTATACAGATATTACCATTTAATTTTCATTAAAAAAATCAATTCTAGCATACCTCGGGGGACCCTCATTATAATGTCAACGCAGGACGCGTCACTGAAGGAGAACAATTACGATGACGCCACCAAATTCTGTCCAGACAGATGGTTGAAAACAGATGCCAAAGATTACCACGCATTTGCATCAATTCCTTTCGGTTTCGGTGCCAGGAAATGTATTGGACAGAATATAGCCGAGACTATGTTGTCAATGTTAACTATTCGAGTAAGTTTCATTTCTGTATTCTGTACCAATTGCTACCCATGACTTTGTCTGCGCAAGAGATATTATTACATTGATTGGCAGATATAATACATAATCTGTCCTTCTTCTATACACAATGATTGGTTGCCAAGAGTACATTTTTGCATATTTACAATATTAGTAAGAATAATATGCAGTTATTTATATGACGATTTACAAAAGGAGGTGCTTAGTTATTTTTATTTGCGGTGTGTGTGTTATATAATATTGTCGCTAATTTGTAAACCAATTTTGATTATCCTACTAACATAATAAAGACTATGTATGCACATATGTCTATCTGTATTATATTATACTGATATTCTGACATCAAACAAAAACACCAAATTGGATGAGGTTTTCACAATGGTGTTCCTCAAGGTGTATATTGCATATCAAGACCAAACATATAAAAAATTATGTTTGGTCTTGATATGCCATCTAGAAATAGTCTATTTGTTTATCCTTCTGAAATCCACACATATGAATTAGCGGACAAAAAGCTATTTCTTTACATAGGTAGTCAATAGGATTTGTTGCTATATTGGTTTTATATTAATGTTGTGACTATAATGGATTTTTTTTTGTGGCTCAATATCTTGATTAGTGAAAATTTAAATCTACTTATAGATTATTTAAAATATGATCTTGTGTTTATGAAATCTGTCACTCAATGAAGCATTGTATTAATTTCAAAATAAGAATACTGATATTTCTTATATATTTGTGGGATAAAATCTACTTATTATCAAAATAGTACTAAACTATTTTAATAATGGAAATATAATTTCAGCTTATACAAAAATACAAACTGGAATATCATTATGGTGACATTGAACCTACAAGATCTTTTATTGCAAAACCAAATAAACCTTTGAAAATAAGGTTTGTTGATAGAATTTAACATTTTGAATTGTGATGTGCTATAAAAACATACATAATAAAATTGTATAAATTATATTTGAAGAATTAAATTTATTTCATACATTGTATGTATAACTATATAATAAAATAAAAATATTAAATTTCATAGCATTTTCAATTATATTTTGGTTCCCGTTAATTACATATAAAAGTAATTAAAGCTAACAGTTATTATAGGAAACCAGACCATCATTTTAACTTAGCCTAGATTCATTTTATAAATAAGAAAATCTTCGGCTACAATTACATAATAGATATTAAAACATACTTTAGCTTAAGAATGGTTATGGTTAGATAGGAAAGTTGGTAAGTGTGCATTTAATTTATAAAGGAAAATGAATGTATGCATAACATATGAAAAAAATATTTTAGATATCATAGAATATACTGTATAACACATGACATCCCATATGGATTGTTACACCCGAGGGAAATTATTATGCCACTATTTTTAGAAATTTGATAAATCAATGGCAAATAACTATAATTAAAAACTAAATTATGGCTTTATTATACATTGAAGATAATAACAATATAACAAACTTTAACATACTATTGTTTCTGTCTCCTTGAGGTAAATATATTAAGGTATTTCCCTCTAGTCATTTCTTTAGCTTCTTCAAGCCCTAATTGGTAAGCAAGGTCATGTAGCTTCTTCACTTCCATTATGAGACCACTTGTAGACAGTGAACTTAATTCTGTAAAAATAAATCAAATTCTCAGTTGTGCAAATTTGGAACAAATGTAGTATTAATGTCTTACTAATATTAGAAATATAATTTTTTTTAAAAAAATAATACAGCATTTTCCAATTTTAAACATTAACTCATGGTGAAAGAGCAAAAATACATATCACTATTATAAAATACAAGACTAGAACAGAATATGATTCTGTAAGAAAAAGAATATTGATAATAAAACATACCAAGCCACCCGTAGAAAGTCTACTTAATATTGGGATGTTAATGTTTAGTCTGCCTAAGATATCTATAGGAGATACCTTGAGCAGCATGGTTTTTGGTAAATATTGCTTATTATTTTTAATGACTGTTGCAAATTAAATGAAAAAAAAAAGGTACTTCATGATTCTAAAATTAATAATGATAAACCTTTGATATAGCAACAAATAAAGTAAATTAACAGTTCTCTGCAAAGGTTTGCCTGCACAGAATCCTTATGTTAAATGAAAAAGATGTAATGAAATCACACACATAGAAATATTATATATTTATAATATAATTACAGTTCGAATTTCAGTTTGGGAAGAATAATAAAATTTTAAATAAATAACTTAGAAAACATTTTTTTTATGGTGAATAAATTTTTATAAACACTTACGTTGCATATAATTTATATCCTCCTTAGTGAAACCCCTACTCCAGGAAGGAGGCGATTGGTTAGCATTGTGCATTGCCGCGAACTCCGATACCCCTGGTACTGCAAAGGAGTCATTGGAACAATGTGACTCATCATTATTTGAATTAACAAAATTATCATTATCATCACCCATAACAAACAAATTTAAAAACACGAACGGTTCTTAACCGAAAAGCCAAATCAAAATTGATAAATGCAGTAGTTACATGGCGGAATAATATGACAACATTATAAAGAAAACGAATCGCGCGATTTTTGAAAATGATTCCTGGGCAGTTCTGTATCTTTAGGTTAACAACCATATTAAAAAATGCAGTTAAACTTACTTTGTTCCGGCCATAGTTCTGGAGATGCACGATCCAGCTTTTCTAAGCTGAGGAGACTTTCGTCTAAGGACGTCAAGGGAATATCATCAGAAGGTTGTGCTGAAACAAACACAAAAACATACAGTAATAAACAAAGAAAATAATGATGAGGTTTTACAAAAACCACTAAATAAATTAAATCTAATTAATTATTCTGTGTAATATGACATAAAGATGATCTAAAAGACAAAAAATAAAGAAATCTACCTTCTTGTAATGTAGAAGTCTGTTTCGCGGCCATTTTCCAATTTTTGACAATACAATACTCATAGATAATCCATAGATTATACAAAATGAATCTAGAATTGGTTGCGATCTTGTACTTCTAATTTAAAATCAAACCAAAGTGATCTTAAAAGGAATAATCAAAAATATATAATAGTAGAATGGCTAAGAAATAAATCTTGAATTTATTGCTTCTCCTCAGATCATACTGAGTATTATTGTGTCGTGTTTAGTGCTCCACTGTCTTTCATAATTATGATTGTACAATTTGTCCTTGTATGAGTTTTAATCGAAGCTGCCAAATTAAGTATTTTTTCACAAAATTGAGCCAATATTTATGTATAATATTTGAAAAGAAGGGCAGAGAAAATTAGAAAAATAAAATGATTATATTTTTTTATCATTCAATTTGTGGCATATGGTAAAATTATATGAAAAAGATACAATTTTGTATTAGGATAAAGTCAAAGAAATTATATCAATTTAGACAATAGGTATTTGACGTTTGAGATAAAAATCAAAATTTACATCTGGCAATCCAGACCTTAAAATACAATAATTAAGATTTTACTGGCAACAAATGTAATATACTTCTTTCTTTCTTCCGGTTGCCAACACAAGGCAAGGTGGGTTTACGCCACATGGTTTTTTAAATAAATAACTGTGAAATCCTAATTTTACGTATACTATTAGTATATTTTGCTTTTAAGGTAAGATTTCAGTGTCTCAGTGAAAG
This sequence comes from Galleria mellonella, assembly GCF_026898425.1. NCBI lineage: Eukaryota > Metazoa > Arthropoda > Insecta > Lepidoptera > Pyralidae > Galleria > Galleria mellonella. The sequence continues at coordinate 2,508,959 of NW_026442023.1, forward strand.
ATATTTTAGTTTGGAAGTTCCAACAAAAGAGTGTTTTGTGTGGTGGATGGCGATGAGGTTGAGAACTATAAATCTATTTTACTATTAATTCTTAGTTTCATTAATAGGATTAAAATGTTAACACTTAGATAACCTTGCATTGTAAACACTCAATATGCATAATATTGAAAAATATTGATTAATCGGTGTTTAATTTTTATTTTAAAAGTTATAGGTATTGTCTAACCTAACACGCATTCTTAATATGTATTCTGAAAACTTTATTCCTGTCAGCAACCGACAAATTCAATTAAACCAATTATTAAAGTTTGTGTATGTAACTGTTACCTTTATAATTAATGTGAAATATTATTTACTGTTTGCAAATATGCATACAAGATTTATTTCAATACAACTTAATAAAAATGTGGAAAAAAATAAGTAAATGCCTAGTCCATAAAATAGTCTACTACAAGTACAATAAAATACAATTAATTGACTGAAAATTTAGGTTTGTTACTAATTCATTTAGTGTTTCTGTAATTATTTCACTTAAGCTTTGATTACCTTTTATCAACTTTTTTTTAAATACTATAGATTGATTTATGGTTATACTCACTTTTGAGAGGAATGTCCACACCTGGTCAAATTACCTATAGATAAAAAAAAAAATTAAGTTCTAATAATAATGTAACTAAAATACATTATTAGTAGCAATAAAACTTTTAGCTGTCTATTTACATGATATTTACAAGTAACCAACTGTCCCACATTCTGCAGGACCGTCCTGCAATGACAATTGTAATTTTGCATTGCAAAAAAGTCCAAACAAATAATCCAAAGCATTCCGTATATCCCGCATTCCTTGTTTCCTATTGTCTCACTTACATAAAAGTGTTCCATATAAAAATATGAATGATGAGGTGCCATAGTTTGTTTTCCAGGAGCAAACACTCCTACAGAAGGAGTATTTTACTTAATAAATAGCTTATGGAAATATCATCACTAAAAATAATCACATTACATGCAATGCTAATTGTAAAATTTTATATGGGCATGTGAAAAATATGACTTTAACAATACCTGTTAATTCAATAGTAGTGTTGTTTGTTTCTAATTTAAGTACACCTCCAAACAATTCCAACAAATCTTTAGTCTTATTGTGTACAGGGGTGGGTGTCCCATTCACTTGTTATAAAGTTGGTCACCATATTTATAAGTGAATAATATATTTATTACAGATGCGTTCCGTTACACTCAAAGATGTCGAACAAGACAAGGTTGTCAAGACCGTTGCTGCCCATTTAAAAAAGTATGTTTTATGTGTATATATTTCAGTTATAAGACATAAGATTATGCATTACAGTACAGACTCAATTAACTAGACTAGTTGTTGTTGGATATTCGAAAATCTAGACATAACTCTAGAAAGATAAGATAGTTATTTATGGTGTTGTTCATGTCTATGTATAGTTTAAATGATGAATAAATAAGTATACTTTATATGCATTATAAAGTATACAGAATAAGCAAGACAATAAATGTAACTATTCAGTTGTATAAGTACAGTAAGTATTATTGCACAAAGCAAGTTTGGAAATAAAACATTAACTAAAATAAGTACCTGTTATTAAATTTAAAAACAAAATTATTAACTATATACATACATATTAAATATCTACCTAATCCTAGAACAAATATATATAATTACAGACAAAAAATAAAATAAACAATTATGTTAATACATATATAAAGAATGTCAATTTATTAAATGATGTCAACAAAACTAGCTTTGTCTATGAGAATATTATTTATAATAATATTGGTGCAGAATTAAAAATCATTACAAAGATATGAAAAATGTTAGATGTAATATCTCTATAATGTCTGTTAACAAGTCTGCAATTAAGAATATGTAAAACTTATTTAACTTAATGGATAAGAAAGTGTTGATGTTTATAATTGGCTATGAAATGAATAGTTAAATAAATATTTACAGACGCTACACCTTTATCCATCAAGTGAGATTGCTATATGTATATGCTTGGTTGATTGATTATTAACATTGTCAAGTCTCTAGTCTCTTCAGTAACAAAAAGAAGTAGGAATATTGTATGTTTATCATCAAATAATAATATTTGAACTTTTATTTTTTTAGAACGGGCAAAGTCAAGGTGCCAGAACACATGGACCTTGTAAAGACTGCCCGATTCAAGGAATTGGCTCCATATGATCCTGACTGGTTTTATGTGCGCTGCGCAGCTGTCCTTCGTCACATTTACATCCGTTCTCCAGTTGGAGTCAAAACTGTTACGAAGATTTTCGGAGGTCGTAAACGCAATGGCGTCACACCCTCACATTTCTGCAGGTGAATATGTTTTCATTTACTATAATCTACTTTTTTTATACCACTGATATAGTTTACTATTTGTCTCTCTATATGCTAGAGCTATTATCAAATACAAATCCAAAGTTTAAATTCAGTTAGTACATTTAATTGATTTTTGATTGATTGAAAAAATTTAAAGTCCTGGGAATTGTTAATGATAGGACATTGGTATTTCCATTTCTTTTAAATTGGTTTTTACATGTATACATAATTCTCTATTGATATGCAGAAGCTGCTAAATATCGAGAATGCAACTCAACTGGAGATTAATGACACTAGAAATCAACTATCTATTTTTATTAATGAAATAGTATGGAACTAATTTCATATAATTATAATAATAATTATTTTTTCTTTCAAAATAATATATTTTCATTGCTTGCTTGATGCTTAATGGAATTCTATGAATTGCATTAAGCATCTTTTTATACAGTCGGTAGTGTATCATAATTACATTTACAAATATTATAGAAAATTCTGTTACTTTTTAAATATAAAACATGTCATATTTGTTAATAATGGATCTTTACAAAATTTTTATGTATATGGATGGAAAGAATTTAGGAAGAAAGAAATGAAAAAGAGAGTTTCTTATTCTGGAATAAGGAGATTAATTTAAAAGTAATATGTTGCTAAAAATATATGTATCAGTTTACCAGAGGGCACCTATGCAAATCTCATCTAGATACATCTGTCCCACTCATGTTTCTGATTGAAGTGAAATTACAGAGTATAGATATCTTAGTCTCAGAAATAACAAAGCATGAGGGATGCTATGGGTATGGCAGTAATCTTATGATATCCATAGTACTGTTCATGTTTATAAATGATGGTTACCACTTTCCTTCAGGAGAGCAGTCATCTTGTTTGCCTTTAAAAAAAGGTTTTGTCATATCTCTTAGTAAAAGCTTTGTACATTTTAAAACTAAATGGTATTGTATAATGTGTCCAATAATATTTATTTATTCTTTATTTAATTACAGATCATCAGGAAGCATTGCCCGCAAAGCATTGCAAGCTTTGGAGGCTCTGAAGCTGGTTGAGAAAGTTCCAGATGGTGGCCGCATTCTTACTGTGCAAGGCAGGCGTGATCTGGACAGAATCGCCGCTCAAGTCCGTCTAAAGGCTAAGCAGCAGGCAAAACAAGCAGTTATTGTCCTGTAATTAGCAAATAAAAATAAGTAAATAAAAATTTAAGTGTTTTAATATTTGGTTTTCAATATCATTTAGTATGTTTTAATTTAATGATGAAAATGGGAAAGGAGATCAATTGGCCTATCATAATGACTTCATTGGGAGATCAATTGGCCTATCATAATGACTTCATTGGGTATTAATCATGACACTTTCTAAGGAGGACCGCATGATGGTCGATTTGACAAGGTTACTATACTGTTAGTGATGAAATTACAACACCTACTCCATTTTTTAGATATTACACAACGGAAACTAAGCAAAACTTGGATTATGTGTACTAGACTACTTTTTATATATTTCGGATTATACCCTTTTACGGGGAGGACTGAGAGGAGGAGAGGAAAGGATTGCTAATAACGGAGAATTGCAGCCCCATTGCTAGTAATATACACTTGCAAGTCGACTTACCCTTCGTAACCGTCGCCTATAGACATGAGCAATACCATGGACATAGCAGAGTATACTGTTTCACCCATTATACCACCCCATGAATTGCCATTCCTGAGGACTCTGCTGTTATTCCTCTACATCCTATAAATTCACTGCCATATCCCACCCTTCAAATCGAAACAACCATGCAAACGCAACTGCTTCACGGTTGAAACACGAATGGGACAAAGATATCCAACCAAACGATTTGGGGGGAAAGGGATTGTCAGTATGGAGACAAAGAATCCCATTGCTAGCAATATACCCGGCCAAGTCGACCTCCTCCCTGGAAACTATCATGGTTAATTCCTTGTGAATTCGTCGTGATGGGCTAACTGGCCTGTTTTCATTCTCATTGATCACCCTTCACTGGTGCTCCAGCGTATCTCGTTAGCGCAGGCGGGATTACTATTCCATTTTTACCCATCTAAAAAAACCAAACTACTTTTGTGCAGTCTCCCTCTGCTAAGGATTTACAATTCGTAAGCGGTGGTTCACGAAAATTCAATCGTATTACAATTTAATGTGATAACGATAATAATTTATAGTGTAATATTTACATATTTGAATAAATATAACAAAAAATATACAATTTTTATTTTTACTACTCCAAAAAGGGAGTTTTCTAAATTAGATAATTAAGAATTGATCGGTTCCTTGTGCTGTGGGTAGATGTAAAAAAGTAAAGATGGATAGATTATTTTTTAATTAGCCAACTTTGTTGACATCCACTCACAGCACAATTAATTAATTCAAAATTTTTTTTATTGAATACTATTAATTCCAGCTTGGAACTCAGCCGTAACGCAAATTTCCATAGTTTGATTTAATCTTCATATTTTTTGTCAGTACAGTTTATCGTATTTGATCACAGCAGTTTCCCTTCTAAACTATAATGGTTTTTAAATGGAATTGCAGAGGTTGATCTAATTGTACATCTTTAACAATGGGGCTATCAATTCCCTTCACAGGAGTTAGGTAGCACCTATGATTGCAAAAGTAATCGAAATTTGACTTATATCTATCTGTATGTTATGTATGGATCTACGGAAATTTCAAATATTTTTGTATAGTGGTTATTTGTCTTAAGAACTCCTTTAAATATGGCTGTGCGAGTGAAGTATCATTGCCATAAAGAATAAGTAAAAAAATTAAAATTAATAATTTCTTAGCTCGTGTTGCTGTAATAAAAATATTTGTATAAAATGTATGCAAACCAGATATTTATGATGTAACTAGTTTACGTTGTTTAAAAACTTTACACAACACAATTGCTAGGTTCTTAATGATACCTATCGATATCGACATTTTGGACAATACAACTTGGAATATTATAGCTAATACCTTTATGTATATTCATATATTATTTTATTGTTACTTACAGATAGTTACATAGAATAATATTCTAATTCTGTTAATATAGAAATAGTATTAAATCTTAACGTTATGTTTTCTTGATCCATGGATAATTTTGCTGTATGCAAATTTTGCTTTAGTAATTTTTGAATAAATTTAGCATTTCAAAGAATAAAATAAATAATTCTGAGAATTTCCAGACTTGGCAGCAATAACACCTTGACTTAACCAAGGTCAATCTATAATTTCAGTTACGTTTTTTGGTGCTGCTTTTAGCTAATAACTTGTAAGCGAGTTGGCAGCACTGGCTTGGCGTCTGTCATTAGCGTACTGTCACTGTCAACGTCATTGTTCGTTCTATCAACTTAGAATTTTGTTTTTGTGACAAACGCATTCTACCGACCGACAGATGAACTATCATTTTGTGTTGAGTGATCAATTGTGTTTGTAAATTGTTGCTGACTTCGTTTCAAATTATTGCAGTTTTGTAATTCTCCTCTCATTAGATTGTATGTATGGACATGCAGTGATCGCAAAATGTTGGTGGCATTTGGACGTCGTGCGGTGTTTGTCGTGTTGTTGTTTTTAATATCGTGTGTTGTTGGCTTACGCCAGTATGGAACACCGAGCGGGACTTTATACGTAGCAGATGATCACTTGGAAAAGGATCAGAAATATACTATAATAAATCAATTTTTCAACGAAGAGCCAAACACTAATTTGGAAAGAAGAAAACGCGATGTTACCCCGCCACCGACTCCCGGTGCACAGAAAAATATAAGTACATGGGTAACAATCTACTTCCTTATTATCCTCAATCGGTCCCCTTTGTTATTGGATTTGAACACAGTATATTCATATTACAACAGTTATTCGTTGAATGTCATCGCACCTTGTTATTGTTTCCTATACTCTACTTTCTATATTGAGTAGGTAGACATATCATTTACCTAGAATGACGTCGCATGTTTTGCGCAGAATATGACACTACATATTTCTCGAAAACATTGTTACACATTTAGGCAGTCAATATAAACAGTTGCCAAAAGTAAATACCTATTAAAATTTTACAACACAAAATGACTAAGCATTTTAAGTGTGGTCTGTAAAGAGTGGTCAGTGGCCTTTTAGGGTGGTTTTACCTTAGTGTACAGTCTTTTATAGGGGTAACCCTTTCTATATAAATATTGCTTTATATCTCTATATATATTGCTAAGAAAATAATGCAAAAGGCCTTTAACCATATCTTTATATTAATATGTGCATTTGTTATTATGTTTTAGAATAGAATATAATTTTGTGAGTACTTAGTTAAAATATTAATTAAAATGATATAATATAAGTATAGAATATATTCAGCAAAGTAATAGGGACCCAAAATATATATAATTATGTTACAATGAAGAAAATCTCTTCATTTAGGGTATGGTGCTGGTGATATATAATTTTTAAACACTCTTTACTGTATAAGCACAGTAGTTAGTGAGGACTTTTGCAGTTGAAATCAATCTAACAATCACCTTAGTTAATACTATAAAGAGAAAAGATAAACTCAGGTAATATTAAATAAATTTTAAGAATTATTCTGCATATAGAAAGCTATATTATCAATGAGTAACATGGATGGCATTTTATTTAAAAAAATAGATACATCTACCTATTTACCCATGTGAATCTGGGGCAGGTTGCTAGTCACTTATACATCATAAATTTTTTATATTTTTAATGTTCTGTTCCTGCTATCTACTATACTATGGTAAACAGAGTAAATGTTTCATTATATTACAGTAATAGTCATGAAAGTAATTTATAAATTAATCTAAATTAATTATAATATTCATTAGGTAAGATAGTATTATTTGTAAGCTTTTTTAAATTTATCTAATGCCCTATTTCATTTAAAAATTTGTCCTTTTATCAGACAACCCATCTCAATGACAGTCATCAACAGCTGATGGTACACTGGGTTGGTGAAGGATCCAATGTAATAATTTGCTTAGCACGAGACTCTGTGCCACGTGCTAAGGGAGGTATATCACCATCAGCTCTCTACATATCCTACAACTATGGGATGAATTTCACTAATAAGACTGAGAGCTTCAGATTAGGAGACTCTCCTGATAGTGGTTATGCACAGCTGGATAAGTTCTTCAATCATCCCAAATACCCGCAATTTGTAAGTATAAAATTATTTATATAGAAAAAAGAATTGTTAAGACTTCATTTCACCTATCCAAGTGTAGCTGGAATTTTTCTGTATCCTTCTCCATAACATATATTATTATTATATCAGCTTTTATAAGGGGGTTTTGCCAGTGGTTGGCATGGCCACTCCAGTTAGACTTTCGTGATGTTTTTAGAGGTATGCTGTTGTCCATTTCTCAATCATTGAGTTATCCTAGTCACTTCTTACAACCCCCATGAGAAAAGAATTATGTGTATACTAAATTTAGTAGTAATTGGTTAAAGCGCTAAGGGATAATAAACAAACAAATCTTCTGTCACATTTATAATATTAATGAAAGTTCATGCTGCAAGACTTCGGGACTTGGGAACCACTTATTTGATAATAAATATATTGATATATAAAATAAGAATCATTTTAAATTTCACTTCAGTTAATTTATCTTCTCTATCTGTAACTGGCAATTAAAAGTTATCATGAACCTATAAAAAGTATTGATATGTGATTGTTTAACAATATTTCTTATAAAATACATAATTGGATGTTTTTATTTATTGAAATTAGTGACTGTTCATATTTTCCAAAGATTCTTTTGTTGCCAAACTCACAAATCTTACAATACAAACAAATGTTGATTTAAGTTAATGAGTAGTCAATAAATAACATTAATAAGCAAGGCAAATTTATTCCAATTTGCCAATGAAATCAAAGTATAGGACAAATCAAATGTTGCGTCATATTTTCTAATCAGCTAGTACTTTAAATAATGAAATCGATTTTATTCATTTACTATCTATAGGTACCAAATAGAATAATAATGTCTACAAGATAGGAAAACTTAATCCACAGACAGTAGGTAAAAAAGGTATATTTATATTCTAAAGGTCAAAATAATCATGCAGCACATTTGTTATTACAAATCGAATGTTTTTAAATTATGTTTTTCCTTGTAGTGTGTATTTGTGGATTCCACCAACAAGAAGCTATTTTATACCAGCGATAATGGTGTGACCATACATAGGTCTGATCTGAATTTCCATCCCAATGAGCTGGCCTTCGATGAGGAGTTTCCAAGCAAATATGTCGTTTTGGATAAAGTGGGCTCTAATAGAATGGTAAGTATATTATTATTTCAGTTTATTTAAAAATAGTATAATACTTTTTTTTTTTTTAATACAATCATAATGCATTTTGAAAACTACTGTCCAACCTTTTTAATTATAAATGTTATATAATGTTTATTATACTATTTTTAAGAGATAAACTGTTAGTTAGAAAGTGTCACTGTTGTTTAGAGATAATTATTCTGTTTTTTTTTTATACATAATTTTAGAGCTCCATCCCATAGTGGTGTTCTAATACCATTTTACTACTTTGAATTTCAACTTACAACTCAAAACAAAGGCCGAGACTTAGAATGGCATACCTTAGTTTATATTTTCTTCAGAGATAAACTATTTTTTTTTAAATACATAATACATACCTTTATAATAATATTTTATGATAGGATTTATGACGAACGAAATGTTAAGCTTTATTTACTAGACTGATTTCGGTATGAACAATAACACGAGGTTGAGTCAGAAAATTCGGAATTTTATTTCATGGTAGACCTCTGATACTACAATCATACAATAATGTGTTTTGCTACGGTAAATTATGTTAGCGCTCAATGCGTTACAAATATTACAGTAGTGTATATTTTTTTCTGTTTCTTCACAAAATTAAGAAAAATACCTACGTCTGGAATGGTTTTAAGGATCCATAATGTTTTTGTTCTAGCTTTATCTCACATTGGACGGTGGGAAATCCTTCAAACTAATTCAAAACTACGTAAAGACGTTCTACTGGTCGTCCGGTCCCGGTTTCTCGAAAGTGTTCTACGTGGAACGATGGAAGCCGGACAGGAACAGTACAGTGATCAGTGCGAACGATCCAACCGAACTCAACGACGCAAACAACGTCGTGTTTCTAGAAGCGAGGGACTTCCAAATTAAAGGTGACTACATGTTCGCAACGAGGCAGACGAAGGAGGTAAGATTTTGCTATTGGATTCGCAACTTTAATAAAAAAAATTTTGATCCTAAATTCACTCAGGCTGTGGATTGAGCTCCTTGCTGAGGTTTTCTCTAGAGACTACAGTATGGGGTTCTTTCACGCACGTGATGCCTCTACTGTTGCAGGCGTCCATAGCCTACAGTGACGGTTTACCATCAGAAGGGCTGTAAGCTTTATAGCCAGTCCTTAATGACTGCAGTAGATTTCACTTATAATATCGTATTATTTGTTTATCTCCCAAACCGACATTTATACAAAAGTATATTCAAGATGCATATGAAGTATTGTGACCACTGACACGGTTCATACACATTTCATAGATGCCTTGTGGTCCGGGCATAGAATGGACCACGCCTTCCTTTCCCGTGGATGTAGTAAGAGGCGACTAAGGGAACTTAATGCTCAAGGGATGGGCAGCAGCGTCTCTCTTAAAATATCATGAAAACCTAACTGCGATTGCCAACAACAAAATTTGCCAAGCATGGCAATTACTGTAAAACTTTCCTTACGAAGGAGGCCTATGTTCAGCAGTGGATAGTTAACGGCTGATATAACGGTATACATATTTCTCCCACTTGTAACTTTTCATATTAAAAAATACACCCATAGAATTTAATTAAATAAAAGGACATGTTAATAATTTGAATTCAGAATTAACGAAAAATTTAAGAAGAATAACGAATTTTTTGTAGAACTGAAAACATGCTTCTTTTTATGTCGCTTAATATTACACAGAGGTCCAGATAAAGATAATAATTTTGCATTCGGCCAGAATGTAAGTGAAGAGTTTACGCTCTCGACGTCCAACAGTATACTCTGTTATGTCCATGGTACTGCTCATGTCTATAGGCGACGGTTACCACTTTCCATCAGGTGGGCCGTCAGCTTGTTTGCCATTCTAAGTTATATAAAAAAAAATATCCGGAGATTTTTATTTACATTGTAATCTATATCATATAATTTTTCGACCGAAACAATGGCTGTATACATAATTGGCGGCTTTGATAAAATTAATCGATAAGTGCATACATATTACATGAATCATTACACAGGTCATAATACACATGTCGATTAAGTCATTGTTAGAAATTAATTAAAATTTTACTTCAATCGCGCAAAATTATAATAAGACAATGACGAGTGTATACATTATCGATTGTAAAATGATTGATCAAAATCGGTTCAGAATTATCAAAGATATCGCCTAATATATGCAAAAGGAAGTAGATTTTGTCCCACAAAAAACATCGACTTTAGTCGTGAATAACTCGATTATTTTGATTTAAAAACCAATTTATATTTAAATAAATAAATAAAATAAATAAATTAAAATCCAAACTACTGAACATCTTTTGGTGAAATTTCTATGGGGCTAATCTGAAATTATATCGTTTCATATAAAAGAACAATTCTTCAAATCGGTTTATAAACGTTGGAAGTCTGTGGTAAGAAACATAAAAAATACATTTTTTTTAAATCGGTTGAAAAAAATACAGAAGAATTGCGGACTAAAATCTAGGAACTAAGATTATGAAAAACAACAGCATTAAGTCCGCCTTTTATACCAAAACATTTTTTGTAATGTGGGCAATAAAGAATAAATTAAAAATAAAAAAATAAAAACCTATTGACACCTGCAATGCAATTTCAAAGTTTATTTGAATATTATCAGAAAATTTTCATCATTTCGCCTGCATGCATCAGTATATATGTATCCTATATGTTAAATTAGAGTATAACCTACTCGTTTACTAAATTTCACTTAAATCTGTTTAACCGTTTAAACATGACTAAGTCACTTACATTTAAACATGTTTACGAACTATCATAATTTTATAATATTAGTATTTTTGCAACTAGTTTTTTTACCACATACCAACTATAAGAATTAATTCTCCGATGACTACTCCTTCTGTCGTGTTTATAAACAATAATTTGAAAGAGGGTCTGTACATTTAATATTCTATTATATATGCTACAATATAAGTTATAGATACATATACAATTTGTTTCAATAATTGAGATAGGGGCTTTGATTTTATTGTGGCATCAATTCGAGATCCAAATGTTTTCAGACAAATGGAACGAATCATGTGCTTTTGGAAACGTTTACAAAAGAATTAATTTAGGAAAAACTCCAAAGCAATTTTATTGTGTTTTGGCCAAGAACCATTCCAATTAAGTCAGCTTATTTGAGGTTTGATTAAAGAAAAAAATCTGTATTGTAATTGATTTATTCGTTTCGGAACAATGACGTATCAAATAGTTATAAAGAACCACGATGTAGCTTTATAAAATAGATGGAACTAATGTGTCTATAATGGACGAGCCCCTAAACCCGAATCAACCATTTCGGGTTCGATATCGATTGGACCAATTTGACAATAGAACGTTTATGATTTGGATTGAGTTCGTGTGTTCGGGGTTACGTTGACAGATGTGCATTGCATATCGCCTGGTTCTATGTAACACACGGTATGTAACCTTGACTGTGTAAATACAGATAAAGAATTTGCTTCGCAAAAAAAAAGCAACTATTTCAACCGTGAATATTTTAATATTAGCTAAATAACTTAAATAGTAGAGGGGGAAGGGAGTAAGGGATTATTAATAATGAGATCTAATAGCTTCATTGCTAGCAATATACCCTAACAGGTCGACCTTCACATGGTTCTCCCTGGAAACTATCGTGGTTAATTTTTGATATATCGTTACGATGGGCGAACTGACCTGCTTCATCTTCATCTATCATCCCTCTATGGTGCCTAGTAAGCGGGTACTGATAGTACAGAGAGGGTTATTTATTTATTTATTTATACTTTATTGCACCAAGTAAAAAGAGAAATAACAAGTACAGTAAATATAAATGAGAAGTAATACAAAAGGCGGTCTTATCGCTAAGCAATCTCTTCCAGACAATTTTTATCTACAATTTTTATTAACTATTTTTATCCATTAAAAACATACGAGAAGACTATCCATTTTAAAAATAATTATCGAAAGGGGTTTAGAATTATTAGTAAAGATACTAAGAGCCAAAAAGTACGTTTGAATTTAGAACTATCCTATTGAAAGTCTCTTTAAAAAGATATAAGGATACCTATAAAACAAAGATGGAGGTTTGATACTTCTGAGAATCCTGTTAATAGATTTGATATTGTAGCATAATAATAAGATAGATAGTATCAAAGTTCTACATATCATCGACTAAGTGATTTCTCAAGTGAATAATATGGTATAAATTGTCTAACTAGAGAAGTCCGTTCATCCGTTCTCGTTAGTAATACTTACTAGGGTTGATACGTTATATATATATATATATATATATATATATATATATATGAAATGAAAAAAAAATGCGGATTGGGTAATTTTTGCATTTGTTTTATTTGAGAGACTCATGGCTGAATTTTAATACAGAGATGTCCTAAATATATATGTATAAATATCACTTACCGTCGAGTTAGGTAACAAAGATGAAGTTCGAATCCATGTTATAATAATAATAATAATATTTTTTTTTTTAATTTATAAATTTAAGCTGATATTGTAAAAAGGAAAGATTTGGTTTTTTGTATGTAATGGGTAAACTAAAAAAAAATACTTAACCAATTTTAGAACAAAATACTTAAAGAAAGCTACATTATCAGCGAAATAAAAAAAAATACAACCCATGTTATTTATGGGTTATTATTTTATTTTAAAAAAACTGCATCGCTAGTTTCTAAATAAGGCGAGACGTTGCTATACTTCAGTATGAATGCTCTACTAAAGTATTGTGAGTTTAGTGGTACGTACGTAATGCATAGCTAGCGTAGCAATAGCAATCTGAAACTCTCCACATATGGGAGTCATCTGACCTGAGTTTTTTTTTCCTTTTTTTTATGACTGAAAATGGTATGCCCATATAACCCTGCCTGCGCTAACGGGATACGCTGGCGGAGCACCAGTGAAGGGTGATAGATGAGAATGAAAACAGGCCAGTTAGCCCATCATGATGAATTCATCAGGAATTAACCATGATAGTTTCCAGGGAGAACCGCGAGGAGGTCGACCTGTTTGGGTATATTGCTAGCAATAGGATTCTCAGTCTCCATTACTAACAATCCCTATCCTCCCTCTGACCTGAGTTGTTACTAGTTATTACATATTATAATAGTTTGTGATGATGATGATGATTTATGGAAGGAATCTGAACAATGAATCATTATGAGATCAAACGTTTATGACTCACTGTCTTCAATACTTAGTAAATTGAACAAATGTTATATGTTAGTATAATTGTGTTTAACATTTTCCATATAAAAGGTTTTCTGGTCGATAGAATATATATTTTTTGTCATTGTTAAGTAATGAATGTAATAATTCGCCGTATAGGTCCCGGCATAGAATGGACTACTCCTTCCTTTCCCGTGGGTGTAGTAAGAGGCGACTAAGGGAACTTATGATCGATTGATGGGCAGCAGCGTTCCTCTTAAAGCATTACTAAAGACCTAGCTGCGGTCGTCAACTCGCCTGCCAAGCGTGGCAACTACTGGCAAAACTCCTTATTGGGAAGGCCTATGTTCAACAGTGGAAGGTTAACGGCTGATATACTTTAGTTTGTGGCGGGTTGTACGGTGGTGAAAATAATAATAATAATAATCCCCATGATAAGTTTCAGTGGATCAAGATAAGCAGAGAAACGTGCTGTAAGTCCACCTGACGGGGAAGTTGCTACAATACGCAATGTAATATGCAATTTTATAGAGACATTTTTAAGTGACCACGCACGTCCACCGTCTTGTCATGTCGATCACGTCCGCGACACCTATCGTCGCAGATTTCAATACAACTCTTACTACCTTATCCTTACTAATATTATAAATATGAAAGTGAGTTTGTTACGGTTTGACGCTTTTACGACTCTACAAATCATAACTATGTTATGTTTAAAGGATGATAATAGAAAGCTAGTGACATATACATACATATTTTTCTCTCCTATTGGTAGTATCGTGCGCGACAGAAAATGGGTATTGGGAATCGTGAAAAAGCCTTTTTTTCACGCAAGTTTTTGTACTTTATTTTATTGATTTAATTATACATAATATTTCATTTGTATCGGGATAATATTTGAAATTTACTATGTTCATCCACAAGAGTAATTATGGATGACACAATATATTTTGGTATACCCATGGTACTGTTCATGTCTATAGGCGACGGTTACAACTTTTTATCTGATGGGTCGTCAGCTGGTTGGCCATTCTAAGTTGCATAAAAAACATGTTTTAACATATTGATCGTACAAGGAAATATTACAGTATTTTCTAATTGTTTCTCGAGAATTATGGAAGATGATTTATAATTGAGGATGTTTAATTTATTTATTGATTTATCAAAAGTCAATTACAAGATGGACTTTGATATGAATAATTAATGAGGGAGATTTGTGTAAAGGAGGTCTGTATTCTGAATGAATGGATACTTCTATCCCACTGGTGATTCTATTGCTAAACATCTGTGAAAAACAGCAGTGATAAGGTTCTACAGTCTAACTTTGTTATTCGGGGGGAAAATGAATTGTTAGTAATGGGAATTAGCAACTCTATTACCAGCAATATACCTTATCAGTTCTCCCGGAAACCATCGTGATTGATTCATTAATGAATTTGTCACCATGGGCTGACTGACCTGTTTCATCTTCACTTATCGTCCCTCACTGGTATACCGATAGCGCAGATGGGGTTACCATTCCATTATCATCCATTAAAAAAACCTTATTCATAAAAATTAGTACATTCCAAACCTATTTTAACTGTTATAGTGTTTTCTCACTTTCTTTCAAATTGAGAATTTAGAACAATAGAAAGAGACAAAACAGTTCAATAGTTAATTTTATAAGACGTTTGACGTTTTTATGAATAACAGAGATAATGTATTAGTTATTAGGAATGGTAAGGTATGGGCATTACAGTTTATTCTGTGAATCCCATGATATGATCCTTGTTTAGTAAATATACACCGCCAGTAGAATTTAAATTACACGTGCTACTTATATTATAATTCTTCATACTAAGAACAAAGGAACGTTAAAGTGGCCTATGTTATTATTATAAACAAACCATGGTAACAGATTCGCAGAAATCGAATCTAAACACATTTGCCAAGATATTATTTTATACAATGTTCTTCGTTCTTTCCCTGCTCCATGTTTCCTTTTTAACGTTTCGCCTCGCTTTCTGAAGAAGCAGTTTCAGTTCCTAATCTTTCTTTCCGTCAATTCTCTTAATCTGAGCTACGACAAATAATAGTATACTGTGCAATCTATACGGTTATGCTTAGTTTTGGTCTGGCCTCCTTAAAAAGTTGTAAATGTACTCTCAGACATGTCTTTGCGAAGATCCGTTCGGACTCTAGGATGAGCTTCAGACAATTCTGGAGTGGGCATAGATTAAAGTATGCCTATGTTCATAGCCAATATCATAAAAAATCAAACTTAGATATTGGCGTTAATATTAAAGAAAATAGTGTTAGTTACAATAAAAATCGATAAGGATAATATCGAATTGTTAATTAATGTTAATTCAGAATAATTAATTACAGAAAAACAATAATAGTAACACTTTGTTCTGTATCTGCTATCACCATACCACACTTTGCATCCACCAATATTAAGTATTGAAATAATTTAATAAAATAAGCAAATATTGAATATGACTCATGCTATAATGAGTTGTAGTTGAATGCGTCGTATGATATATAATCATTATGTGCCTACTGTCCGGTTGTTGAACTATTAATTAATAGTTATTAAGTCGCGATCACTTCATATTATTCATCAATCAATTCATCACTTTGTATTGACCTAATGTCAATACAAAGTGTGACATTTGTGTCAACTTCTTGAATATTAAATATCTAATGGTTAGATGGTAGAGAATGTCTTATGGTATTATTCGCTTTTTGTTCAAATTTTGTTTTTCAATAACGAATCAATATATATATATATATATATATATATATATATATATATATATATATATATATATATATAGTAATTTTTTTTCAATTGCTGCTTGCGCTATCGGTATACGCTAGTGGGGTACAAGTGAGAAATTAAAATGAAAGCAGGCTAGTTGGTCCATCATGATGAATTTGACAATTATCTACGATATTTGTGCATGACGCTTGGATGTCGACCTGATAGGGTATATTGTTAGCAAGGGGGCTGGTAGATCCCATTATTAACCCTTCTTTGCATGTTTTTTTTTATTGGTGACATAAATCAAGGTGATATAATTTATGTTAAAAAATAATAAAAAAAAAATGGTTAAAAAAATAAATTTCACAGCTATGGTTTTTCTTTTCTGGAATGGACATTAAAAAGGTATCCAGACACGATCAATCACAGCTATGGTTTTTCTTTTCTGCAATGGACATTAAAAAGGTATCCAGACACGATCAACTTAAAGTGAAATTATTCTTTTATATAATTTTTGGGCATTCAATGTTATGATGGAAATTTCCACCATTATGCAAAGAAGGGTTAACAATCCCTTTCCTCCTTATATATTCAATTACCAAAGAAAACTATGGTATATATTTAAGTTGTATATTAAATCAGTGCTCTCATGTTTTATAGTAGGTACGAGTGTTTTAAATTATTAGAATTTGTTTAAAAAAAATACACAGATATGTTTAGGGCAGGGTTGTCAACTTTTTTGATTACTTATTTATTTATTTATTTATTGGAAAACCAACAGCTTACAATTTATAGCTTAAAACAATAACAACTTATCCATATAAAAAGCCAATAACAGGTTTTCACTGACTTAGCGATATAAATTTGTCGTGGCTAGAGTAATTATAAAATATAGAAGGAAATAAAAATAAAAAACTACACTATAGTATATCATAACAATAGTTACTAGATTGTGTATGTGTGTGTGTGTGTATGTGTGTGTTACTATTTATGTATTTGTATAAAATCTATCTTTTTTTCTCTACACAGGATAAAATTATATTATAATTATTATTAAAGTAAAATATAACTTATTACATTACAGCTGGCATGATAAATAACATACAGCTATGTTACGTATCCATTCTACACGTATCAAATTATCAATCATTCGTCTCAAATTTTATATGATCTTATTATAAGTATGTATATCTTTATTAGATTTGTTCACCTTGATCAGCGTGATTCCATTCTCTGAAGTGACGTAGGTACATTCAATTTGAAGTCATCAAACGTTCTATTGCGGATTTAATACAAGGTGACTCGATTTTGCAATACATTTTAATATTTTTTTTTAATTGATGAAGTTTAATGGTGCTCTCGCTTTTGCTAAAGGTATAAAATGGTTTTAGCATCGGGATTTGCTGTATAGTTCCGGCATAGAATGACCATGCCTTATCTTCCCGTGGGTATCGTAAGAGGCGACTAAAGAATCTTAATCTTAAGGTCGAGGGATGGCCAGCAGCGTCCCTCTTAAAACATCACCAAAGGCTAACTGTGTTTACCCGCCTGTCAAGCGTGGCAACTACTGGAAAAACTCTTTTATGGCGGAGGTTCAACAGTGGACAGTTAATGCCTGATATAATAATAATAAAAAAAAAATACAATGGCGGGGAACCAAGGAAGGATGAAATACTAAGGACGTCTTCATTCTCATCATTTTTCAATTTACACTTGTCAGATATTTGTCTTATTGAATTCGCCACAATGGCTTAACTGATTTACTTTAATCAGTTAAGCCATTGTGTCGAAGGAGAGATTGTTAGTGATGGGATTTAATGGCTCTATTACTAGCTCTATTGGGGGGAAATGAAATACCCTATTAGATTGATTTCCACGCGAAACCTCCTGGACACCATAGTGGTTAATTCTTGTTCAATTGGTCACTATGGGCCAACTAACCTGCCTTCATCCTCACTACAAAAAGATTACTAACTCAATTAAGTCGACCTTCATGCGGTTTCCCTGGAAACCATCGTGTTTATTTCCATTGAAATCGTCACAAGATTTCATCTGCCCCCTAGAGTATACTGATTGGGCAAGCAGTCACTATTCCATTATCACCTATTAAATTACTTGATCCTACGAACCGAAAAGCATCCTAATATATATTACTATTTGTTTCCATGTCTTGGTCTATATGAAACAGTATATAAATCTTATGTGTTATGATAGGACATAACCTGTTTGTGTACCAAAATTTCAATAAAATGCGTGCAGTCGTTTAAGCGTGATTGAGTAACAAACATTCAAGCATTATCTATTATTATCTAACGATAGAAACTTTCACATTTATAATATTAGTTGGATTATTTTCATATCTCTGATAACATACCAGAACTGCAGATATAAACAAAGAAAATTTAAATGTCTTTGTGTATTGTAAGTATATTGACCTTCCGATAAAACCTTCCGTTACTGTATGATTTAGATATATAAAAACGATACTACAATGATACATTTTTATTGATACAAGTTTCGTAGGCACACATTATTATATTTTAATGTAATGACTATCAGTTTAACTTATATTTAATTAGTTCGAGAGAGCTCGATGTGTTTCGGAATTATTTCGTGATAATTATGAGTAGCTGTGACGCGAGTGTGACCCTGTCACACTAATTACACATAATTCAAAGCGGTAGTCATTACATAAAAATAAAATTATGCTCTGTATATTTACAGACTTTTCTGATTATTTTCTCCAACTTATTTAGTACAAATAATTTTCATATATAACTTGGAATGGCATATAAGCGGACCCCAATGAGCCCATTGTATTTAAAGTGATAATCGTCGCCCATGCGTATAGATGAACCGTACCGTGGACGTCACAGATTATGCTGTGATGCTCAAGGTACTTTTGCGAGTTTCCATTCGGAAGGACTATTATATACGTGCGCTTGTACGTGTATATTATATCCTTTTCATACTTAGTATTATTTATTTATATTTATTTTATTGGGGCGTTAAAGTACTACGTTACGCTATTTGGGAAAGGGAGGGTTCTTGTAAAATGCTGTGATGCGTTACAGAGGCGGAAGGGAGATTCAAACAATGTGTTACGTAACATTGTTTTATTTATTTAAATAAAAAACTAAGAAATTAAAGTCCAACGTCAAATCAAATCCCGAGTTGGCAAACTTTTTCGTTTACGTTTTAAGGAGCATCCCTCTACTGTATTGCACGTCATTTTTATTTTGTTTCCGTTGCCAGTATTCATTAGTGTGATGTTTAGGTAAAAATGGTCGCTTGAGAGTGAACGTAACGTTTAGTGAGGGTGGGGGGGGGGGGGGGTTTATAGAAAAAGTTACGGTGACTTTACATGAGGGGGGGAGGTTAAAAATTGCGTTACGTAATACTTGAACGTCCTCTCGTCAAGATTGACCTTTTTCTGAGCAAAATTTAGTAAAATTGACTTATTGACGATTGTAGTTTAAATTTTAGCTCTAAAGTTGTTATTTTATTCAACAAATTGATTCTAAAATATGATGATAGTAATTATTTCAGAATGACTAGTACGTTATTACTGTACATTGTTTTGCAACAACACGACCAGAGGTTGTTTCATGCATATACGTGAGTCATTTATTCTCAGAAATGTTTAAATTTGCATTTAATGGCAATAATAAAAGAGATACCTCATTTTTAGCCAACTTCAAAAAGACGGAAGTTCTCAGTTTGGTTGTATTTTTTTTTGTTTGTTACCTCAAAACTTCGTCAGTTCTAAACCGATTTGGAAAATTCTTTTGTATCTAAAATGATATACTTACAGATTGATCTTGTAGAAATTTTATCAAAATTAATTCACTAATTTAATTTTTGACCAAAATATTTCATTTTGTTTCAATTGAAGTCGGTTTTTTTTTGTGAGATACAATCTATAATTATTCAATATTCAGTTGACAGATAATAGCTGGGATGATGATGATGATAGTAAAATGTTTTTTATTTAATTTAATTCCATTAGTTAGTGGTTTAAGTTTTGTGTGGATATGTGATGCGCGGGGATGAAGAGAATGTGGTAAGGAAAGTATTAAGCATCAACGTTGAAGGTCGTAAGGGTAGAGAGAGAGGGAGACAAAAAGAGATGAATGGGTAAAAGACGACATGGCATAAACGGGGTCGTTTCTTAAGGCAGTTTATTATTGCCAGCAGTTGCCACACGTGTTAGTATGGGAAGTTGAAATATTTCTATCGTATTTTGTGATATTTTTTTTGGAAATTGTTCATGTCTATGATTATTTCCTTAAAAGAATACAACATTTAATATGACCTATAGATACGAGGCAAGGGCAGAAAGATAAGTAAATCAAAATAGAAAAAAAAATGAGAAACGTCTCACCCACATGTATGTGTATAAAAAGGGTAATATTTGTTCTTTGTTAAGCAAACATGAGCAGTTGATTGAATATCATAGATTAGATATACTATATCTAAAAATATGCACATATTTGTTGATAAAATGTCTACGTACTGTCCTGCGTTCTTTTTTATACGCATATTAGTTACCTACCTATAAAGTAGACAAATAGAGGGGAAAGGGATTGTTAGTAATGAGATCTAATAGCCCCATTGCTAGCAATATACCCTCTCAGGCCGACTTCCACGCGGTTCCCCCTGGAAACCATCATGGTTTATTCTTGTCGAATTCATCATGGTGGACCAACTGACCTGCATTCATTCTCACCTATCATCTTTCACTGGTGCCTCGTCAATATATACCGATAGCGTGAGCGAGGTTACCATTCCATTTTCACCCATTAAAAAAAAGTAGACAATTTAGATATGTATATATACTTTTATGTATGTTTCTGTGTATATACATGAGATAAACCAAGTTTATTATGCGTTAATTATATATACATTTATTTAAACATCATCTTCCTGCTCTTACACCAATTATTTATTAGATAAACATAAAATACAATTTCATTGAAATGTAAAAAAAAATTTCTAATACATACTTGTACTCTATTTGTAGTTATATTTTATTACTGGCTGTTTCCCGCAGCGTTGCCCGCGAAAATCGGTATTTAAAATATCCTATCAGTTAAAATATATAACCTACCTTCATGTTTCAGCCAATTCAACTAATCGGTTATTTTATAGCATTTTATATGTGATTCTTTATATTGATGCAATTTTTGTATTTATGAACCGATTAAAATAAAACAAACGATAAATGTTAAATGGAGCAAACGGCAACGCATTAGTGAAAATTACATTTAAATCGGTTAAAACGTTTTTGAGATTAGCATGCACAAACGTGCAGACAAACAGACATAAAATTCTAAAAATCATTGTTTTGGGTTCTATTGCGTTCATAAAGCCCCCGTATAATAGTTTTTCTTATATATCTTTCATGTACAGACAGCGACTAGTTACGATTTTATTACATGTATTAATTATACCTCTTACATACATACATTAAATGTATCTTTTGTTTTTGTTGCAGAAAAACACTTTAAGTCTCTACATCTCACATCAAAGGGGTCCCTTCTACAAGGCCGAATTCCAGACCGAGCTAGACCTTAGGAAGTTCCATATCGCCGATGTGACAGACAAACGCATATTCGTCTCGGTGATGCACACAGACAACCTCGCCCATTTATATGTGTCAGAGATCAACAACAATTTTACTCAATACAATTTCGTGTTGAGCTTGGAACAGGTCTTGTGCTATTTCCCAGATGGAAACTGGAAGGACAGCTGGTTGGAGTAAGTGGTTTCATTTCTCTAGCAAAACTTGTTTTGTTGATATCGCGCGAAAGGTGAATAGACGTCCTTGTAATATAATACAGCTATAAAACTGATGTAGCTCCATTCTCCGAGAGGAGGTTGTAATAATTTTTTGTTTGAATGTGTTAGTAGGCAGTATATATATTGTTTTTTTTTTTTTATACAACTTAGAATGGCAAACAAGCTGACGGCCCACCTGATGGAAAGTGGTAACCGTCGCCTATAGACGACATAAGCATGTTTGTTTTCATTAGTCTTAATTTAAAATGTCAACAATTGTTTTAGATAAAATAGTGGTCCAACTTTATAGTTTAATAGAATAAGAAAATAGAAAAATTATTTATCCAATAGAATAATAATTTTTATTAAGATTGTTTTTAACGAAAATAAAAATGATTTCAATATTGGTAAAAGCATTTAAAACTATTTTGATTTCAAAACTAAACTATTGGATAGATTTTTATAAAATGTCTATGCAACCAAGTATATCCATTCAGATAAAAAGAGAATTTCAAAATTGGTTTATAATTGACAGAGTTTTGAAAAATACAGTTGAATTGACAAATTCCTTCATTTCGAAACCAGAAAAACAGGTTTCAGGTTTCAATTTCATGTATACTATTATATATATTTGATATCAGATCTGTCTACATTTATATCTAAACCTAGTATATTAGGATTATAACAATATAATAGCCTTCTTTGCTCTAGTCATGGTTAACTGGTAGATAATGCTACGAGCTATTAACTCAGTCAAATGTCCTCAACACTCTATGTATTGTACTTTAAAACTAAGTAATGACTGAAATGACAATGTTGATGTAAAGTAAATAAGTAAATTGCTCTAACAAATTCACAATTTCCATATTATTTTTAATAATATGGAATAGCAAACATGCTGACGCTCTACATAGGTAGTGTAAAGTGGTTATCGATTATGAGAACAGTACGGGCATTACAGAATATACTGTGACCTTTATTGTACCTCTCAGGTATTGCGTATTATTAAAGCGAGTGCTATTACTTGCCGGAAGAAACATGTGTGGGGTATATATATATGTATATATATAATATGTGTATATATATATATATATATATATATATATATATATATATATATATATATTATACATTCTACAAGATATATTTTCCCTTTCTATTTATTATATCTCTTAATTCTGCGTGCCTCCTTGCATAGGCCTCCGTCAGCTATCTGGGCGGGGGGGGGGGGGGGGGGGGGGGGGGATTGTTAGCAATGGAGTTTCACAGCCCCATTGCTAGCAATATGTATTATTAGGTCGACCTCTACGTGGTTCCCCCTGGAAACCATCGTGAGCAATTCTTGTTGAATTCGTCATGATGGGCTAACTGATCTACTTTATCCTTACCTATCATCCTTCCGTGTATACCGATAGCGCGGGTGGGGTTACCATTCCATTATCATCCATTAAAAAAAAGCCCCCCAGCTCTCTCCACTGAACTCTATCCTCCGCCACTTTGCTCCAGTAAGGCCCCAAGGTTTGGCGAATGTCGTCTATCCATCTTGTTTTCGGGTGCTCCTTTCTTCTAGTGTCTTCTTTTGGATACCATAAGGTTACGAGTTTACTCCATTTGTTAATTTTGCAACGTAGCACATGTTCTGTCCAACTCCATTTTAAATGCTCTGTACGGGTTATTATATATTTGCGTAATATACAGCAATATTTATATATTGTAGCTATAATATCTATATTTTGGCTCAATAATGGATATATAAAGTATCGGCTATCCAATATCGAATTTAACAGCCGATTAAAATTAATATAGGTTTCAGACCGGTTTGGACTATAACGAAATAGTTTTTTTTCTATACCACTAAAGTGACAAACAAGCATACGCCCCACCTGATGGTAAGCGGTTACCGTAACCTATGAACGCCTGTAATACCGGGGGTGATACGCATGCGTTGCCGACCCTGAAGAAAACTCTATAGCTTCCTTTTAAAGAACCCCATGTTGTAAGGTAATGACCTTTTTTCCACCATCAATATTCAGGGAAATCCAATATATAGATTTCGGAGCGATACTCATATTACGCATGCCTACAGATAGTATATAATATTTTTATTACAGAGACGTAACAGAGGACCCATTCACCGACCTGTATCGCGTGGAGGGGTTGAAGGGCGTGTACATTGCGTCGCGCGTCCACACCAAGACACTGGTGGGGACTGTCGGACCGGAACACCTTATCTCGTTGATAACCTACGATCATGGTGTCACGTGGTCACCCATCAACCCACCCACCGAAGATGAAAATGGTAAATAAAAAACAACTGCGTTTTTATTAACAAGAGATACGAGTGTGTGAGAAAAAAATGTTTTGATACTATTTATAAGTATCGGTAATTATCTATATATTTGATAGGTTATCTTTAAAACACTTTTTGTGTTAATGTTTGTTTTTGCAGTCATTGCTTTTTACTTGATTTCATATATATATACGCAATAGTAAATATTGATACTTCGTTCTATTGCTATAAGCAGATAAGGAAACTTTGTTTTAGAATTTAAAAAAAAACAAATGGTTATTTTATAAGCAATAGTCCACTATTTTTTTTGGTATTTAGTTACCTAAATTTATATATGTATTATTCAATTAGGTATTATGATATCCTTGAATTTGCGCTCATGATTCATGCAAAATGTAGCTAAGTTTGTTATAAAATAGGTATACACCTATCCCCCGATTTACACGGTACTTGTTTTACACGTTTTCGCTTTTACACGGTTTTCCAAATAAGTTTTTTTTTTTGTTTTTATCGCACTCTACTAAATGTTACTGTGTTTGAACACGTGCGCTGTGTACACATCTCACGGGGAATCCCGAGCTTATGTGCTGCCTTGCTGCACATGCACACTGTGTCTGTATTTCTTCGCATAAAATTAAAGTTTTATCTACGGAAAATTGTATTTGAGTGAAAGTTTCACAGTGTCAGAAAGATTTAATTTTTCATATTCGTAAATTACAAGTGGGTGCATAATTAAGATTTTTATAAAATAACATAAATAAAAAAAAAATTATAGGCTTATAATGTCGAAAGAAGTTAAAAGAAAAGTTATTTTTTTAGAAACTAAAATCGAAATTTTGGATCGCTTACGAAAGGGAGATAGAGTAGTAGATGTTGCAAAATCATATAACATGAACGAAGACACAATAAGAACTATTACAATAAAAATATTGAAAACAATCACCTACAATAAAAATATTGAAAAAAATAACAATTGTTAAATAGCAAAATTATGCATTTTCTGCAAGCTTTTCGATTTACACGGTTCTGACTTGAAAATTTTTAATTTTCGATTTACACGTTTTTCTCAGGAACGTACGTATCTACCGTGTAAATCGGGGGATAGGTGTATTGATGTTGCAGTCCCATATGTGTGCCTATTTTTTTTTATTGATGATAATGAAATGGTCGCTGGCGGGGCACCTGTGAGAGATGATAGGTGACCATGAAAGCTGGTCAGTTAGCCCATCGTGACAAATTGCACTAGCATTAACCATGAAGGTTTTTAGGGAGAACCACGAGGAGGTCGACCTGATAGGGTGTATTGCTAACAATGGGGCAGTTAGCCCTATTACTAATAATCCCTTTCCCCCTATATGTGCCTATTATTATCAAGACTTCCTTTCCCGTTGGTGTCGTAAGAAACGACTGAGGGAACTTAATGGTCGAGGAATGGGCAGTAGCGTCGCTTTGAAAATATCACTAAAGCCTAATTGTGGTTGCCAACCCGCTAGCCAAACGTGGCAACTACTGGCAAATTCCCCCCAATAGTAAACTGCCATAAGAAATAGGAGCCGTAGTTTATGGTGGAGATCAATGTTAAGCAATGGACAAATTGTCGGCTGAAATGAATGATGTATGTTTCCCATTCGTGTTTCAACCGTGAAGCAGTTGTATTTGCATGGCTGTGTTTCGGTTTGAAGGGTGGGATATGGCGTGAATTTACTGGGTACAGAGGAATAACACCTGAGTCCTCAGGAATGGCAACGTATGGGGGGTATCATGGGCAAAACAGTATACTCTGTTATGTACATGGTACTGCTCATGTCTATAGGCGACGGTTACCACTTTCCATCAGGTGGACCGTTAGCTTGTTTGCCATTCTAAGTTGTATAAAAAAAATAATTATGATATGATATTTAATTTGTAATTACCATCAAATTATTATTTGAAAGTACACTGTGTAGAAAATATGGGCAACCGTTCTTTTTATTTATGTTTATAGGTAAACCGTTGAACTGTCAAATTGAAAACTCCTGCAGTCTGCATTTGTGTCAGAAGTTCAGTCAACTGTATCCAGTAACAAGGTAAGAATAAATAAATGCATAATCTATTGATTACAAAGTAATACATTTGTATGTGTTACTGTTAATGAGTTAGTTATGTACACATGTTGTTAGTACAAATACTGATATAGTACTACAGGCAAACAATTTTAAAGGATTGATACTTGTAATGCCACTATTGAGAATATTTTAAATTCATTTCAAAGCTTTTGTAAAACATTTATGTGTATATTGTTCTGTTTCGGTCTGATAGGAAAGAGAAGATAGATTAAATATTTATAAATTTATTCTTAGTTGATAGAGATCTTTAATTCATAAAGACAGCCATGGTTGTGTAATAGTGTGGCTTTGCTTGTAGGTATTTAAAAAATGCTAACATTTTTTTATTGTGCTAAGTATTTTATAGTATTTATATGTTAATAACGCTTCAATTTTAGTTTAAGAGTAATATAAGACGTTTAAATACTGATCATACGGTTTTATCGTTTCTGATAGGAATTGAAACAACATTTGTATTGTGCAGAATCTCTTCTAGCTAGTGATTTTGGCTTCGCATTAATTATTGTTATTCGTTCAGATTTCTCGTAATTAATAGAGGATGAAAACGTGTATGTGTGTTGCCAATGAAAAATCATCCAGCCCACGGCTAGTGAGAAAGAATTTTATCAGAATTCAACAGAGTATGTCGGCGAGACAGTTGTATTATTTAAACTAATTTACGCCAATAAACGTGCTAATCTAATAACGGACATTTCGTTTACATGCAGATTATGGTATGATTGTAGTAAACTGACCGCGTTGGCTAATCGCATATATCATTTTTCCAAGTAGTTGAAATTGACCTTGAACTCCGATAAAGTAACATTCTATTATCGATGTCCTTAATGTAAAAAAAAAAGTTTATTGTATATACGATTGACATAAAGGATTGAATAGTCTGCCAGTTCTCTTTTTTACGAGTATTATTTCGATTTGACATTTTAATGTGCCCTTTACTACGGGAAGGAAATTGGTGAACACATTTTGCTGTTTAAGAAAAACGGTAATTGTCGTTATTTGATCGTCAACCTCACTGATGAGTAACTGACCTTGTTAACAACAGTAACAGTATGATTAGCTGTATAGACATTGTATTTGGAGTCAAATGACTATTTAATGATACTGCATATATATTATCATTCGACAGGTCAAAGTTGAGTCGCTTGTTAGGTAATAAATAAATTTTCACATCGTATTTATCTTTTATAATGATTACTGTTAGCAACAGAAAGATAGTGCATATATATATATATATATATATATATATATATATATATATATATATATATATATATATATATATATATAGCATATATGTAGTATATATGCTTGTTACAATTAAATTAACTGTCATCGTATAATAAAAAATTAAATTTAGTAAATTTGTTAGATGATTAAAAAAGCTTCTATAAGATAAGGCCTATTATAATGTAAAAGTTTATGAATGAAAAAAACCTCTAGTCCAATCCTAATAGGATGTCTATATCTCTCGCTTCCATTACAATGCCTAAAAGGTACATATGTGTCAATTTTGTTCTATATTTATAACAGTAATGTAATAAATAAATTACTAAATCAAATTGAGTAAAAGTGCCAAGTAGGTAATTTATAGCCTAAGGTGTCTATGTGGTTGTTTCTCTAAAAAAAAAACAATTATACATAAAGATCTTGTTATAAATTTCTTGTCTGTATATAATTCACGACAGCCAAATTTTGAAATTCGAAAATAATTTTTTGTCCAAGAAAAGTATTGTTGAATTCGAATTTGTTTGAGTTCAGTTTTTTGATGTAATAGTGTACATTAAAAGGGCCCGAATTACGTTTATTTCTGAAATATCGTACCTTTACATTGATCAATTGTTAGTCACATTGTCGGCGCATAAAACTAACTTTTACTTTCTATATGTAGTCAACGGATTTATTGTAAAAATTTAAATCATCATCTTCATCATATCAGCCGGTAATTTTCACTACTAAACAGCCTTCCTCTACTGTTGCTAGTAGTTGCCACGCTTGGCGGGTTGTCAATCGCAGTTAGACTCTGGTGATGGTTTAACAGGAACGCAATTCCTTGATCATTAAGTTTCCTTTGTTTCCGCTTAGGACACTCACGAGGCAGAGAAAGGAGTGACTCATTTTATGTCAGGACCACGCGGCAAAAATATTCAATTTTCGTCTGATTGCTGATGCAACAGTGTTGCACTACGTCGAAACTGATAGACGAACAAAAATGTATTCGCTTATAACACCGATCTTTGTATACCATATGGTACACTAGATAATATCAAGTAAAATGTCGACCATATGAGTATGTGTGCCCATTTTTCAATTTCAATTTATATAAACGAAGTTTTTTTTATACAACTTAGAATGGCAAATAAGCAGACGACCCACCTGATGGAAAGTGGTAACCGTCGCCTATACACATGAGCAGTACCATGGACATAATAGAGTATACTGTTTTGCCCATGATACCCCCCATGCGTTGCCATTCCTGAGGACTCAGGTGTTATTCCTCTGTAAATTCACGTTATAAGTTTCTAGAATTATATGAATTTTTAGTCACAATACGAACACGTAGATAAACCAAGCTCTATTGTAATTATGAAATTACATCATGAAACACGTTTTGTTGTTTGGTGTACATGCACTGAAATAATTATTATCGTTTTATTTATTCCATCAGAGCATAGGAAATCCCCGTTACGGTCCGTTAGTATTACTTATTTCCACACAACCTTAATAGCCTTGGCGACCGTAGAAAAAAATTGAAAATCTTAATCAAAATTAGGTTAATTTCTCCAGGAAGAATTATACTTGATTATATCTATTAAATATTGACTCAAGAACTGGCCATTTATGAGAGTAATGTTTATGAATACTTCATATAATTAGATTATGTAAATCAGCTTATAAATAAAATTCTTTACAGCCCTCCTGGAAATGTGATTGCGGACGGGTTAAGGTACGATAGTAGAATAGGTTCGATTGTTTCGTTATACCATTGTCATTAAATTATGAACCTAAATGCTCAGATCATTAGGTATAACGGAAAGCATAGAGCTGTAGATATAGCAGTGTAGATGAATTAACCAGCTTGGCACATGTTTTATATTTTGCACGGAATGTGTTTTATACAGTTTATTTATTTAATTCCATAGAAGTTTGTTTTTTGTACACCACATTGTATATAGTCCTAGTGTGATATCGACCTTCTCATACCATATCATTTTGTAGAAACTCATATTCATCCTATAGAAACGAGGTAACGTTTCCCTTATAAAAATTAGTAATGGCGTTAATAGTTGTTTATATAGAAATTGCTACATTTTTTCCATGATTTATTACTACGAAAATAATTTCCATCTTACTTTTTACAGATCAGCCAGCATAATGAGTTCAAAGTCTGCGCCGGGCATTATCATGGCTACTGGTGTGCTAGGAAAATCCCTTAAAGGCATCCCTGGAGTGTACATAAGTCGAGATGCTGGCCTCAGCTGGAAGAGGATCCTTAAAGACTATTACTTCTTCAACTATGGAGACCATGGCGGTGTATTAGTCGCAGTTAAATATTTCAAATCCCGCGGGGAAACAAGGAGGATACTGTATTCAACGAACGAAGGCATAGACTGGCACTCTTATCAGTGAGTCACAATTCTCGTTATTGAATAATCATTATTAAATTGCTGTCACAACAAATATATGATTCGTGTGTTCATTTTTTAGGTTCAACGACAATGACCTTCGCATATACGGGCTGATGACCGAGCCTGGCGAGAACACAACAACATTTACCATGTTCGGCTCGGCAAATGATCAACATCAATGGATTATTATTACCATCGATTTACGTAATACTTTTGAACGCAACTGCACTGCTGACGATTACAAGTTCTGGTCACCGTCTTCTCTCAACTCTTTGGTATCGTGCGTACTCGGTGTTAGGGAAACGTTCCAGCGCCGCATACCTAACTCGAACTGTTATAATGGCATCGACTACGATAGGCCAGTTAAGAAAGAAATATGCGAGTGCAGCAGACGCGATTTCGAATGCGACTTTGGATTTATGCGATCCGGTGTCGAATGCGTTCGTAATAAGTCGGTAGTTTACGATCCATACGCGATACCGGCAGGTTGCCGCCCTGGACAGTCGTATATGCGAACTAAGGGTTACAGGAAGATTGACGGCGACGTCTGTGTCTCGCCCGCTTACATGCCTTACGCACCTGATAAAGTGGCATGCCCTATCACTGAGCCTACTGAATTCCTCATTGTGGCTCTGAGAGACAAAGTTGCACGCATCGATTTATCAGATAACTCCACTTTAACACTGGTTTCTGACCAGAAGAACATTGTAGCTATTGAAATTGATATGAAGAATAATTGTCTTTATTGGGCTGACATAGACAGCGACAAAATCAAACGTCAATGCTTTAATAACGGTACGCCCGAAGAGATTATTGTGGGCAGTGACTTGGCCAGCATTGAAGGCATGGCTCTGGATTGGATTTCGAACGTTTTGTTCTTCGTAGACGGCAGACGCAATAAAATCGAAGCTGTTCGAACTGATTTGAACAATGAAGGAAGAATGCGAGTAACAATTTTGGATTCCAAAGTCTTATCCAAACCACGTGGTATCGCTGTGCATCCTAGGGCTGGTTACTTGTTTTGGACTGATTGGGATCGCAGCAATCCATCTGTGTCTAGATCTAATTTAGACGGCTCAGACATTAAGAGGCTCTTTAAAAAACCAACTGTCCATTGGCCAAATGGAATAACGATAGATCAAATGTCTGAGAGGATTTATTGGGTCGACGCTATGGAAGATTACATTGCTAGTGCCGATTTAGATGGTCGGCATTTTAAGAGGATTTTGTGGAACGACGAGAGAGTAGCGCACCCGTTTGCTATAGCTGTGTTGAAGGATAAGATGTATTGGGACGACTGGAAAGCTAAATCTATATTCTACGCAGACAAACATACTGGCTTGGATATTGTAACTATTAATAACTCATTCACTGGGCTTATGGATCTCAAGGTGTTTGCCCATTTTGTCCAGCAAGGAAGCAATGCTTGCTCGAATAATAGTAATGCTTGTCACGCTCTATGCCTAGGGGGCCCTGCTAACACCTTCAGTTGTCTATGCCCAGACGGACTCACGCGCACTACTGAAGGGAAATGTATGTGCCCCAATAATGAACAACCGACAGTGAACATGACATGTCCGAGTAAACCTGGCGCAACATGTGGTAAAGTAAGTATTACGATATATACACAATGTGTTTAAAAATGTATTGCAAACTAGTTTTTTTATTTATTAATCTTTTTTATATATATTTTAAATTTATTTATCGAAATCAAAGCAATATTACCAAAAGTTTGTAATACATTTGTGAATCATACAAAGCTGTGCGGTAATCCCATTCGATATTTACTCAAGTACCCATATTTAAGTACAAATGTTTAATACATGTTTTTTCTATATTGTATAACCATATGTGAAATATCGATTTTTTTTCTATTTATATAACTATTCGCGTTCATTGCGTTCAGTTATTAAATTAGTATGGGAGATTCAAAGTACTTTGTAGTTTATCCACCTATTATAGTATGTTATAATGATCTTGATTACACCTTGTATTTGTAATAAAAAATAATGTTTACTAATTATATATTTTTCGCTATAGGACCAGTTCACATGCAAGAGCGGCGCGTGCATCGAGGCGAGCTGGCGTTGTGACGGGAACAACGACTGCGGCGACATGTCGGACGAGATCGGCTGCCAGTGCACGCCGCCCATGATAGCGTGCGACGACACGCGCTGCTACTTACCGCATTGGAAGTGCGACGGCGACTTCGACTGTAAGGACATGAGCGATGAAAAAGGTAATGCATTGCTTTCGCAATAGATTTATTTTTTATTATTTGATGAAATATCGGTTTTGAAATACCGAAAAATGTATACCTTTTTTGTATACCTGGTATTTACTGGTACAAAAACCGGTATACACTGGTTTATGCCATTTCGATAAAGTATTGTAAACGTGCCAGTATTTAAAAATGGTACCTCATCGTTGATCTACCGACTCTATTCCGTCGCTTGTAGACTCTAGAGTAGTGGTCACTATCATGCTACTGGACACCATTGAATTTGTTAGGAAAATTTTGTCTTCGGACTATTTGGTATTTGCCTTAAATTTGATTAAGTGAAAAGAAAACAACTTTTCTGAGATGCGATTTTGTAATATTTTTTTTAATTGTATTCTATTTTTAAACCCCGACGTAAAAAGAGAGGTGTTATAAGTTTGACGTATCTGTTTTTGGCATCGTAGTCTCTAAATAAATAGACCGATTATGGTGAGATTTTTTGTTTGAAAGCTGACATGATCGAGATGGATCTTGGTTACAATTTATAAAGTTTTTAATTATACTGTATTTTTTCATAGATTGCGATCATCACAACTGCACCGAGAATCAGTTCCAGTGCGCTAATGGATTATGTATTGAGAAGAGATGGGTGTGTGATGGAGATAATGATTGTAAAGATGGATCTGATGAACGTAATTGTAGCGTAAGTTTAGTTATATATTTTATTTATTTTTCAATTTTGGAACTACTGCTCATGTCTATAGGCGACGGTTACCACTTTCCATCAGGTGGGCCGTCAGCTTGTTTGCCATCCTAAGTTGTATAAAAGAAAAAAAAAAAACTAGTGTCTTTACTTTTTTTTTACTTACGGTAATTTTCTGAAAATAAACTGTTTTAATTATTTATTTATCTTTATAAAATGCCAAGTAAAATTGTAGAGGATTATAGCGGAAATAAACTTTTTTTTATATTAGCCAATATATTTTGTAACATGCAATGTATATTGGCTAATATAAAAAATGTTTAGAAACACAATTTTTTTTTACTTTATTTTATTTCCACATTTGTTTAAGATATGTGAATGGAATATCCCTCCCTGTGCTATTGGTATATGCTAACATACACCTTGTCAGATCAACTTCTATGTACGTCCGAAGTTATTTTTGAAATAGCTTTTAATCATGATTTTTGTATGGAGATCTATCTATCTATCTATATAATCTAAGGATTTCACATTCATTCCTCACGATTAACCGACTGAAACACTTCATCCTTACTTACCCTCCCTCGCGCGTATACCAAGAGCGCAGGTGAGGTAACTGTTTCAATTTCTCTTCTGTTGCAGGCCGTGCAAGTGAAGCGCATAGAGACCGGGTCTGGCGCAGAGGCCGGCGAGTGCGCGGCGGACGCGTTCCGCTGCTCGCGCAGTAGCGCGGCGTGCATCCCGGCGGCGTGGGCGTGCGACGGCGAGCGCGACTGCCCGGGCGGCGAGGACGAGCTGCCCGACAGCTGCCGCAACGCCTCCTGCGCGCCCTACATGTACCGCTGCCCCAGCGGCAAGTGCATCTTCAGGTCTTGGGTGCGTAGCTCCACTCCACCACTATACCAAGCTATATTATGGTTTAAGTTTTTTTTAATGGGTTATAATGGAATGGTAACCCCGCCTGCGCTATCGGTATACACTAGTGGGGCACCAGTGAGATGACAAGTGAGAATGAAAAAGTAGATCAATTAGCCCAACGTGATGAATTCACTTGGTATTCAGCACAATGGTTTCCAGGGACGACGACGTGGAGGTCGACCTTTATGGACATATTGCTAACAATGAGACTGGTAATTCGCATTATTAAAAACCTAACGGGACTAGTTCTTATCCGCGATTTTTTTCGCGTGACCAGAATAAAATATTTCTCTTGCAGATACTACAACGGCTTACCATCATTATGAAATTTAGTAAATTTCATAATGATGGATGATAGCCGTTAATGTGTCTAAAAGTTACAAACAAACTCACTTTCACATTTAGTGTCATTAATAATTGTCAAATGTGTAATTGTAATAAATATTATTGTCATAGTTATGCGATGGCGAGAATGACTGCAGCGACACAGAAGCCTCCGACGAGAAGAACTGCACAGGCAACCATCACTCGAAGCTGCTGCCACGTTTGACGACCGAGAAAATTGACTTCGCATCGAACACCTCCTGCCTGGACTGGATGTTCAGATGCAACAACGGCAACTGTCTTCCGTACTGGTGGAGGTGTGATGGAGTTGATGACTGCAATGATTTCTCTGATGAAATCGGCTGTGGCTCCACGGATACAACTGTGATACCCTCCGATCAACATCCTTCGATCAAATGCGGGAAGAATCAGTTCACTTGTTCACCAGGTTAGTATGCAATCTATATGCCTGATTTTTGTTGCTGATTGAGCTTTGTTTCATTAAAATTATCAGTGTTTCTCTACTATATTATACATATAAACCTTCCTCTTGAATCACTCTATCTATTAAAAAAACTACTTCAAAATCCGTTGCGTAGTTTTAAAGATTTAAGCATACATAGAGACGGACAGACAGCGACAGCGACTTTATACTATGTAGTGATATTGAATGAAATAATAAATTGAAAAAAAGAGATGAATATATGAAGAAATGTTGTTGACGTAAACATCTCTTTATCAATTTCATCTTAATTTTCATAGAGGAGGGAGAGCGAGATGCAATATTAGTCGCAAGTTAAAATGTTAAAAAAATTTATATTACTCCCTTACTACTTAGATATACGAGGTTTGTCCGGAAAGTACGTATAAAAGTTTTTTAAAAATTTTATTTTACAATTATTCAGGTAAATCAATTTTATCCCCTTCAAAGTACTCCCCCTGTGACATAATGCACTTGTGCCAACGCCGTTTCCACTGTGAGAAGGCTCCTTGAAAGTCCTCTGGTTGTAGGTTTCTCAGCTGCCCCGTCGTAGCTTTTTTTATCTCATTTATGTCCCCCAAATGCCGCCCCCGAAGTACCAATTTGGTTTTTGGGAACAAGAAGAAGTCACACGGGGCCAAATCCGGCGAATAGGGGGGGGTGTTCGGTCACCGTAATGGAATTTTTACTCAAAAACTCACGGACAACAAGAGAGGTGTGGGCAGGGGCATTGTCGTGGTGAAGAATCCAACGCCCCTCTCGCGCCAATTCTGGACGAACTCGTGCCACACGAGCTTTGAGGCGTCTGAGCACATCGACGTAGAATTTTCCATCAACTGTCTGGCCTGTGTTCGTCGGAATGTGAAGTGGAAGGACGTCCTGAACGTGGGTCATCTTGAACGCTTTCTCGGCCCTCTCTGAATCTTTTTAGCCACTTGTGGACGGTTGGTTCCTTCACAGCATCATCCCCATAAACTGTTCTGAGATCGGCAAAAATTTCACGGCCATTCTTGCCGAGTTTCGAGAGAAACTTGATTACGACGCGCTGCTCTTCAACGGAAGCGGGCTCCATGCCGACGGGGTTTCGTTAAGAGGTAACTTCACAGATGGCGTGACAAGCCAGTTCGCACCGCACGGCGGTCAGACCAGAACTGAAGCATTGTTAGGGACATAAGGAAGGGGTCCTGCGCTTACCTGGCCTCCCCACTCCTCTTTCTCGCATTCCAGAACACTTTTATACGAACTTTCCGGACAGACCTCGTATGTTCAAAGTTCCACCAAGTGTCCGACAATCATGCTTATTATTAAAATTTCACAGGCGTATGCATTCCGCTAACGTGGGTATGCGACTCGATGGCGGATTGCGTGGACGGCGCGGACGAGCAGCCGAGCAGCTGCGAGCGACGAGCGGGAGCGGGCGCGGGCGCGGAAGCGACTTCGTGTTCCGCTCACGAGGCGCCGTGTGCTGATGGCCGCGGCTGTGTGCGAGACGACCAGCTCTGCGATGGTGTGCCGCAGTGTGAAGATCGCAGTGATGAGCTACACTGCGAACCCGTTGCGGTATGTATTGGAATAGTCGAGAAATTTGTCACGAGCATTTGTGTAATCAATCAATATTCATTCATTACGTAACTACTTAATAAATCTGTCATTATTGTATATAAAATTTAAAATGGTCTATAAAATGAAATTTATTTCCATCGATGTCTTATGCTTATAATTTCTGTTTGATTTGGTAAGTTAAATACGAGTATACTGATAAAACAAAATAGATTGTATCGTTGTATTGTACATTTTTTAATGAATAATAATGGAATTATATTGTAATTCCGCCTGCGCTATGCTGGCCTCGTTTGTCATCCTTCGCTGGTGCCTCGCTAGCGTATAATAGCGGAAATATCAATTATCTCTAAACAGTGAGGCAGAAGGCAAGTTACTTGGGCTATTACTGTAGATTCACTAGAAATCAAACCACGTAGGTTTTTAGGGGAACCTGAGTATGTTGTTGGAAATGGACCTTAGTGTCCCTGTTGCTAGCAGTCTCGTCCCAGTCTGAATGGTGTGGTAATGTTTAGAAGCAGCCGGCGGCGGCGTGTCCGAGCGGCACGCAGGCCTGCGACGGCGGCGCTCGCTGCGTGGCGCGCTCGGCGCTGTGCGACGGCCGCGCCGACTGCCGCGACGGCAGCGACGAGCTCGACTGCCCGCCCGACCGCCTGCCGCCGCCCGCCTACCAGGTACGCCACAGCACAGCCAGCCGCGCGACGGTAGCCACGATCGAAACATGGAGTAATCCATCCTTTTTTTATGAGATGAAAATTAATGGTATCTCCATCTGACCTATTGGTATACCATCAGACAGATGGTATGTCTAAACTGCTTTTGGTCTTACACCAACATGCATTTGTTCCATCTGACGTCGTATTTATAACTAGTCATATCATTTCAGATTAGTAACCTAGTGTTCCATGTTAGTAACTCAAGTATTGTTCTTGGTGACCATATTTCATATTCTATGCTTAGTTGTCTGTGTGAGTTACACTTTATGTATAAGGCTCGCAGTGAGAGTCCATATTTTATAAGCAATTTTTAATGTGATCGCTTATTGAAAGTTATTGTTTTGAAACATTGAAAGGCGTACAAGCTGATGAACTATCTGATGTTAACTATTAGTCGTAAATTTTAAATAATACATTACAAGGAATGTCAGAAGTGATCCCTTATTTATTGCCATTACCGAAGAACTTAACTATAACATTTATATAGATAGATAGATATAAAATTTATTTGCTTTACTTACAGCACCCAAATAATAACAGACATACATAGTAAAAAGAGATAAAAGAATGCATATACAAAATAAAAAGCAAAATATATAAAATAATTAACAATTTTTTTCTTTCATTCGTGTACCATAGTAATACAAAATGGTCACAACTCAGTTTATTGTTTTGCCCTCAAAAGAGCAAAACACTGATATTCTGTTGTGTATATTTATTTTAACCATAAAATTTCTCAGTTCCTTAGTCTCGGCGTGGACCAGTCGACGATTAACTCGACCAGTTTCCTGATCTCGTGTTGGATGGCCCAGCAGAAGCTGGTGAAGTATAGTTTCTTACCTTCGATATCAAAAGTCGAAGATGGTGTGTGGCGCAACATGACTTGGACTAATGATAGTATTTATAGGTATGGAAAATAAATATAAAAGGATATCTTTTTGTGTGTATTACATACTTTTTAAATAATCTAATAAACCTTTTTGATCTGTTGTAGTTTTGCATCTCTTTCTTTTGATTTAAATTCTTAATTTAAAAGCTTTTAAATTTATTATATTCAAGAAACTATGTCGAATATTACGAGTACAATTTATGTATTATAGCAATAATGTTTTTTTGTTTCTTAACCATCTGCAGTATTTCAGTGATTTTTGAGTTTTGTTAGAAATTTGATGAGTTTTATTAGAAATAAAACTAATGATTAAAAACTACTTTCAAATTGTTCACAATTTAATTAATTATATTTCTTATAGGTTCACAAACTTGGAGCCATACACAAACTATAACGTCACATTCTACATACAAGACAGTAAATCTAATAGAACATACGCGTCGTTGAAATACGTGAATATGACCACAGGCGAAGGAGGTGAGTTGTCTTTCTTTATAAATTATTTATTAGTATAAGACAATGTGTACGAAGTATCTGCATGTATCATACAGGTTACTTTTTCTATTTATGAAAATGGAATGATAAGCCAGTCTGGAATACCAGTAATAGATCTGATACCTGAGGGAGAGGCCTATGTTCAAAAGTAGATAGTTAATGGCTGATAAGGTAATGATGAATATTATTTAATAAATTATCTGTCCAGTTGAAAACTGTACATAATCTTAAATTCTTTTAAAATTAAACTGCCATCCCTTTTATTGGAAAAATGCTATTACTACGTTAATTACTTTTGTATTGGTGATTAACGTAAATATCAGAATTTAAAAATAAATTTGACATATATATATATTATGGATGAAGTTGACATTGTTGATTGCAAAATATATTTATAATTGTTATTCAATACTTGTAATATTCAATTTAATATAATGCTTTTTTATGATCATACTTAATTTCAGATACAATGTGCATTGTTTTTTGAATAAATGACTAATGACTATAAATATTACTAGCAATAGATCAGTTACTTCCTTTTACAAGTAATTCACTTCTCCTCCCGCTTCATAAAGTATCAGTATGGACGTTTGGTTGTCAGTGCCGTCGCCGCCGCGGCGCGTGTCGGTGAGCCAACTGGTCGGGCGGCGGGTCAACGTCCGCTGGGACGCGCCGCTGGAGCCGCGCGGCCGCCTGCACCACTACACGCTGTACTACGCGCCGCCGCTGCCGCCCATGCAACACGACATATCGCCCGACGACCTCACCATTAACGTCAAGGGATTCTTCAAGCCAAACATCACTTATTCTTTCTGGGTGAGGTTTTTTTAAAGGATTTAGAATTATAATTATGCTGTCAGTCCACGTGACGGTTAAAAACATTTTATTGATATTGAATTTTCGTTCCTTTCATTGTATATATGGTTACGCAACTGTCACATTTATACACATATAAGTACATTTTACTTCTCATAAAAATAGTGGTTTTAATCATAATAAACACACTAATGAGTGACGATATATTATGTATAGCAATTAAATTAATATGGATCCAATATGAGAGTAAATACAATGTTTAACAACCAAATAATTATCAAAATTGGATTAGAATTGATGATGTAACATAATCTTAAAAAGATTCAGATAAAGTTGCAATATTTTTTTTTTGTTTACCCAGATGACGGCGACGAACGGCGCGTCGACGTCCCCATCATCGACGGTGATGAACATAACGTTCGAGGAGCCCGGCGACGTGGACGAGCTGGCCAACGTGAGCGTAGCGCGGCCCAGCCCTGACCGCGCCGAGCTGCACTGGCACCACATCCGCGCCGTGGACGGCTACCAGCTGCAGGTGCGGCTGCCCGCGCCCTATGCGCGGCGACCGCCCATAGTCACCAAGGACGACCACGCTACTGGTAATGTACCTACTATTTGCAGCTAGTTATGTGAAAAATGTGGCCGTGTGGTCCCGCATAGAATAGGCCACTCCTTCCTTTTTCGTAGATGTTGTAAGAGGCTACTAAGAAAGGGCGAGAGATGCACTTAAAGCGTAGCGTGATGAAAACTATACTATAACCTGCCCAGGAGTATGAAGAATAATTGTACCAAGTTTCGTTAAAATCCGTCGAGTAGTTTTTGTTTCTATAACAAACATACAGACAAAAATTTTACTGATTGCATTTTTAGCATCACTATCGATCACTACTCACCCCCTGATAGTTATTTTGAAAATATATTTCAGGTACAGAATTGACCTCTCTACAGATTTATTATAAGTATAGATTATTATTATAAGTAATAATAATAATAATAATATAGAAGATAAAATTTAAATGTCATTTTAATTACAGTAACGAATCTGCCGCCCGGTGTGGACCTATTCATTGATATTAGGGCGTTCAAAAACAACATATATGGCGATCCATTCACGATACCGCTGCGTACTACTGGCGAGGCAGATGAGACGCTCAATTTGACCGCAATGCTGCTGAAAGAAAAGGGTACTTCGGTGCAATTGACGTGGTCACCACCCCTTGGAGACAGATACAAGAACAAAACGCTTGAATATGAAGTGCATTACATTAAGGCTATGCAGAGGCGAATGCCAGGAGGACTTAGTAATGGTGAGACATGTTTTATGATTTTTTTTTTCTCTATATACCTTATCGCTGTACATACGATTTCATATATGTGACCAAAACGTACAGTTTACGGAATATATATAAAGTATTAATATGCTTTAATTCTAGGTACATTTACCGAATTTCATTCGAATCTATTCAGCTGTTCAACTGTGTTTGATGACTAAATGTCAAGTCTTTTACACATGAAACTAATGTTTTTGATAGTTGATACAGTTTTATTAATATTTATTTATTTATTTATAAATTACTTATCACACTTACAGTATCCCAAAATGTGTAGTGAGCAATAGGTTTATTTTATAAACTTAAAAATTTTGAACAACATTTTAAAAATATATCTATCTTGTCATTAAATATATCAATATCTGTCTGCGGAGCAATCAGAGAATTGAGCAGAGAAATAGCATGATAAGTAAGATATAATAATATCCTAATAATAGCATACGTTATAGAAAGCCTAATAAATAAGATATTAGGATTTATCAATGATATGGAATTTATATAATTGTTTAATAAGGAATATATTTAAATGGGTGTCGTAAGAGGCGACAAATGGAACTTAACGATTGAGGGATGGGCAGCAGCGTCCCTCTTAAAATATCACGCCTAACAGCGGTCAAACCGTCTGCCAGGCGTGGCAACTATTGACAAAACCCCTCTTATGGGAGAGCAGCAGTTGGCAGTTATGATGATGATAACTGATATGATGATTTTTTTATTGTCAAGTATATATATATGTGTGTGTATGTATATTTATTATATATATTTTTATGTTAGTCATCTGCTCTCGATTATTTGGTTTGGTTTATTGTGGAAACTTTACTGATTTACGTTATGGCTGTGTATACCACTTTTATATGTCTCAGGTATTGTATGTTTTCCTTTTAAAGTAAAATAAAATGAAAATAAAATAAAATATTGCAAATCCGTAATTGACGTAAAAAGCTGTACATTATGTAATAAATAAATATATGTATACGGATATAATTGATATGGTTTTCTTTTTTTTTTTTAACAGATACAAAAATCGTAACGAAAAATAATACCGTGACGGTGGAAGGATTAGAATCGTGTGAAAGCTACGTTTTTGCTGTTGGATTACTCGGTGGGCCACTGTCTAAGTTTGTTGAGATCGTTACCAGAGGAGATCCAAAGTAAGTTTTATTGAAAATTCGTAATTCCTTTTGTTTACAAGTACATACTCCTATGTAATTATTAACTTTGTCTAATATGTGTGATGCAGTTTGTATTAAAGATATATATTATAAATGACATACATACAACTATTTTCATGAGGAGTTTATGATTTTATTTTATAAAAAAAAGTCTGTGAATTGTGATAATATTGATACGGGATACACACCAGAATACAGATTCCAAAATGAATTATTACTATCATCAATCAATTCATAATAATACATTAATCAAATCGAAATACAGTAACTAGGTACAACATTAGGAGCATTTTTATTTATACCACCTGTGACAACCGTCTCTGAACTAAACGGCAGTCTGTATTTCAGAGGCAGAAGCCAACAGATTGAGAACATACTAGACTATGGTTATACAACGTTAAAATAATATTACTAGTATTTATTATGGTGGTTACATGAAGAATCTATTTTTCCGAAACTTAATCTTGTTAATATTGGTGTTTTTTTTTTTTTTTATTAATACAAAACAAAAAGAATGCATATTAATAGTAACTTTTTAGTGATAATATACAACTTTCGATGATTAGAAATTTTAAAGGCCGGCAACGCACAAGCAACTTCTCTCGTGTTGCAAGTGTTCATGGGCGATGGTAGCCGCTTTCCATCAGGTGGACCGTCGTTTATCTCTTTAAAAAATAAATTGGTTCCATGCTGCTAATTTCATACTGTAATTTAGATATAATACGATATTAATAGTATTTTTTTTTTGATGGGTGAAAATGGTATGGTAACCCCGCCTGCGCTAACGGGATACGCTGGCGGAGCACCAATGAAAGGTGATAGATGAGAATGAAAACAGGCCAGTTAGCCCATCATGATGAATTCATCAGGAATTAACCATGATAGTTTCCAGGGAGAACCGCGAGGAGGTCGACCTGGTTGGGTATATTGCTAGCAATGGGATTCTCAATCTCCATTACTAACAATCCCTTGCCTCCCGATAATAATAGTATTGTATTGTATGGTATACATTTTAGGGCTCCAGTGAAGAACCTCCATGCTAGCTACAATAAGCTAACATCTGAACTCTACATCTTCTGGTTTGCAAACTGCGACGTGCTCAGAGAGCCTGTGCCATACAGGGTAAATTATTTATTTATTTTACTGAACTTGGTGTTATCTTGCGGAAGTCCATACCACTGGTTGTTTGATTAGAATTAATTAATTAATTTTATAATAGCGAAATTAAATAATTGTTATCAAATAACTAACAAAATGATATCTTTAGTTTTTAAATTCCACGATACACGATAAAAAGTATCCCACGTCCTTCTCAACCTAAATCAAATTTCATTATTAAAGTACATAGTAAGAAACTCAATTTATATATATTAGTAAATATTTGTGTAATGGGTCAGAAAATCACAGAATAAGAATTGTTTTATTGCATACCTATCCATAGTTTCTTTTACCACCTGGTTAAGGAGGTTTGTGGTATTATCAAGATTCTGGTGTGGAAATATACCTGCTGAGTTTATACTACATTTACAGTAATAGTTTTAAAAAAGCAACACCTATGTTTCTCGTCCATTCTTCTCACCTGAAATTGTTTTTCGAACTGGTGGGCAGTTGATTAATAAAAAAATGACTATTCAAAA
The DNA here is from genome assembly GCF_026898425.1 of Galleria mellonella. Taxonomy (NCBI): domain Eukaryota; kingdom Metazoa; phylum Arthropoda; class Insecta; order Lepidoptera; family Pyralidae; genus Galleria; species Galleria mellonella. The sequence continues at coordinate 2,552,584 of NW_026442023.1, forward strand.
ATGCTTATTGTTAAGTTTACTTGAATAAAAAATATTATTTTTGTTTACTATTAAAATATCGTGATAATTCAATTCAGCCAATGGAATTTAGCTTTTATTTATGTAGTTTACTTTATATATAATATAGTATTTATATAATAATTATAATTGTTAAATTTTACTAAATAATTGTGTTACGAAAATTGTGTACTTAATTGTTATTAATAATCTTATTTCTAGTTGGAAATAAAAGATGAAGTGCTAGACAAAACAAGCTACTACGAACTGAAGCCGAAGAGTCAAATCAATGTGCATCATGTCATTGAAAACGTGCCCGTTGGAGGGAAATACAACATTTGCGTTTCAGTAAGTAATATTAGAGTATTAGTGTATTATTATATTAGTGTATTATTATATTAGTAGGAACTGGTGAGCTTGTAGGAATTGATTAAATGTGGAGGAGGCTTAACTAATTGCTAGTGAATTTGTCAAGATGGGCTAAGATTAGTTATGTTCCTGGCAAATAAATTGTTATTTTTTTTTTTATTTTATAAAAAAATCCACAGCTCTTAAAAAATACCTTACATGCTAAGTCTCTTATGAATACAGCCAATAACGGATTTTATTTATACAAATAAAAATTACTATTCAAAAGTGAGGTAAGCAAGATAGAGTGGGTGGGTGTATGCAAGTAATAGAAGCACAAGTATGAAAGAAACCATATATAATAATGAGTGTCCATAAAGTTAGGTTAATTGATATATAAAATAATTAAAATCCATGTTGCTAAAGTTCAGATATTGAGAGCAATGATTAAATAATACAAATTCATGGTCACCAATTGTAAAGAGGTACAAATGTATGAGTGGGTAAGATAGTGTGATATAAATAAATGTAAATATGTAGTGTATATACGTACATGTTGTATTATATATTGTGTATATGTATTATTAACATTTTCATGAGTATTACTTAAAAAACTTGTCAGCATGTATTGTTAGCATTGGGGCAGTTAGTCCTTTAAGATTCAAGATTTATTTATTTGTAAAACATGCGTATAAATACATGCAGATGTTGACAATATAATAACGTTCGACATGTTTAGCCTGTACGGCATACAAAAATATCCTTATTTTATATTATTATTATTAATATATAATTATGATCTTAATCCTACAATACTGCGGTATAATGTTGTTTTGATTGCTTGATAATGGAATACTGTTTATTAGTATATGTTGGTAAGGCACCAGCGAGGGAAGATATAGATGAGAATGTAAGCAGGTCAGTTGTCCGAACGAATCTATTAAGAATAAACCATGATCATTTCCAGGGGGAACTGTCTAGATGTCCACTTGATAAGGGGTATATATCTATTAATGGGGCTCCTACTAATCTATACTAATAATCTCATAAAATCTAAACATCTAATTACTAATCAATTCTCTCCATGATGGTGATGTCTGTTCAAGGGTATTTTACTGAACTAGGAGTCACTATGCATTTTTTTTATACAACTTAGAATGGCAAACAAGCTGACAGCCCACCTGACGGAAAGTGGTAATCGTCGCCTATAGACATGAGCAGTACCATGGACATAACAGAGTATACTGTTTCGCCCATGATATCCCCCATGCGTTGCCATTCCTGAGGACTCGGGTGTTACTTCTATGTACCCTGTAAATTCACGCCATATCACCCTTCAAACCGAAACACAGCCATGCATGTCACAGGTAATCACAATTAGAATTATTTTGTTTATTTTATGGTAACGGAATTAAACAAAATAATTCTAATATCAAATGTCTAAGGGTAATTAGTAAACGACCATATTGTAATGTGACAGGCAGGACAAAGCGCAGGAGCTAGCGGTGGCTTTACGGGGACAACTCCTAGAGCGACATCGGGAGCCGTATGGTCGGGTGCGGCGTGCACGGTTGGCCGCTGCGGCGCTATCCCCGCGCCGCGAGCTCTACTAGCGCTTCTCACAGACGGACACCTCATGGTCAGCTGGAAGGACGATGCACCGCCGTCGGACGCACCGTTGTTAGTGTTAATCTTGATTATATAGATAGAGCACCGAATATCAAAAACATCAACTGATTTGACGTTTGAAGTTTTTTTTTTTTTTTAAATCAATACAAATCTTTTTTCCAATGTTGCCAGTAATTGGATTAAATATTTCCCAGATCAAGTCGATGATATTTTAAATTTGAATTGAAAACTATTTTTTATTATTATAATATAAAGGTACATATTACTTACAAATTAAAATACATATATTAATTCAAGTATCAGCTATTTTCAGTGATTTAAATATGAAAACATATTTTATGTCTATACTCCTATATAATTCAAAGTATTTAGTAAAGCTGTTTTGTTAATTATATCCGTAAGATTTTGTATCGTTTTTATTTTTCAATATAATCTATGTTGAAAAATAAAAACGATTCGATTTTAATTTTTTATCGCAGTGAAATGTCTCAAACTGGACTAAAAATCGTTATGCAGTTTCGTGACTTAGGGTGAACGAACTTAAGCGAAATGGGATTTTTAACATAAATATTAACAACATATGTAAAATAAGTGCAGTCAGTCGAATTCAGTCAGTATCTCTATTAAAACATCACCAAATCCTAACTACTTGTTGCCAATCCGTCCGCCAAGCATGGCAACTACTGGCAAATGGCAAAAGAAATACCTTATGAAGGGAATCCTATATTTAGCAGTGGAAAGTTAAAGTCTGTTATAATGATGATGATGTAAAACAAGAGGTATAATTTTATAAATTAATTTTATTCTCTTCAGGCCCAAGTACCAAGTGATAATATCAGAGAAGGAGATTCCCGACGACTTGGTCCAGCCGAGCGAGGATATGAAGTCAGTGTTCACGGACCAGTCACCGCTAATAGTACCAGCGCCCAGCAACGGCCCGCTGTATGTAAGCGTGCGAGCCGTTGCAGCCGACGGCCGCCAAAGCGATCTCAGTGAAATCCGCACCATAGCCGTGGATGGTCAGTATTGTATTGTACTAAGTAGTACAAAAAATAAATGCAACATTGTATAATGATAAATAGCAAGCGCTTAATTTGAACTGTTCTGAATAATTCTAAATTGTTTATATTTTACATATAAGCGCATATCGCTTTTTTACATTATGTTTGATATATTCAGCCTAGATGGCGAATAAAATATAATTGAATCAAAGCTGAGATTCATCACTGAAAAATATTAATTTATTAGACATAGCTGTATGGATATCGTTCGTTTGCCATCTTCAATGGGATAAATAAAAACTATAGCAAGTGAATGTTGAATGCGGCATGTTTTTTTTAATAGGTGATAATGGATTGGTAACCCCGCCTGCGCTATCGATATACGCTGGCGGGGCACTAGTGTGGGATGATAGGTGAAGATGAGAGCAGGTCAGTTAGCTCATCGTGATGAATTACATTAGAATTAACCACGATGGTTTTCAAGAGGAACCGCGTAGAGGTCAACCCCATAGGGCTAGCAATGGTTTTTTTTTTAATAGATGAAAATGGAATGGTAACCCCGCCCGCATTATCTATATACACCGACGAGGCACCAGTAGAAGATGATAGATGAGAATAAATGCAGGTCAATTGGTCCATTCGACAAGAATTAGCCATGACGGTTTCCAGGGGGGACCGCGTGGAGGTCGATCTGAGAGGGTCAATTGCTAGCAACGGGGCTATTAGGCCTCATTACTAACAACTCCTTCCCGCTAGCAACAGGTAGACTGTAGACGCATTGTTTATCCTTTTTCCCCGAATGCGGCAGGTTTGGAGAGGCCCGGGTCGAGCGCGGTGAGCGCGGTGTGGTGGGCGGGCGCGGCGGGCGGCGCGCTGGCGCTGGTGGCGCTGCTGCTGGCGGCGCGCGCGGCGCGCGGCCGCTGGCGGCGCGCCGGCCCGCACGCGCCGCACGCGCCGCACACGCCGCGCTACGACAGCCGCCGCGGACAGGCCACGCTCGGCGACCACGGTACATATACGCAGTATTGTCCGACACACACTCGTACGCACACATACGTACCGTTCAATCCTCCATACACACACTAACACGCGCGTGCGCGCGCTTAAGGCTCGCTCACGCTTACTCGTCTATAGATAGATAGATGATTTATTTACATTACTTACAGCACACAAGTTACATTAAAAAAAAATATACACATAATACACAGTAAAAGAGATGAATGAAAATAAAAAAAATATATATAAACTAAAAATCTCCTTTCTTTCCCTTCCTTCATGCGTGTGCCATAGTAACACAAAATGGTCACAACTCAGTTTATTGCTTTGCCCTTAAAAGAGCAAAACACTGATATTCTGTTGTGGCCAATATCAGTGTTTCGCAATCCAATACATGCCATGTATTTGCGTATCATTCTCTATATTGTCGTATATGTCATTCATGATCATTATTCAATAGTCATTTATTCATATTGATTCATTCTGTTACTTTGTGAGAGGTCATATACTTGTACATGCCACTTACTCACTCGCACACGCATTCGACTCACTATTATTCTCATATACTGCTTGTTATGAATATAGATTTAAGTAGTTAAGGTCACATCACTAATGGAACGGCGCATCACTATTGTCGCGTCCTCTCTCATATATGTCGTCACCATTGTACTAATGTCGGTCTCTGTAATTAAACCAATAAGTATTAAACAAGTCCTTGTCATTTACTACCAAGTCAATACACTGCTTATTCAGGTTAGTCGAGTTTTTTTGTCTGTTCTTAGCTGAATTTGCATTCTAAATGGGTTGTAGAATCAAAAAGTGACAATTTAAAAATATTTACAATTATTTTTACTAGAGTAAAAAAATATTTTTATTCTAATTTATGACCTTTATTTTTACTAATGTCAGTATGTCCCCAACTATAGCGGATCTTCATAGTTTAAATAGGGTTTTTTATTAGTCATTACCGAACCCATTTCCATAGTTTAACCAGTTTTTGTTTGGTTTTATACGATTTATTTTTCCTTCCAGATGACGACGACGTACCTCCCATCCAGGGCTTCTCGGACGACGAGCCCCTGGTGATTGCGTGAGCGCCGGCTCTGTGATGTTAACATTGATCTTGTCATAACCTATAGTATTTTATATTTATTGTTTCATCGTGTCGCGGTTCTTTCTACGTTCTCGGTATATCGGTTCACAATAACAAAATGTGTTGTATTAATTTAGTTGAAATCTTAGGTTATTGCGGCTCTTTTTTTTTGCAACTTAGAATGGTAAACAAGCTGACGGCCCACCTGATGGAAAGTGGTAACCGTCGCCTATAGACATGAGCAGTACCATGGATATAACAGACTATATTGTTTCGCCCATGATACCCCCCATGCGTTGCCATTCATGCGGCTCTTCTTATGTCGTTCTGATTGCCTGCTACACAAAGGTAACTTTCTGGCTTGTTCGTAAAGTATCTACAGTCGTATACAGTAAGTTGTAGATGCTTTGTTTTTACGATAAATATAGGTCCGCAGAGCTAGGATAAAAATTTCAAAATTTTATTTTGTTTATTGAAAGTACAAAAAAGTTCGTTTACGGACCGCCAAGAACTGAATTTAAATTAGTCTTGGCAAAATCCTGTTATAAATTTAATTATTATTTTATTTCTTTAATTTGATTTTGCAAATAATACCGCTTCTGGAATCGATTTCAATGTCACCAAAATGTAGTATAAGTATTGACGTATTGTTGTAAGTGACTACGCGCCTTTATTCGACTTATTATTTTGTTTTGCTTGTTTAAATCAGACGAAAATCTATTGCTAAAGCTGTTGCATAGCCTTACACCGAGACCGTAGAATTAGTTTTAAAAATATATAAATTGAAATTGCATTGCCAGTCACGTTTAGTCACAAATGAAAATTGAGTGAAATTTAGTTAAATTTTTGTTTTATTTTTATATATATGTATATAAAAAAAAAAGAATAAAATTGACGTCGACTGCAGTGCAAACAATTTGTTAGTTTATAATACTACGTTGATACTGTTTACGAACGCGCTCAGAGTATTATTATGTTATTAATAATGTTTAGTTATAACTTATAAAGCGTATTTTACTTTAACGATGGGGCAACACATAATTTCGCTCGGTTTGCATGCGAATCGAATTTATCGATACATACGTTTTCGTCAACGCACGCGTGAGACAGAATAAAACGTCGGATGTTGCTGCCTTGTTCTAGCTCATGAGCGCATTAGCGGTAAAGTATCTCGATATGTTCGTTTAACTAAGATGGCTGTTATCTAGTATAGAATTAGAGTTTCTACATTGAATCTGTTTGACCGACATTAAGAATTGCCAACGGGCGAAAATCTGTGTTCACCCACACAACATCGGAACGCGTTTTTAAACCAAAAACAAAAGCAAACGTTATTTTGGCTGTAAATCGTAAGACTTGTTATAATATTATGTTAGACTTTATTGTGCTTGCTCATTTTGATATATTTTTTTTTTTTTATTATGTAGGTAAAACAGTATGACCGCAACTATCTCTTTTTTAATTAATGTTGGACACCAAAGAAAATATAATCCATATGCATAAATAATAAGTTCAAATATAGAATACCTACTAAATGTAGAGTCCATGTTGAAAATTTATGTGTATAATTATATTTCATGTTATAGCATCTCCACATTCCCAATGTATTCGTGAATAGTTTAAGTGTTTAGTTCCTATAACCAAATTTGTAGAGCCGCGTTTTATATAAAGTGATTGTGTATTATTAAATTTATGTTGTGGGCTGATAAGTACATGCGTAAATATAAACAAATAAAAAATAAAACTATGATTACAAAATGAAACTTGACTTTTATTAAACATTTATTATTTATCATATTATTTTTACACCATATATGTTATGATTTATGTACAAACTATATATACTTTCTCCTTTCGGATTCTAAAGGTAGATTGGAAGATATCTCATCAAAGGATAAGTTCGCCTGAGTTATTCTGATAACGTTTAAGATCATTTCATTGATATTGATCAGGACCACATGGAAATTCAGTAGGCCAAGTTGGGCTGCTGGTGAATCAGAAGCACACCACTGACTCGCCATGGTATATATACCATGGCGAGCCAGTGGTGTTCTATATATATAAGGTGTGGATTTAAATCTCGCCTGTTTTAAATTTCTTTCAATTTCGTAATAATTAATCACTCGTAGAGTCTGTACTTCATATTTGAATAAAATCAGTATAACAATAAATTGTTAAGTTTCTAATAAAGATCTATTAGTGTAAATTGCGTAACTTACTTTTATAATATAAAATCTATATATGAATATCATATGTATTTATTATAAAACTAAAAACTAGTAAGTTTTAATCATATAGGGTTTCTAAAGTTGGTATTGCCCATTCGTATGCAGGTAGCATTACAAGGATCGTGTCACGCCATGCTGCCACGCCGACTAGTGTATAGCGGTCTTCCACACTGCATATCAATGGACCGCCAATTCCTGTCTAATAAAAGAAAAAAAAAATACAATAGGTATACATAATAAATTATTCTCTACTAGTGAAATTGTATTTCTTTTAAATACACAAGTTGAAAATAGATTAACAATTTTTAACCTTCCAAAATATCTTGATAGTTGGACGCGCCGTGTTAGTATGAGAGTATTAAATTTTTTATATGGTTTTGGACTTAGTTAAAGCGTTTAGTTTCAATGATTAGGGTCATTGTCATAAAAAGATGCTGATGAGTGCGATTTCACTCTGTATTATCATTTTCCTTGGAACTCCTTTTTCCTTGGTTTACACTATGTGCACATTGCACATAGTGTAAACCAAGGGTGACATTTTTTTATTGAAGGACATTTTATTCTAATAAATTTTGTAATACTTACCACAGTGCCTCGAGCTTGCACAGAAGCACAAAAAACTTCATTTGAAAGGTTCACTCGTCGTTTATCAGATAAAGACGAGAGGCGAGCACGGCATTCCTGCGTCGTCAAGATCGAGGCCCTTTGCCATCGTGAACGGGAATGAATTGCTATTTTTGGATAGATCATATATTAATAATATATATATTGTTATACTGCAAATTTTATATTAAGCAAAGAGTTTAGGGAAGTGTAATCAAATTATTGGAAATTTTGTTTATTGATTACCGTTTGATTTTAATATTACAACGACTTCGCTTTACAATTTTATAATTCCATAAGAATAACGAAATTGCTTGGGCAATCAAAACCTACATTTGTTAGATTCGTAATATTTAGATACATTAGCAACAATTTTATTAAAAAATTGATTATTATTTATTTTTATTTACTAGCATGTCCCGCTGCTTTTTTCTGCGAGAGTTCCAGTAGAAGTATTCCATATATTAATTTAGGATATGACTTACCTGATAAGAAATATTGAAACTTAAATGCGTAAATGAGCTTTTGGGTTCGATTCTCGGTCGTGCCAGTTTAGGATACGAGCTTTTCAGATCTGGATCTGGGTATTCAGAATAGTATTACCAGATGTTTGTCTCCTAATTCCTCACAGGGTATCGCAACGAGGACCAGGCCGTTAATGTAAATGTATGGCAATATCTATCACTTACACTTATTATAATTATATAATAGGTACTTATAACAAAATTTCGCATTTATAATATTAGATATTATTGGGAACAATATGAAAATATTCTTACCTTGATCATATCCACCCCATCCATATAGCTTGCAATCTTCACCAGTGCTCACGTCTCCGAGACAAGCAGGTTGCACATTGACACCTAATCTCAGTGGTCGGTTCCAATGCTAAAATTATGAATAATATATGAACAATAATATCTATTATTTACATTTACCATTTTCTTTGTAAAAATGCGAAAAGAAGTATACAATTATTATGGGAAGCTAAGACATGTCGCTCCCGCATTACTGACCTTTGCGACAGCGATTTTGTTTACTGTAGTAGTATGGTAGTTTATTTTTTAAGAGATAGTGGAATGGTATTACCGTCTGCGTTATTGGTATACGCGGACGGAACTCCTGTGAATGTAGATAGGTGGATGAAAGCGGGTAAGTTGATCCATACTGACAAATTCAACAAGAATGAACCACGATGGTTTTCAGGAAGAACTACGTGGAGGTGAAACTTATAGGATATAATGGGGCTTTTAACCTCGTTTATAATATTTCCTTTCTCTATGGTAGGGGGAGTCTCACGCTACATGGTTACCCGGTCGTGGCGGGGGGCCGGTCTAAACCCTCGCCATCTAGGGGGGGGGGGGGGGGAGAAGGGATTGTTAGTAATGAGGATTAGTAGCCCCATTCCTAGCAATATACCCTGTCAGGTCGACCTCCTCGTGGGTCCCCCTGGAAATCATCGTGATTGATTTATTATTAGATTCGTCACGGTGGGCTAACTGACCTGCTTTATCCTCACGTATCATACTTCACTGCTGTCCCGCCGGTGTATACCGATAGCGCAGACGAGGTTACCATTCCATTATCATCCATTAAAAAAAAAAACCCTCGCCATCTGATTACGTCAGTTAAGTCGTCATGTATGGGTCATCGTTATTCTCTATGGTAGAAATCACAGTACCTATATCCAGTATTTTTTTTGTTATCTGTCATTCTTCATATTAAACACATCATACAACCAGGTGTGAGTGTGAGAAATTACCAGTAATCAGGTATAGCAATTTAATTGATAGCAGTACATCTCGTCAGGCCGACTTCTACCTTGAAATTTATGGTGGTTAATTCCCGTTGATTCCCATTATGTTACGATGTAAATGACCTAAGTTCATTATTACCTATCATCCTTCATTCTTCCCTCACTAGCGTATATCGATAGCGCAGGCGCGGTTACTATTCCATTTTTAATTGTAAAAAAAGCAAGCAAGCACGGTGCTTGGTAGTAGAATTAGATGAAACCGTTATTAGATACAGAGTATCTTAATTAAATAAACTTTTTATGTATTCTGTGGATGAGACATAAAGATAAGTTTCTCTTTTAGTAGGCTTAGTAAAAAAAAATATTACTAATAAACTTACAATAATTGCCATATTGTGGTTTAAATCATTAACTTTGTACTGTGGGTGTATAATTGATGCAGTTGTGCGGCTTTGTGACTGCGATCTGTCTTTTAAATCCCATACACCGGTAACTACTGTAATATCGCCAGGATTAATTCTGTAAAAAAGACACGGAAAATGTTCTTAACAATAAGAGGAAAATACGTATTAAGATTAGAAATAACGTAATTATTTTATGGTTACAAAATGAATGTGTATTAATATGTGGTGTTTATAATGTTAAAAGCTCTAAGAACAAAAGTTTAAAATCGTAACCATAGTCTGGTTTATCGATTATAATTATTTTGTTTAATTCTGGTACCATTAGTATGTGTGCGACTGCCTACATTTGAAGATTACTATTATTATTACATGTTCTACGATCTCCCATATTAGTCATCAATCTTGTACCGCTATTCAGTCCACGCATATATTGCGGTTTGTGTTTCACCTTTAATACATACTAATGGTTGCTTAATTAAACAAAATAACCGACTAACCAGTAATATGGACTAGCTCAAAATATCACCTAGTTTGGTAAAATATGTACCCATATACACAATCCGCGGTGGTAATGGCAGCTCGGGGATGAATAATAGTGGCGTAACATAAAATGCCCTGTCGTTGCTTTGAACGTACCACAAAAGCAAGCCAAGGATGCGAGCCATTCTCTGCATTTCCGATCTGCTTTTCTGTAATATGGTTAAAAATATAAATTATGTAGATACATATGTACTTCGCTCGCCATCTGCCATATTGAATTCGAATATCGATTATCAAAAAATAATTTTGTGTAAAAATAAGTTTGTATGATTGTATAAAGATTTAATAAGTTAATGAAGAATATTAATATGTTAAAGTTAAACATAGTAATAATATAAAGAAAAATATTAATAGAAATAAAAAACAAAAATAGATTTAAGTAAACTATTAATACATTCGACTGGTAATCCAAGTATCCATCTACGCAAAGCAATGTGGTTATTGCGCCACGGAGGTCTTTTTATTGGATGAAAATGGAACAGGGCATCCGCTAATACTAACGGTATATAATAGCGTATATAAGTCAGTTGGTCCGTCGTGGTAAATTCACTATAAATTTACAACGATGGTTTCAGAGAGGACCGCGTGTAGGTCGACCTGACAAGGCATGCTACTAGCACTGGGGACTAACACTCCCAATACTAACGATTCCTCCCCTCTCCGATACGGAGGTCGTCATTATAAAATTTAATTAGGCATTATATTAGTAAATACCATTTAAGTCCTTTGGACTAATTAACACCTTTCCACAATTCTTGAATTTCTGCCGCTCTATAAAATCTGGATTACCATTATCCGCGTTGGAGTCTATAATTAACGATTCTCCGCTAATTTTTTCGACAAAGCTCTCAGTCGTACTTTTTCTCGGATTATTTAAGTAGAATTTGTTTTTATTTCTGGCTAAATTAAGAAGCTTGAATCCTTGTAATACTTGAAAATCAGGATTAGAGGTGTAACTGACTGTCTGGCTTTCAGGTCTGTATTCGGGTTCATTAGGTGTTGACATTTTTAATGGTCTTCCACGATTGGGCAATTTTGAGGTACTACCTAAAAACAATAAAGAGTATAAACCTTACTACAATAAAGAAAAGAGTCTGTAATTGAAAGAAATTTTCTGGAAAATTAACACTTAAGAAATACTTGCCGCGTCTCGGATCTATAGTACTAGAATAACCTCCCGGTTCATCATCATACTCATATTCGTCGACAGTTTCACCATAAGATGGTCTTTTATTTTGATCTGTCCACCCTGAAGGTCGTCTATGGTCCGAATATATACCAAAAAGCCCAGGTTTTGGTAATTCCACAATATAGTCTTCCACGTAATCCTCGATGTGACAATCCTTATTTAAATTTACCGGTTTAATTGATGTATTTGGTATTTTTGGACGTATATTCTTTATGTTCCAATACGGATCTTCATAATCTTCATCAGTGATTTTGGTTTTTTGTTCGTTTTTCTTGATATTACTAGACAGTATTGTATATTTACGCTGCAATAAAAAGTTTCTTTGGCCTAATGCTGTGTTCACATAATTGTTTGCAGATCTTTTGTTCTGTTTATGAAGTTTTAATGAAGAGTCGGGAAAGGTAATTTTTGATGAATCTTCGTTTAAAGGTAATATACAACAGATATATTGCAATTCGTTTGCAGTTCTAAAATTTTGACTGAAAAACAAAATATTGATTTTTAACTTATTCCAAATTAATATTATAACAATTAAATATGTAGATTAAATACGTACTCTTTATTTTGTTTATAAACGAAACCGTTTCTTTGGTAACATTCATTTTTCTTCATATAAGTACAGATGTTTTCAGAGTAAGGCACTTTGTTTTTAAATGTATTAATATCTATATAGTCTTGAAATATGTTCAGAGTAGGTGTCTTATTTGGTTTGAAAACTAGTGATGTTTTCTTTTCATCTATTATATTTTTCCATGTAGAATCATCTTCAGGGAATTGAAAATTAAATTCGTCATCGTCACTTTTAATTTTTGATTCATTACTGACTGTAAGATCTGTTTTATTAACCTTAAGTCTTTTATTGTGTTTGTCATCAGTTGGCCAAAATATTTTATTTGCATATTGAAAATTGTTGTCAATTTTCCACTTTTCGTTTTTACTTTCATTTTTATATTTAACCATGTTTACTGTGAGATCTGTTTTGTTAAGCTTAAGATTTTTTATTAGCTTGTTATCACTTGGCCAAAATATTTTGTTTTCATGTTGAAAATTGCCGTCAATTTTCCACTTTTCGTTTTTAGTTTCATTTTTATATTTAACCATCTCTACTGTGAGATCTGTTTTGTTAAGCTTAAGATTTTTAATGAGCTTGTCATCACTTGGCCAAAATATTTTATTTTCATGTTGAAAATTGCTGTCTATTTTCCACTTTTCATTTTTAGTTTCATTTTTATAGTTAACCGTCTCTATTGCTGGTTTCCAACTGTCGTTAAAATTATCTCTGAACACAATTTTATCTGATTCATCAGTGTCGAATTCACTTACATCTTCAAATTGGGGTAATGGAGCTTCCTTTCCTTTTAATTTGGACACTCTATCATTTAACCACCAGAATTCACCACTTATTTGAGCTAATGCTATTTTAGCAGTAAACAGTATGATTAATAAAGTATGCATTACGACTTTGCGTGCGGCTTTTGCATAAGTGTTATATGAACTATTAGAACTGCAGGATGTTGCAACGACCTATTGTGGTGAGGTTTCCATCAATTTTGCGTACGATTGTGTATTTGTGTTCAAAGCGCGGTGTCCACATACGTCCTGTGAACTATAACTGCAATTTGCGGTGAATTGATCTCTTTTATGACGGTACAGTTGGAATAAAAATATCAATATTTTTATTGTGAACACAGATCATTCATTCTAGGTAAATATATTTTTTTACAATGGTATAATTTCCCCAGAAATACATTATGTCTACCTTTATTTTATTCAAAACTTATAACTTATGCTTGTAGGTGTAAAGAAAAATTGGTAGTTTGAATATATTTAAAAGACAAGAAGTCGATCTTTGTGGCTTAAAGTGTGTTGCAGTATTTTAATATTATAATATTTATAATACGAATACATAGATTTGAAGGATAAGATTTTAGTTAATTTGTGATAAATCTGAATAGGCATTTTATTCAAATAATTCAATTCATTTTCTTTTTGTCAATTTATTTTCTAATTGTATACGTTAAGAAAATGGAAGTAACTTTCTGTAATATTGTAATAAAAGTCCTCGAACATTATGAAAATAACATAAAAACTTTTTTACTGACTGTCCATGTATAATTATAACAAGGTATTATAAAATTGGTTGTTATTGCAAAATTAATCATAACTTGGCGTTCCATATAAATAGTGATAACCTATTTACAGGAAAATAGTATTATTATGCATATAAAATTTACCTTGACATTGTTACTGAAGTATCTAGAAGAATTCATGACTGTACCCACAAATTTAAATGAATCAGTAATTTGACCTTTGGCACTATAAAATAGGAAAATGTATAGAATTATTATTATTATTGTAACGAAGATATTTGACCTGTTTATGGGTTTGGTGTTCTTTATTAAGTATTGATTGTTATGTTTATTTTTTTTTATATTTTTATGCAAAAATGACAAAGAAGCATACGACCCGTCTGATGATAAAGGGAGTTACCATCAAATAGGTCGTCACACCAGGTATGTCACGCGCGCTTTGCCAACATATTTATATTTTGCAGGATACAGTTTCTGTTGAACACACTAATAAATAAATAAATAAAATCTAATAGATACTAAATGATCACTATTTATTTACTCTTTAATACAACGATAAATATATGTATTTTGCACTCATGTAGTATAAAAGGCGGTCTTATTGCTAAAGCAATCTCTTCCAGACAAAAAGTATGTTGACGATTGAAAAAGATTAGTAATTAACACAAAGTTTAAAGTATTAGAATTACATAAAGAAAATATCTTTTCACTTGGAAAAGCTATTTATATAAATACTAATGTATTTAGCTAGAATTTAATACCATTTAAATAATTTGTTAATTGCCAATTAAAGGCTGTTATGAAGTTAATGCGGCTTTAAAAGGTATGCACCAGCTAGTAGAGTCCGGCTTGACCCGGCTTACTTGGTAGTTACACATATTACATATTAAATAATAATTCCGCTCTACTGATATTTATAATTATGTAGATTGTTGACTGATTCCTTTTTGGGGTAAATTTAAAACGAACATTAGAATATTTTGACCGGTTTTAAGAATTACTACTACTTGGCCTGCGGTCGTGAGAAATGGAAAAAGTTGGGCGAGGCCTTTGCTCGATAGTGTAATCCCATTACCTCCTTATTAATAAAAATTGAACTAGACAGACTATGTAAAAATTGGAATGGCCAGAGAGTTAATATAATAGAAGATAATATAATAATAGAGTGAATATTAAGATAACTACAAATAAAGACGAACGAAAAAGAAAAATATTTTATATCTATTCCAAATAAATACGTAAAAAGATGATTATGATGGAAACAGATTTTGAAGAAATGGTGTAAAATAATAATAAATAAACAATAATAAATCTTTATTTCGATCGTAATGACATTTAATTTTTTATTTTACAAAATATTCTAATTTATCTAATTACATCTTATGTAATTAATCTTTCAATTAGTTACAAAATTTGATATAGTAGATATTTTTTTGTAAAAAAAGTATTTACTTTTCACTATCACAATTTTTTGTATATTGTATAAAATTCCTACAAATAAACGTTTTTTAATGCGGAAACAATGTTTCTCGAGTACCGAAACAGTATTCGGATACTGTGCATTCGACCGAGCGAGATTTGTGTGAGAGAGTCGCGTGAGAACTCTTGGAAATGGCTACCTAGCGAGCCGAAGTTGGTGATAGCTGTATTTCACGCGCCAGCCGCCCGGCAACGTTCCAGAAACTTTTGTTATTTATTTTCAAAGGGTAACTGTGGATTATGCATTCAATTTAGAGGAATGGGTGTAATAAAATAAAAAAAAAAAATTATAAAGATCGATTTTGAAATTGTTTAAATCTCAAATCAATCTAATTAAATGATAGTCATATCAGTGTGATAGTCATAATGAACATTGTGGTGGAAATAAGAGCCTCATTTCGAACCGTTATGATTTTGGAATACTCGCTAAGTCTAGAATTACATTTATGCACATTAATCTGGATTTACAGTACATTTCGCGCTTTCACAGACTGAATTAGTCACTTGTGTTAAACTCAAAAGGTATTATTTATCTTATGCAAAGTTTCTAAATGATTTACACCTTATTAATAAATATTTATGGATAAAAGTCTAATAGATTATTTTGTATTAGAAGATGAATAAGTGAGTAGCTTATAGTTTTGACGATTGGGTGATCAAAGCTAGATACGTTTTATTGTATATTATTATTGAAAATAAAAAAAATTAAAAATGATTGTCATATTCATTTTATATTTTCGTCAAGTAGCTTAAGATTATTTACTAACCTTACTAACGTAAGCCTTGTTTAATAATGTATCAAATTATTTAAGCAGACATATATAAGTTATTTTTATTTGATAGCATTGCAAAATTATTGTTTTGTATGGATCATCATTAACAAAATTTATAATACAGTTTTGACTTAAATCTGTTAGAAATTTAGTTCATGTCTGTAGAGTAAAAATGACATCAAATTGAGCCTCTGAAAATATTATAGAGATAGGTTGATACATAAGGCCTCAGAATTGACCCCCTTGTCTGACAGACATCATGGGACTCAATAACGTTACCTTCAATTCCTTTGCAGCCGTGTAAAAAAAAAAAAAAACAAAGTGCAATTTTCTTTTTGTCGTATAGTCGTCGTATAGTCCTATTTTACTATCATAATATGAAATAAGCAATTATCCATTCAAAATTATAGCAGGTAAACACATGTGAACGGAAATGAAAGTAATGTTAATTTAAATAACATGCAATACCAATTATTATGTTTGCATTGCGTATCATATTCAATTCACACCACAGGTATTTAGTTTCGGATCTAGCGTAAATATGTATCCTTTCAATTCCCTATTGTGTTTTGTTACTATCAAAATGAATAATTTATGTCATAGATTTTTTTAGATCGGTAATAGTGTTCGGGTTATTCACTTGGGTACTGTGGGTCTGTACTATTTTTGTCCTAAAGTAATAATAGGTAAATAGCTTTATAAGTTGTTTGTGTCTAGCTCTCAAGGGTAAGCTATTCAGTTTATCTTTGTCACAATAAGTAGGATAATTTACTAATGCCTACCTACATAGATTTATAAGAAAAACGCAAAGTACCACAAAGACCACCTTTAATATTTATAATACGAGAATTAACATTAATATACCGACCCCCCATTAGATGGAGTGACGACTTCAAATTCATTGTAGGGAGTCGGTGGATGCAGGTAGCTCAAGACTGTTCCTTATGGTAGTCTATGGGGGAGGCTTATGTTCAACAGTAGACAGATAATGGCTGAGATAATGATGATTCTTTCGAAGTTTACTAAAATATTAATCATGTAATAATTATTCTTGTCAAAATTTTTATCGATCAATGAAAATTTAGATTTTGGAGGTGAAATTAGTATTTCAAAACTTCGAAGCATAGTATAAAGTTTGTCTAATATACCAATGCGATAGATTTATGTGAAGTTTATATTATTATTTTTTAGTTCTATTTACGTTGAAAATTGTTTTTGAAAATTGAAAATCAATTAAAGTCCAAGTTGCCACAACTGGGCAAGTGTCGACATAAATGGTCTTAATTTTATCGTATTCTGTTATACCATGTTGTTGTTCATATCTATAAGCAATATTTACTACTTTTTATAACGTCAATTATCTGTTCGCTATTACAAGTTGTTTAAAAAAAATAGAATCACAAAAATCGGCACAGAGCTCTGAGAAAAACTGTCCAAACTTTTTTGAAGTTAATTAAAAATAGAACGATATATCAAAAACCAATACTCAAGTGTAGGTGGAGTCATCCATTAAAACTTCTGGCTCTTTGTGGCTACTTATCTTCGAATTATGACAGTGCTATCTCGTTTTAAATATGTATGTGTTATTAAAAATGTAGTATTTCTCGTAGGCCGCGTATGTGCTATGTAGGGAATTTTAAATAAGCATAGGCGGGACATAGTATTGGAGAACTCTTCTAATGCACTACTATCCCTTATAAAGCAGCCGCTGTGGCTATGCAGTTAAAAGGATTTGCCAAAAAGCTACAACTGACTACAAAGATAGACAACCGGAATAACATTTTAAAGTACTAGTAGTAAAATTCAATTTTGCATAAGGCTGAGGATTTAGGAAGTCCGTTCCAGAGTGTAGTGATACATAATATAAGCATATTTTTACGTTTATTTCAGGGTGGGATTGCGCCTGCACTGAATTTAAATAGCGCTGTTTGTAAAATACGCCAGAAATACTACTATTATACAGTTTTATTTGAATGATGCTGTTGAATATTAAATTACAGATTATTCTTAGAAATTATTACATTAAATTGATTGAGTGTTGTATTAATATATGAGAATGATTATTGTAATTATACTTATTAACTTAATAAAGTAAGAAGGGTATGATTTGTTTTTGTTTTTCTGTTGTTCATTCCATGTTAGATTTATATTTATAATAATTTTGAATTTATTACAAAAAAGATCAGTTATTTTAATTTAAATTGCTGAAATTATTGAAAACGATTTTGAATAAATTTCTATGCGATCAATTTAAAAAGAAGATATGCTTTCATATAAAAAAGGAATTTTCCAAATCGTTTTATAAATGATGGAGTTATAAAGTAAAAAACATAAAAAAATACAACCAAATTGAGAATTTTCTTCTTATTTGAAGTCGTTTGAAAAGGTAAAAAAAAAACGTTCTCCTTTTTTTAAAAATGTTTTGATGTATCTTTTAAGCGTCTTCACTTAAAACTTAAAAATACTAGGTATGTAATATTACGAGTGTATATAGTAATAATAGAAAACACTGTTATATCAACCTAACCAACCTAACCTAACCTAATTATTATTATCCTTGGTACGGTTGAAGTCTGTAGGTGACCGTTTTTTTTAATAGATGATAATGGAATGGTAGCACCGCCTGCGCTAACGGTATACACTGGCGGAGCATCAGTGAAGGATGATAAGTGAAAATGAAAAGGCAAGTCAGTTAGCTCATCGTGAAGAATACCCTGGAATTAAGCATGATTTCCAGGGGGACCACGTGGAGGTCGATCTGACAGGATATATTACTAGCAATGGGATTGGTAGTCCGCATTACTAACAATCCCTTCCCCCTGTAGGTGATGGTTGCCGCTTACCATAAGGTGGGCCGTCAGCTTGTTTACTGTTCCAAGTTGTACTCGTAGGTATAGAAATCATCATCAGAGGTTATAAATAACGTTCACGCATTGAACATGTCTGTACACAATCTAAATGTTTGGCATTGCCAGTTGTAAAAATATAAAATTAAAATAAAAAATAATTTTTCCACATACATAAAGGTTATAAAGAATGTTTACGCATTGAACATATCTGAACACGGTCTAAATGTTTGGCATTGCCAGTTGTAAAAATATAAAATCAAAATAAAAATCATCTTTCCATTTAGCGGTTAGTAAACAAAGTTTGTACAATGATCACGCATTGGCGGCCGTTGGATTCCGTGTAGGGCTCTCGAGGGTGTAGTCTCTGTGAAATATTGAGCATTGTAAGGGGATCCGCTCGTTACCTAACTGCACCAAAGTTTGACTTCTAATTAAAGTCTGCATAAATGATATTTATACCTATTAAGCAGTCGCGACTCATTGTTTTGCGTAAGCTAATATTATTCTAATCTTCCTATTTCACAGCATACTAGCTTTTACACAACTTTGTCCATGTGTATAAGCCGATTGACCAGGTATTTAGTTTTTTTTTTGTCCCATATAGCACATACATATAAAATCCCATGAAGGTACCAAGATACTCGCTTTTATACATACAATACTAGCTTTTACCGTTGACTTCGTTTACATAAACAGTATATGTTCAGTGAGTGAAATATAAAATGGCCCATGCCATTTTCTATCTCATATATTACGTATATACCAAATTTCATAGTGATCAGTTCAGTCGTCAATAAAGTAATTTACCTTCATATTTATTGTATTATTATGGATAAATGTTAATACTTATATCTAATTTACAGATTTTACAGATTGAATTTACTGGGTACAGAGGAATAACACCTGAGTCCTCAGGAATGGCAACGCATGGGGGGTATCATGGGCGAAACAGTATACTCTGTTATGTCCATGCTACTGCTCATGTCTATAGGCGACGGTTACCACTTTCCATCCGGTGGGCTGTCAGCTTGTTTGCCATTCTAAGTTGTATAAAAAAAATATCCTTTATTAAATGACTTGATTTAACAATATGTGGTCCTTGTTGGACATTCATATAAAGATAAATAGTAGATTTTGTAGGTTTCCATCTATTCTATTATCATCATCATAAGATAAGGCGTTAACTGTCCACTACTAAGTATAGGCCTCCCCCATGAGGGGGAGAGGGGCGCGTTTACCAGTAGCTCGCACGTTTGACAAGCGGGTTGGCAACCGCAGTTAGGTATTGGTGATGTTTTAAGAGGGACACTGCTGTCCATCTCTCGATTATTAAGTTCCTTTAGTCGCCTCTTACGACATCCACGGGAAAGGAAGGGGACTATGTCGGGACCATACGGCAATCTATATCTATTCTATGCATATGACCAAAGTCTCTGAAATTCCGAAACTGGCAAGATTTAGATTCATTTGCAGGTCCTAAGGCAAATACAAATAGTATAGTTTTCCATTATACATATAGTATCTGTTATAAAAGTAATCAGGGATACCGTTAAACAGTTTATTGTTTAGATGAATCACTATATTTGCTAACAAAATAGTGTTTACGCAACAGTTGTAAGAGTTCATATAGACGTGTATACTAATTACTTTTAAAAACACCTTAAACACCTAACTGTTTCCTGCTAGATAAAGTCGAGAACTTTAAAATAGAGAAAACAAACGCCACTGCTTTTTCATTGTCTTGGTAGCGCTTGAATGAAGTACTAACGAACTGTGACAAGCATTTCTCGCGCACAACTGTAATGGGACCAGAATGTAATTAAAACTTAAAAATGGGATTAAAAAATCTGAGGTGTGACGAAATCAAATTGCACTTTGTCGAGACGATGGAAATTAGAAATATTAAAGTTGGAGAAAATTTATTTAGCGTAGTAAATATATAAATTACTAGAGTGTATACCTCGACTTCGTCCGTGGACGAAACGCGACGTTGAATTACCCTTTAGCTTTATTCAAGAAATGAACTAATAAATAAAAAATTCTAAAATAACAATTTTCCAGATCTAATTGGTACTGACACATTCCTACTTTCGTCAGTAATTGTTTAGGATTTGAATTTGGAAGGTCATTGCTATTTATTGCCTCAGAATAGTCACTGTTCTAGATTTTGTTATTTGTTACAAAACTATTGGATAAGATGATCGTGAATGGCTCCGGCCGTCTTTTATGGTAAATATATAAATGTTTTCTTCAGCGACTCAATTCCACGAGATCATTCAACCAGCTTTTCATATTAAGTACATATTTTTTCTTACGTCTAGGTATTTCTAAGATTACATTTCAATCGTCCTTTATTGTGAGTTCTCCGAAAATCAATTACAGTCCAATAGTATTTATTACGACATATTATACTTTTACTTTATTAGATTTTGTTAATAAATGAATTTGATAGTGAACATCAAATAAATAATATTGGAAAATATATTAATTAATAGCTTTAATTTATTTATCTATTGTGTATTGGCCACATTATAAAAAGATTTTGGTACAAAAGTCGAATTTAATGAATTCTCTTCCTTTATCTTTTACCCACGACTTCGTTCTTGTGACTGGGATATGTTTATTTATTTATTTATTTTCACTATAAAACCAAAATAACAAACAGGCATGCCAAAAACCACAGAGGCTTGTCTGGAATGCCATACTTTCTGCTTATTTTGTCTTACCGTGAAATCTTATGTAAATTATTGTATTCGGATGCCATGGCAAAAATGCACTGTACTGGACAGAATAAAAAGTAGCCTATGCTCTTCCCCATCCCATATAGTACATGTATACCAAATTTCATAATGATTGGTTAAACCGCTATGATGTAACTAGTAAATTTCCTGACATACTTATAATATTAGTAAAGATTTTAAGATTTTTAAGCTTTCTTTGCATAATAGTGGAATTTACTTTTTTAACCATTTTTCATTTAATTTTAAACATGAATTCACCTATAAAAATCATGCAAAGAAAGTTTAATTGAGAATGTCTTGGCGTAATGGTTCTCTATCTCGATTCACAGTACTAAATATGTACCTACATAGTTAACAAACATAGAACTGTGCTTTGTTATAGTTTATCGAGTATTTGCATACACAAAGTGATTTTTTATTTTTCCACAGACTATTTTGTGGAGTAGAATAAAAAAGGAATGAAATAACAATGTTTTCAAACCCATTGATACAACCAGTGTGCACCGGTTGAGATAACAGCCGCGGCGACTGCACAGAGGCAACTTACAGAGTACATTGCGCAAATGGGATATAAACCAAAATATCTATTTTGTACGCTATTACGGGCACATATTTTTAGAAAACAAATAACATAGCTCTGTACACAAAACAAAATAGGGGTGATACATTTGTATCTATATAGAGAAATTGTTGTTATAATGACTTGAATTTAATAATCAATAAAATTTTATTTTCAGTAGCGACATCTCGTGTCAACGTCCTACTAATTGCTGGATATGCATATATGTTGGCATGGTCTCGTATTCTTATGGTTTGTTGTAGAATTTCATTTCGTACTTTTTGTATCGGAGAATCTTGTCAGGTTCATTATAAGTGTTTAAAAGCTCAAGCTGTAAAAACAAACATATAATAATACAACTTTTTACAGGCGACACTGTCTGCGTTACCGGAGAAAGTTGGATGTATAAAAAGTATAAAATACTACGAGTAGACTAATGCTATGTTTTGTAGGATGCGATAAAATATAAACCTTTAAATCTGTGATCAAATGAACCCACTTTCTACTAGACGGCCAAACAAAACCAGGATCAAATATTTCAAGCTTTGTAGATTAACTGGTAAACGGCAACCAGCTTTGTTTTGAGGCAGTTACTCGCTCTGTAAGCGGCCAGCAGTTTGTGGGTTTGTTTGTAGTTTACTTACCGATAATACTACGAAAAACGAATTGTAGCAATTCTCGCTTCTGATTCACCTAGTTATTTGTAAGACTAGTAAGTATTCGAAGAATTTGAAATTAATGTTGATTTTTTTATCAGCCTAGGTAAATACCTAGACTGATAAATACGTCATAAATATGACGATGGAAGAGTTGCTAACATGGATAAAGTACGATCTTGAGTCATTCGCACCCATCGACTGCGTGCAATTTCTATATTCATCATCATTTTAGCCATTATCCGTCCACTGCTGGACACAAGCTTCTTCTATAGACTGTCATAAAGAACGGACCTGAGGCACCTGCATCCACTGACTCCCTGCAATGCATTTTTTTATACAACTTAGAATGGCAAACAAGCTGACAACTCACCTGATGGAAAGTAGTAGTAGTGCCTGATAACTGTCATCTATAGACATGAGCAGAATCACGGACATAACAGAGTATACTGTTTCGCCCATGATACCCCCCATGCGTTGCCATTCCTGAGGACTCAGATGTAATTCCTCTGTACCCAGTAAATTCACGCCATATCCCACCCTTGAAACCGAAACACAGCCATGCAAACACAACTGCTTCACGGTTGAAACACGAATGGGACAGAAGTACCCAAGCAATCGACTTTTGTACAAAGTCTCCCTCTGGTAAATATATATAGCATATATAGTTAATAAACATCATCATTCTCATCAGCCATTATCTGTCCACTGCTGAACAAAGGTCTCCCCTATAGTCTACGACAAGCATCTACCGACTCTCTGCAATGCATTAATACACATACAATTACAAAATTTTATTATACCTATATAATCTATTTTAGGTTGAGTGGTTTCGAAAATTAACGTGAACGAATACCGCGATATGGGATTTTTATGTATTAAGATACGTAACGGCAGACTTATTTTTCACCACAACCTACTGTCCACAATACAAGTGGGCATCATTGAAGGTTGTAAAAGTGGTAAGGCCGTGGTGCTCCTAACTGGTCCCTCGGGAACATAATTTATGTACGCAGAATAGAAATAGTTCCACAATGTTCCACATCTCTGAAGTATGGGATGGGGCTCGTTTGGAGCACGGAAAGAATTATTGCTGACCCAAATTCCGTGAACTTACTAGACATTAAATGTGCACAGAGCGGTTTTTGGAAATAAAACATTGATTTAACGACGATTTATTGTTAACCGACATCGAAAAAGATGGGTTAATCAAATTTTATACTTTATTACTTTTGATTACATTGAAGTAGTTATATGAAGTATATAACCGGCAGCACTTTTATATCTTATCAAATAATGATCCTAAATAAAGCAGATACGTGTTTGTTCTACAAAAAACTGAAGACTTATCTTGACTATATGTAAACAAGCAGAGGTGATAAAGTTACAAAAACTCAATTTTATATTACAATTTTTTTTATATTTTATATAGTCTATATATTATTTAAATAAATAAATAATAACCTTTGGACAAATAATATAGGGTCATCCGGTCCTATACTAAGCAGAGCTTGTAAAAGATAAATACCAGATCGGTTTAGTTTAAACGCATTCTCAATTGTTTAGATTATTATTTGCGCAATGTATTTATTTAAATACAGCTAGTATTTTTTTTAATGGATGATAATGGAATGATTACCCCGCCTACACTATCGGTGTATACTGAGGTAGCAGTGATATTTGATTACGAAGCAGGTCAGTTTGCCCATCATGACGAATTCAACAATACTTTAAACATTAAGGGGGAAAGGGATTGTTAGCAATGGAGTTTGACAGCCCCATTGCTAGCAATATGCCTTATTAGGTCGACCTCCACGTGGTTCCCCCTGGAAACCATCGTGAACAATCTTGTTGAATTCGTCACGATGGGCTAACTGACCTACTTCATCCTCACTTATTATCCTTCACTGGTGCCCCGCCTGTATATACCGATAGCGCGGGTGGGGTTACCATTTCATTATCATCCATTAAAAACATACCCAACCAGATCGACTTCCACGTGGTCCCATCGTGTTGAATTCCAGGTGTATACATCACGATGGGCTAACTGACCTGTCTTTTCATCCTCACCTATCATCTCTCACTGGTGCTACGCCAGTGTATACCGTTAGTGTTAGATCGTTACCATTCCATGGTAGCCATGGGTGATGACCCATTAAAAAAATATATAAAACCACTGATACCTACCTTATTTAATGCAAAAATAAATTTATTATTATTGTACGACCTTCTCGGCTAATTTGCCGGGTTAAAAAAAAACACGACCTAAAATCGTTATTATTATTATTACATACTGGTACATGCAAACAAAAAATATTCTCCAGCAGTCGGGTAACAAATGGTGGGGTCGAGACCTTTGCAGGACTTTATATTTGTACAGGACAGCCGTGGATACACAACAAATTCGTAAACCAGTCACGTTTGTCATTTGATGCGATCCATCGAGAGAGAAATTTTCACACTCTATAAATTTTCACCAATACCGCGGATAAGGAAATCCTTGGGGCTTATTCCCGATTCCGGGGCGGGATTACTTGCGAACACGTTTTAAAGCTATCTCTGTAAATACGTCCCCCCTATTTGATTTATTATTTATTTATTCTACTTTATTTATGGAATTTTTAAACCTGTTTTAATGGTTTGAAACAATAATTTTGTATATTGTCATTTGTTGTTTAGATATTGTTAAACTATGTATATGTTTATAATAAAATGAATATCTAAATATATTGTGTTAGTAGAAAGTAGGTTATTTGTTTTTTTTTTTTGTAAATTATTAACAAGAAAATCATTAATACAAATAGCTTTATTTTGTTTGAAAAATGGTATAAAAGATGTTATATAATATTTAAATATTGTTCACATTTTTCACTAGAATCTGGCATACAAAATTTATTTAACTATACTATGCTAATACTATTCTACTTAAATTGTCATATTATATAAATGTCAATATATTTATGTATGAATAATAAATTATACAGGTTACAAATTACAATCATTTTACAAATTACATTAACTGAGTCACATATTTAAGCTTTAAAATATTAAAAATATTCATTAACCGAGTAAAAACATTTTTCTATCAGCCACCTTTTTAGTTTCTTTTTAAATATATTCAAGGGTAGTGTTTTTATTTCGTCCGTTAATTTATTATCAATGCTTATTGTCATACAGTAGGCATTTCTGCTATACAAAGTTTTACATTACATCAGCCTTTAACTGTCCACTGCTGAACTTAAGCTTACCCTTTTTGCCAGTAGTTGACAGGCTTACGATTGACAGTCGGATTGACAGAGAGGCGGATAGGAAATTTAATAATCGATTGTGTTTATTTGTATGTATAAAAACAATTAATTATTAAATTTCTTAATCTTTACTATTCCAGTTGTTTAAAAAAACATAAGGACTATTTTTTTTAAGTAAGGAAAATCAGAACGCTTCATTATAATAATGTAATTAGCTTATTCTATTTTTTAATTAATATTATATATTAAATTCCATTTAGGTGCGTAAGTTAATAATGATGGTAATTTTCTCTGAAATTAAACCGGCCTTTTATTTTACAATATTCAGTAATCTACATAAGTACAAAGGATTAAACTCAGTCGGTATGCATCGACTTTCGCATAGATCGCGCTAAATGGAATGGTTTCAAATTTAGCTTGTGCATTTTTACCGTATAAAAAGCTCTCAATTAGAATTCGTTAATATTAAATTAATTTTGATATTGCTACAAAACTAGTTGTTTTCTTAATGTAGATAAATAGATACATATTCTTTATTGATTTCTTTAAAAGATTACATTGTCTAATCAAGATTTAATGAGTTTTTTGTTGGCTTTAACATTAAAACTATTTTCGGTTTATTTTTAACTGACTTCAAAAAGAAGGTTTTCAATTCAGTTGTATTTTTTGTTCGTTACTTTATGACTCATCATTTGTATCATCAGTTTTAAATTGATTTGGACTTTTTGAAAGATTGTACGTACAGGTTTGTCTCATAGATATTTTGTTTAGTTTTTAAGTTAAACTAAGTGGTTCTATCACATTTGAAGTCGGTTGTTTGTGGAAAACAATTTAATTATTATAAATATTGCTTGTGGTACATTGGAAAGGGTAGGAGATTGTTGATCTGTTACCAACAATCTCCTACCCTTTCTTCTGGTTTTTCTTATAACTTTTAAAACAGGCACTTATAATGTTACTACCTGTATACTGCGACTTCGCTCGTAGTCGTATGTGATGTAGTAGCTTTTCTTCATTAGTTATTTGCTTCATTAGGAAATAAGCTATCAAATGTAAAAAGAATTTTTCAAATCCGATTGTTAGTTTTAGAGATTAGCCATTTTTATCAGTCTCATTATATGAGTACATAATGTATTAACATCTATAGAAAATAAACATGATATGTATGCCTATTAACTTATTTATATTTATGGAAATATATACGAGTTGTAAAATGCAAAATAAAGGTCCTAAAGTTGTTTTATATTTTGTGAAACAAATTTTTAATGTATGCGGGTATTCTTATTTTTATAGATAGGTACTGCAAACAATAAACAGAAACAATAAAAGGACCAAACATTTTATTTATTAACAATGGTGAAAATTGTAGACGAATTTTGTGTAATATAAATTTTGTTTAAGTGTCATTTAATTAATTTATAATGATTATTATTTAAGTAGAGCATCGTATATTTTAGTTAGTCCACTTATTAATATAATAACCCGGAAATGTATAATACTATTGAGGTTTGGTTTGTTTTACTTTTTAAAACAAAAAGTACATCTATTTTTATGCTTTTCTATTTTTACTTGATCTATCCAACGAACCTTTACAATTCCAATGGAGTATATTCCAAGAAATATACGACCTGATGCCATCATCACCCTCCCTACCCATTATCACCATACCTATTACCATAGAGCTAGATTTTGACCATATTTTTTGGGTGTATGGCACATTACCACTGTTACATCATTGTACATCAGAGTTGAATTCCCTTGTTCAGTTTTCTCCTTACAATACAATATGGAGTATTTAAAAAAAAAAAAAAACGTGCCTACACACATTTAAAATACCGGCAATGCACAAGCAATTCTTCTCTTGCAAGTGTTAATGGGCGACGGTAGCTGCTTTCCATCAGGTGGACCGTGTGCTTGTTTGCCTTCCTGACAATAACAACAATAAAAAAGATATTAAAATTAGTTTTGGATCGAATCATTTTCATATTTCGGAGAGCATGTAAATTTATCGCTGAGTAAGCCACATCAAAGATTTTAGTGTATAATATAGGTATTATCACGTATCGGTAAGAACGTATCCTTAATCTGTGGGTAAGAATCTTACCCCTTTATTAAAAAAACTAAAACGTTAAAACTATTAAACAAACCTATTTTATCTAATGAAATGAATTGTCACTTTTTTAAATTGAGAATTTAGCGCATAAGGACAAAACCCTTCAGTAGCTACATAAATTAGATTTAAGAGAGGTTTGACGTTTTTATTATAAAGTAGTATGTTATATATATATATATATATATATATATATATATATATATATATAGCAATGGTAAGAACGTGCTTATGTGGCCTATTGTTCGGCATAGATTAAGATAGTAAATGGGATTCTCTTTCTTCGTTTTGCGGTGTAGTGATGTAGATAAACCAATATGTATTTTTTCTGTGGTAATGGTTAGGTACTAGGAGTTTTTTCCTGGCAAAGGGTTGATGTTGTCCATAATGCTACCAACAAACAGGATACGAGACGGGGTATTGTAAAGAACGGTAAGGAATTATTATTATGAGCAATAAAGAATGCTGAGGAGTTATAAATCAAAGGATCAGAATGAGCTAACAAGCATAAAATGGATGTATGAAAAGGAATTTTCAATTAAATGAGAGATCTAATGAGATCACACCTGCAATGCCGCTGGTGTTGTGGGTGATCATGGGCGGCGGTAGTCATTTACCATCAGGTGAGCCGCATGCTCGTTTGCCCCCTGTTGTAAAAAAAAAAAAATAATACTTAGATAAATTAGTTTGGTTACATTAAACCACAAATTACTAATCTGGCATTCTCTATCTACTTATTAACGGCTTTGTTTCCCTTTGACATATGATTGTGTTAACAATTTATGGAAATTATCAACAAAAACTCAGTTGAATTTAATGAACTATGCAATGAATTCTAAACATGGGTGCTGTAATGTGTCCTCGATGTGTGGCCGTACCCTTTATGAAGGGATTGTTTTTATAGGGATGGTTACGTTGGTGAGTTTTAAAATACCTGCATTTTTTACTAGCTTTTTGCCCGCTACATCGCACACGTGGATTTCAGAAGTAAGAAAACTAAATATACTACTTTTAGATGGTATATCAAGATGGAATGTACACCTGTGGGATTACTTTTGAAATAAATTCCAGTAGATTGATACTGGAATTGAAACGTTTCGTACTCTCGACTTGCAATACTAGCGACATAATATTTCCATTTTAGGTTTCTAGATTGTTCTGATATCTATGATTGTTCTATGCTTATTAGAGTAACAATGCAAACTATAACAAACAGATATTAACGTTATTTCTTAATTTAATTTCGTGAGTGCAGTACAAAATTTTCATTGACATTATATTGGATGGATGATTTAAGTTTGATTTTCAGGAATACAATTGTGAAAACCATAATCAATTTGAATAGTAGTTCTTGCTGGATGTTGAAACAAACGAACACTTAGACAGACACTTACAGATACAGATTCTTATTTAGTAGTGGGCATACTTAGCGACTTTTTCTTCTGTAATTTGTATATATGCTGTATTCTATGCCGTATGGTCTAGGCATAGAATGGGCCATCCCTACCTTTCCTGTAGGTTTTGCAAGAGGCAACTAAGGGAACTTAGTGGTCGAGGAATGGGCAACAGCGTTCCTCTTAAAACACCACCAAAGCCTAACTGCGGTTTTCAACCCGCTTGCCAAGCATGGCAATTACTGGCAAAACCCTCCAAGGGGAGGCCTATTTAGTATCTTTACTCGTATTTAATTCTGAACATAATTCATGATTGATATCTAGATTGGTCCGAGTTCCTTGATCTCACCAATCAATACTATCTTAGAATGATACTTCAACTGATATTCTTGGCTTTACTGGCTTAAAGCAGGACACGCCATGAGATATCATGTGCATCACAGAGTGTT
Source organism: Galleria mellonella (assembly GCF_026898425.1). NCBI lineage: Eukaryota > Metazoa > Arthropoda > Insecta > Lepidoptera > Pyralidae > Galleria > Galleria mellonella. Next base: position 2,582,716 of record NW_026442023.1, read on the forward strand.
CTGAGAGGCACCTTGTGATATATTTCATGCGTTATTTCATTTATTCATTTCACATCTGCACATATTGCGGCAGATTGTACTCTGTGTAGTACAAGCACGGCTTCTTAAAGACAGAAACACAAGTGAAACAGAGACCTATGCAGACATATTTTGAATAAAATACCCCTCAAGTATCAGTATTCCCACCAGTACATCCCATTCCATATCAACATATTTTACAGATTGTATCATCAACAATGCTCCTATATTCATGCATATATTTGGCTCGAGTGACGTCTGCATCGGAGTCTTACAATGTACATCCTGTTTTGGCAATAAATATGATTTTTGCCTTAGTCTATGCAAGTTTATCTTTTTATCAGATAATAATATCCACATTATTGTTGTGGCAGTTTCTAAAGGTACTAATTTTAAATACTAATAGTAACTTTTTTGTATTACAGAGAACAGAAGAGTGTTGATTTTAGCCTCACAGTTTATATTATAAATTATGGAAATTAATTTTAGAAACATTGTGGCTTCGGTACAAAAATGTGCATAACACAAGTAGATGTAGAAGACGTAAAATTTTAATTCACTGACAATTCTATAGCATTATTATTTCAGCTGTGTATGGTTCATTACTTAATATGGATATGTCACATAAACTGCTATAAAGAACCTAGAGGAGGCATGCCAATACAACATCATCACTCGAGAACTGTTTTTCTATAGGTTCTTTGACTTATATGATCGACTTGTTGCTGCTTCTTGTCCATTGCTGCATAATTGTTTATCATTCGGACTTATGATAACTTTGGTAATTCTGTTTTCTAACAATTATATATATTGCAGGTAAAACAAAACATATTCCTATATTCTCTATGGTACGTGTCACATTTGTCGATACTGACGTTTTATGCCATCCTCTTTACCGCCAAAATCATTGTTTATTTTTGCCAAAAGATGTATTGGTCTGCAGCTTTTACGATATGTATGGGAACTACTTATCAAGGTTTTTTGAAATTTTATAATTCACTAGTTAAACTTTATACAATACGTAATCGTAGGTGGTCAAGATAATATAGCTATTTTACTTTTATTTTGTCATTCAGAAGTTGATATTCTTAATTGCTTTGTGTGGGAATCTTGGCTAGCTTTTGTAATGGCAGAAAATTTAACTTTAAAAGGGCAATGCAATAAACTGAGTCATGACCAATTTATATCATATATATACATACATTTACAAATACAAACATAGACAATTACAATCTTCATGCTCATTTTTGCTTTTTTATGTAATTTTTTTAGGTGGTATATATATGCTAGAGTAGTAAATAAATAATTTATGTACATATATATTATGTATATATATATAATATTTAGCGAATATTGTACACTGACAGTATTTTTAATATCAGTTGTAATACATTATGTAGCAAATGAAACGCATAATAATTATGTCCGGATGAATTATGTAGATTATAAAAATACTGCTACGTAACATAACGCTCCAAATTGTTAACTACAGGAATATATTACTGTAAGTTTGGGATTTGATGGTAATGCATTTAGAAACTTTATGCAGCAAAAGCGAAATAGTAGTAGTTTCATATTCATATTGTTCTATAGAGATTCATTTCTGTGGTAAATTATGCTACCAAAGGCGTGCTTCAGTAATATTTTTAATCTTAAGAGCGTCAATAAAAATGTATAGCTATCGAAAGTTTTTTAATGACGTTATAATACGTTAAAAATCTTGGCAAATTGTGCTATATATTATATCCATCAAATAGTCGATTGTTGGTCGGTGTCGAGTTGATTGGTCGATTCGTTTCAGAGGAGTTCGACCACAAACACCGTGACACAAGATTCTTATATATATTATATATATATATATATATATATATATATATATATATATATATATATATATATATATATATAATAATCGTCCTAGTAGGTATTGACCTGTTCACTCCGTTGCGTTAATGAAAATGCACTGCGGTCGGTATGCATGTCTAATACCTTTGACGAACAAGTTCGATTCTAGCTGAAGAATATATTTAGGTTAGGATGGAAGTTCTCAATTTAACTGTATTTTTTCATGTATATGTTATGTGATATCACCATTTGTAAATTTGATGATTCTTTTTAATCGAGATTAACATTAACATGTTAGGATTGAACTGAAGTGCTTGTTTACTGTTATATTTCAGCTGCGTACATCTACTTTTGTATTGTGATAAACAGTTACATGAAGACCATAGATCAAGATAGATGTTTTTAAAAGGTTTTTAAAAAATTGATAAAGATTAAGGAAAACTCATAGTAACAGAAAGCCTATCTAGCATCGTACCATATTATAAGAATATGGATGCATTTTTCCCATCAGAAGAGGATGTTAGTTTTAGTTATTTTATGGGCTATCACTTACTAGTGAGATATTAATGAGTTATTATGAATGTCTAATACAGCTTGTCATAAATTATGTTTTTACTGTATTAGTGCAAATAAAGAGACACATATTGGTAACAAAATGTAAAAGGAACAAATCGCAACGTGGTTGGGTAATCGATTTGTCTGATAACAAATCTACTTCTTTGTATTCTGAGAACGAAGCTATTATTTTGGGTCAAACCTATTATTTGGAGAACGGGGCTTTTATTCGAAGAATATATTATGGTGATCAAGCTTTTCTTTGGATACGAATCGATATTTTTGATTAGTCCATGAATAAAATTGTGTAAATTTAGAGTGAATAAACATAATGTCATTTGAGATAATGAAATATATAATAGCTATATCCCACAGCTTAGCTTTGTTTTATAAGCTTAAAAAATGTATCCTATAATAAACTAATTCAGAACATGATCCACGTAAGTACCAAATTTTGTTTAAATCCTTTTAGAGTTTTACACGTTATAGAGTAACAAGCATTCAACTTTGTGTTGACATTACGGTTATTAATACGGTTATTATATTTATAATTAGTCGTATCCTGTGGCTTTATCTGCGCGAATCAGTATGTAAACTATCTTATTTCTTAGAATATAACCTACCCATATATTAAGTTTTTGCATGAAAGAGTAACAAACATTCATCCATCCACGTTATAAACTTTCGTTGGACTCAATATTATTATGTTTAGATATTTTAATTGGAACAATGTTTTGGCAAACGGTTCGGGCATATTGAGTAGATGGGATAATTGTGTTATAGAGGAGTTGAAGGTATATTAAGTAAGTAAATTACTTATACGTTGTCTATAGTAAAGGCGTGGTACGCCAACACAATAGAGGATTATATTATATGATCCTCTATTGTATTGGCGTATAGATTTTCAAAACCTATTAATATTATCTGTTGAAATCTAGTAATGATTATATCTTTAATATTAAAGTACATAAGTGACTAATAAAGATGTAAAAGTGTGACAGTGACGAGTGAAAACATTTTGTTTTAGTACTTATGCCAAACTTTATTTATTTCTACAAATTAATTTGTTTTGATCTCTAAGAAGTTATCTCAAAAAGTTAATATTAATAATAGGTTTTTAAAATCTATCTATTGAGATCTAGTCACCATTATATTTTTAATATTCAAGTACATAAGTGACCAATAAAGATGCAAAAGTGTGACAGTGACGAGTGAAAACATTTTGTTTTAGTACTTATGCCAAACTTTATTTATTTCTACAAATTAATTTGTTTTGATCTCTAAGAAGTTACCTCAAAAAGTTGATATTAATAATAGGTTTTTAAAATCTATTTATTGAGATCTAGTCACCATTATATTTTTAATATTCAAGTACATAAGTGACCAATAAAGATGTAAAAGCGTGACAGTGACGAGTGAAAACATTTTGTTTTAGTACTTCTGCCAAATTTTATTTATTTCTACAAATTATTTTGTTTTGATCTCTAAGAAGTTACCTCAAAAAGTTGATATTAATAATAGGTTTTTAAAATCTATTTATTGAGATCTAGTCACCATTATATTTTTAATATTCAAGTATATAAGTGACTAATAAAGATGTAAAAGCGTGACAGTGACGAGTGAAAACATTTTGTTTTAGTACTTCTGCCAAATTTTATTTATTTCTACAAATTATTTTGTTTTGATCTCTAAGAAGTTATCTCAAAAAAGCTGATCCAATTACAATATTGAACTTCTAACGAAGGTGTTCCGTCGAAGTTCGTGTTTAATGAGTTCGTTATAAGTCTAATTACATTACAACCCCTGTATATTAAATGGCGTGTTAGCGAAATTAATTAGGTACTAGTAGGTATTCTAAACGTTTGGGAGTGACGTTATTTTGCATGTTAGTCGTAATAATATAAGACTTTTTAATAAAATATTAAATAATGTTACACTAGTTGAAGCATGGCTTCACATGGGTAAATAACTAATGATGAGAAGGGTCACACTGATCATCATTATCATTATTATCACAGCTATTTTCTACCCATTGCGGAACATAAGTCTTCCCTATAGACTGCCTAAGCATGCATGCATAAGCAAAGGTCCTGAGTCACCTGCATCCACTGACTCCCTGCAATGCATTTGAGATCGTCACTCCAACTAGTGGGGGTCGTTCTACACTACATCCAAACTGATGTATTTTTTTAACGCATTCAGGACAAGCTTTATATGTATTAAGAAACGGCGTTCAATGTTAGTTCTTATGATAAAAAAATTATATATTGAAACAGATTCAAATAAATATTATTTATAACGGAAATCTTATATGAATACATTGATGAATATAGAGCAAAATTCTTGTGCTTCATATGTATGGGTATTTCTGTCCCACTCTTATTTCTACCGCTAAATAATAATGCTTGCATAGCTGTGTTTCGATTTGAAAGAATGATATGTTACTCTCGTTATACTTTTTAAGGTAAATATGTTTGGGCTTTATTTGCAGCTATATTAAAAATAAGTGTAAATATTAGCGAAAAAAAATATGTATGAATAGATACTTATATAAATAGGTGTACTGAACGATTTTCCGTTAATATCATATTGCGGAGCACAGAATATGTCCACGCGTTTTATGACGTCATTATCTACACGTTCGCAGATTGTCGTGACGAGGTCGGAAGCGACTATACGAGGACACATTAGCCTCTTTAACGGCTAATACCAAACACCAACTATAAGTAGCTATGTAGAGAGATTCAATATTAAGATAACTGAGGCCTCCCTCGGTTAGGGTTCCGAAATAGGAATCGCGAACATATGAATAGCGATGTATATTTTATAAGACCTTCAATGCGAGCAATGAAAACAATGAATACCTCTACCAATTTGAATATTTAATGGAGTATATTGGAATATTAATTTCATATTAGAATTTTCGTGAAGACGAAACATACTACTCGTAGTAATCACACTTAAAAAATATGAGTTAATAATTTAAAAGTCTTTTTAGAAAAAAAAATATGGCGGCGGTAATCGCGTCAAAATTAAAATGGGATTAATACGGAACAATTCATGTTAAAAATTGATTACAACTTAACAATACGTCCGTGTGGTCCCGGTATAAAATAGGCCACCCCTTTCTATCCCGTGGGTGTCGTAAGAGACGACTAAAGGAGGGAGAGGGATGGGCAGCAGCGTCTCTTAAAACATCTCCAAAGCCTAAAAGCGTAGCAACTATTGGTAAAACCCCCCAAGGGGGAGGCTTATGTTTAGCAGTGGACAGAAAAAGCCCGATATGATATGATGAATAGATTATTAATATTTGACAAATATTATTAAATGTAAAATTTGTGTTAAAACGGTAAGAAATATTTTGTTTATCTTCACACCCATTTCTTTATAGTACAGGCAGAGAAAATTGAATCCTCAAAACATATTTTTTAGATATATTATCTTGTTTCTTCTTATTGGCGTATTTAAGCTTATTTTCCATGGGAAATTTGGTCTTTTAAAAAAGACACATATGTACTTTCAGATATGTCTCTGCATAGCTTCTCTCGGAGCTTGGGATGGGCATCAGGCAATTCTGAAATAGGGTAGGTACTGTCCACCCTTCCCATTAAACACGCTTATGCTTCTTTTACTTGCATGGCCTATCTCGTGTGTATACGTTGCGCTAGTTCCGGGTACTCGTCTTCATATGCCATACGGTTTGTTGAATCAAGTAGGTAGTTAATCTAGTAATCTCGTCTTACAGAGCATACGGTTTAACTAACCACGATTGGTAAGTCTTTTTCTGATACTTGCATCACGTATAGGATGAATATCAATGGTGCTGTTCATTTATTTATTTATACTTTTGCACACATTAAAATATGTCTAGAGGGCGGACTTAATGCCTGATAGCATTTTGTACTAGTCAAGCGTTACGCTAAACAGAGAGAGTAAATGGCGATGCATTGATTTAAAGAAAAAAGATAGATAACATGTATAAAAGTCTCTTCTCTTTGTAATACTGCAGTATAAAGTTACGTCGTAAAGTCTTCACATTCACATAATATACAACTCATATTAAATAGCAGAAACAGATGTATACATAATGGTCGTATAATGCAAACGTTAAGAGTTCAGTTAGATCTATATTAAATTTAAATTACGCTGTACAGAGAAACATAATGTCTGTTGCTTTGCCGTAAGAAGTTTTCGAGTATATTTTTCAAATGATAACATGTTCATATTGCCATTAATTGATATACAGTATTTTTATATGAATAATGATTTTAGTTTTTATTTATAAGCATACAGCCCGTCTGATGGCAAACGGTTACTGTAGCCTATGAACGCCACTAACACTAGGGGTGTCACGTGCGTGTTGCCCTATTCTGAAGAAATCTGAGTTATATTGAATTTTAGTGTAATATACACGAAATAATACATTGGAGTTAAAAATATTCTCCTTGTGGATCATTTGAAAAAAATTTAACACAGAAATTACATTTACTCTTAGGGCGGATTCGATCAAACGAGAATAAATTTTATTCTTAGATTAAGGTGCTAGTTATTCAAGAATAAATTAATTTTAAGTTTTACCATTTACAATTCTAAGATTAACAATCTTATTCGGGAATAGCTACTATACCATTGTTTTGCGCGGTATTACAGAGATTTGTAATAATGCTAATAATAAGTATGCTGGCGTCTACTTTGAATTTCGAATTATACCATATTTCGAAATTATTTCCGAAATGACATGTTTCATGCTTAAAATGTTTGACAGAATTAATTGCCGTAGATAGGCGCATTTATACTCTCTGCGATATCTTTACGAAGCTTTGGTTGCATCTTGGGGTGAATAGCAGACAATTAGAGAATGTTCTTCCCCCACCCCCCACCCCCCCTCTTCTAAATACGCTTAAGATAGAGCTAACATTGGGCAAATGGTATCTTTTGTTTTATGTTATAGGGAGTTTCCTACATGTAAACAACATTATTATCATCATATCGACCTAATAACATCCCGCTGGGCACGAGCCTCGTCCCATAATTGCTAAATATTAGCCTACTATTACTATACGTATTATGTAAGGATAGGATATATTAGTAGCCTATATTAGTTGTGGACAGTTAACGGTTGATATAGATAATGATGATGATTACTATAAATATAAATATCCAATATTTATTCTCATGCTACTACCTACCACTTTTTTTTTCTTTTCTTATGGCACGGCACAAAGTGCATCCGCCAAATACAGTTTGGGAAACAGCATTTTAGGAAAGGAGTTTTGGACGACGGAATTTAGGATAAGGATCAGTTGGCCAGACTTGCTACAAAAATCTACTTCGAGAGTTCTTTTTATTATTTCAAATTTTTTTTTTTTATTGCATTTGTATATAAAAATAAATCACAATACATTATTGCTCCTTTATCTATGTAAATTGAAAATATCTTAGTTACATAGATAAAGGATAATATCTGCATCATTCACCTTCTATGGTGTGCTGGTGATATCAAAAGAAATAGTTGAATAGATGGTGTGGTGATGTAATAATACTAATGATGAAAATCCCTAATAAATTTAAAAGAGTGTTTGTTTATTACCTCATGATGACATGATTAACAGCTCAATCATATTCCCATGAATTTTGAAATATTGAAGACATAGAACATAGATTACCTTTTTCACGGTCACGCGGACAAAGTCGCGGGTAAAAACTAGTATCAAACAATTAAAATTTAGTTATAAAGAAAAACTATATCGCATCAATTTAATTTATATGTGATTAACAAAATATGTATATATGTAATTTATATTATAAGTACATATGTATATAAATTACTTAAAGTAATCAAACTTTAGGTTGTTACTTTGTTTTTGAAATTGGTATACGTCGCGAACAGACTGTACTCGCCTCATTTTGTGGAAACTCCGAACTTGATGTAGGTCCGTGAGCCCGCTGGTACATTTTTCATTTAATTTCCACCATAATGACATCATAAATTACAAAAAGCCGTTATCTGTTCCTCACTTTTAAAATTAAAACTGTGTTTTTGAAAAGTACTTTTATTTTATACATTATTCAATGTTATTTCCGTTCTAGTGAAGTACTAGAACTAGAAGCTACTATTATAAAAGTAAAAGTGAGTTTGTTAGTTTGTTACATGTTGGCGCCACAAATACTATAATACTATACTAGTACAAGTACTATGTGACAATCAAGTAAGTGAAAGATAATATATCAATTATTAGAAAATATGACCTGAGTTGTATATAAATCTTGGTTTGGTAACCATGACGGCGGGACCCCTACTCAATTTATTTTTTCTATGGCTCTGGTCACCCTCCTTAAGATGAAATTACAACTGATAGAAACTTATTTCCCTTATCGCCTCCCGAAATAAGATAGTACTTTATTACTAGTTCTTGTTATTGTTAGTTATTTCCATGCAGTTGTAGTGAACATTAAATGAATTATTCATTGTGTTCAGTTAAAATATAGCTTTTTTTTATTTTTTATTTTTATATCGAAGAGCGACAAGTAAGCATGGTAGTTCACCTGATGTTAAGCGATATTGATTTATTTTTACCCGTTTACTGACGTAAGAATAAGTATTCCAGGCTCGTTCATTATCCAGTTTTGACATTAGAATCTATTTATATATTTATTCTAATATTTTCTTTACTTTAATTTATTACTCAGTATCTTTTAATAATCAGTAATCTTTCAATAAAATCCTAACTGCGGTTGCCAACCCGCTAAGCGTGGCAGCAATTGGCAAATGCCCCTTATGGCTTAAAGGCTTATGTTCAGCATTGAAGGGTTTGCGGCTGATATGATGATGACCTTTTAATAATAAATAAGCACATTTTACTAATTAGAACATATGTAATTTACGACATTTTAATTCCACAAAAAAAAAAACAGAGTTCAATTTTGATAAAATCAGTCGGTTATTTAAATTCGTAATTATTGAACCGATCTTATTATTATTATATTATTATATATCCTTTCGGAAGGAAAAAAATCCAAATCGGTTTATAACTGTCGAAGTTATGACCTAAAAAACAAAACAAAAATGAGTTTTTCCTTTTTTTTAAAAGTCTTATCAAGAATTCTATCTCTACAATACTACATTACTACAATTTAAAAAACCTTTTCTCTTTTTTAATAACCTTTTTTCTTTTTCATTGCTTAACGCCACAAAAGGAACGTACTGTTCAAATTCCGTTCCTGGCTTCAACAGTTTCAGCTTTGCATTAATGAAGTAGCCAGGAAGTATAATCTAAGCCAGGAAGCTTCTCTTTACATAAAACTAGTGAAGTCATCCGGCAATGTACAGTAAATTATTAGATAAATCAATTTCGGAAATAGTCTTAATACTATAGCATTGATTCCGTCTTTTATCCACTGGAAGAGAATGATATATATATATCATTCTCCCCTAGTAAATTAAAAAAAAAAACACTAGACATATTCGTCAGAAAAGTTTCTGTAAAACAATGTAAATAAAATAAATCAAGTAAGTCCACCTCCTATAATAACTCAATAAAAATGGGCGGGAAATCGGAACTAACCGATTGTCGTCAGTATATCACGCGGGGCGTGCCCGGGGAATCCATTCTTACTGTTCTGTAAGGACGGTCGTTGCGTGAAATTGTCGGACATAAATGTGTGTGATATATTTAATGTACAGTTTAAGTGCGGTTACAGAGAAATATGACGAACGAAAACAATAAAAAAAAACATGATTAAATTGGTTTCGTTTTTTTTGTTATTTGCTAAAAATCCCTCAGTTTTTTGGCTTCACAATGATAAAATATTAATTTTGATTTAAATTGCGCTTTCGGAATTGTTTTATTTTTATTACAGTTGATAATTAAGTTGTATATAAAAAAAAGTACTTTAATTTTTAATCTATTACAAATTGATCGAAAAAGATACCTTTTTTTTTATTCTATATAATTGATTACAAAATTAAATAGGCAGTCACCAATACGATTTTATTTATTTATATTACGATTATGATGATTTATTTTTTGATCAGAAATGTATTGCTGTGACACTATTTTTTCTAGAAGGAAACATGAAGACATTATTTTTAATAAACTATTTATGAACCAGGTTTTACGACAACAGATTAAATATTTATTAAGCAAATTAAACAGTGAATGTATTTAAATTTAGATTTATATTGTTACCATAGTTGAAAACACTCCATATCACAGATCATAGAATAAAAGTCGAAAATTATTTTAATATATGATAGCATGAATATGAGGGTATTTTTATGACCAACTGAATTGTTCAGCATCAATGCGTGTAACTGCAATAAAAACTGGGAACACGGAACGCATCGGAGCATCGCGCGGGCATTTATCAAACGGGAATAATAGGATACAGGGTCCGATTTTATATTATTTTAAGTACTCAAAACGTTATGCATATTGTCAATGTCGGAAATAATTAATTAATGAAATGCCTAGTAATATTAATTAACATAAGTTTTTTTTGTGGTTTATTGCTGCCTACTGATGGTTTAATTAAGAATAATAATGTAGGTAGTCTTAAAAAACTTAATGGATGATTTATTTCATTGTTATTATCATGAGAATAAATTTCCTTCTTTATATATATATATATATATATATATATATATATATATACTATTTAAGAGCTGCGCTTTTGTCGGTAGAGCTCTTGCCACTCACTACGATTTTCTGCGAGTCTCTTCACCTCTTGATACAACACGACACCAACTCCTTCCGTGATCTACCTGAGCCTTGCCTTGGTCTCCCTCTTCCCCTCCTTTGCTAACGTAAGAACGTACTATAAAGATTGAATTGATAATTCTAATGAGAGATATGCAACTAAAAACTGAAACTAAAGAAAATAAAATGTCATCATTTATTACCTTCAGTTCTCTTTCGTTATTAGATTTTCTTAAATCTGAGAGGTCCATTGGTTGGTAAGTAGTATTTTTCTTTTTAAATCTAAACGAAGCTGAGAGGAATTCAATTTGAGGAAACTAAGCGCACGCTCTAGAGCTAGGGAGTTTCAGAACAAATCCGTATAACTCTAACTAGGTATTTCGACTTATTAGATTTATTGAATTGACATACAATTTAAACCCTCAAATAAATTTTGTTAGGTGAGTCTCGTAGCTTTGTATAAATAGAAGTAGAATTGATAGTTCGAGTAGCTCGAAGATTTATGTGAATTAAAATCGCTTTTTTTATTTTGATATTTTTTCTTTTTTGATCTTATATATTTTTTAATTCAGATTTGTTTTGACCTGACTTTTTTGCCATACCAGTATCAAACCTCTGTATTTACAACTGAGTTACTGCGTCCTTATATACTCGTCTTCAAAAGTCCACTGTTACCAAAACATGGTATAATTTCATAAAAGCATATCATCAAACGACGATATTTAATTAAAAAAAACTTAATTTGTTATAAAATTGATAAATTTAGTTAACTTATGTAATTCTCCATTTTTTTTGGGAACTTTATACCTAGATATTGAAGATTATTTATCTGACGTATGTCCTCTTTAAAGCAATAATTGAAGTAAAAAATATGAATAATTTTAATTTAGCAATGTATAAACCCACGTTTAATTCAATTAACACCCAAGCTCTAAATCCCTTGAAATTAACTTTAATATACATATTAAGTAATTAACATCCGGGATAATTTCTCTAATGTATCTATTATTTACCTACCCAATTCGTAGTGGAGTCTAATTTGGGTTTAAATGTTCAGCGTAAGGGCGGCATCAGGTTTTTAATGTGCATTAATGTCCCCCAGCTGTATAGCATCGGGCTGTTGCCTCAGCTTTATTATGAAAATGTCTAAGCAACGTACAGCCTTAAAGTGTCAGCTGTTTTTACATATAAATATCCATTGTAAATTGTTAGGAATTACAAGTAAAAATGTACTATAAGTACATCTTGTTCTACTAGAAAAAATACTTAATTAAAAAAAAATACATTGATGAAAGATGAGATATCTTGGTTTATGTTAGATTGAAAATACATTATTCTTAAACCCACAATTGTTCGTTTACAAGTAGATTACTTTTGGCATTATAGCTTTTTGCTTTAATAACCTTTTATAATTAAAAAAAAAAATACTATCACGACTTTCCGCCAAGATTTCTTTTTTTCATGAAAATAAAATAAAGCCAGTGTCACTCAGAATGATATGAGGATTCACATCTGTATAAGTATTTAGGAGTTATGATACATTAAAAAAGTTCTGTACATAGATTGACACACATAGACAGACGCAGACATAGTACGCGACTGCTTAAAAAAGGGGTTCCCCTTTTTTGGGTAGTCGTGTAAAAAGATAAATGAACGATGATCTTTCTATATACTCGTATATATCTTAGACAAAGTAACCTTTGTCTAAATTTTCAAAATATTTTTTATTAAAAAAAGCCGAGCAAGAAATTTTAAATAACGACCACGGAGCATACTTTATTGAGCCCACGTGGTGTCGGGTGTTACCAATTGTTTCAGTGGAGCCTGCGGCGCTCATCCCCCGCTAATAGCGCGCCACGTGCGTCGCTCTAATTTCTTCATATTGAACAATTGGGTTAACTGTACGGAACGAACATTCTAGATATTTTAAGACACTTTGATACAGTGACGCCATTGACGACTTCGTCGAGCATGCAATCCAATTTACAAACCTTGCGCAGTTGACTAAAACAAGAATGTTGGAGGTGTCTTTATATTATATTTACTAGTTTTTAACTGCGACTTCGTTCGCATGTTCAATATTTATTAATAGAAAAGTATCTAAAGTAATATATAAATGAAATAAAATATATATTTGCTTTAAACAGACATTTGACATTATAAGGGCCATGTGACAAAACTTTTTGGTATCTGTTTAATTGCCTTAAAATTGTAGGCATGCGAATCTAATTTATTGTTTAAATAAGGATATATATATATATATCCCAAATAGCATGTGCATACTAAATTTTATAATAATTGGTTGAGTTGTTAAGGCGCCAAAGGTAAAAGACCAACCTAGAACCATCAACATAATATATTATATTTATTATTATATTACAGATTTTACATGTAAGAGAGTAAGTCTTTCCTCACAAAGAATAATAGGTGTGTATTAAATTAAATGACCTTTGATTGAATTATCAATTCGTTGAAAGGTAACAAACAAAGTAATTTCCACTATGTAGTATTCGTAAAGATAAATTTGTTAGTTTGAAAAACGTTACTCTCCTTTTTAAATGGAATAAAAATACACTAAAATAATACGAGTAAATATATGAATGAGGTCAGAATGTTAGAGCGTAAGTACATAGATGACCGAATGAATAATTCATAACACTTCGTTTGGCGTAACATATGTCGCGGTTGGTGTGTGCGGCTATGTCAGAACATAAACTGCATAGGTACGTAATACATAGGAAACTGCACTCAGATATCGATGTATAGAAATTGGATATTAGTTTTTGAATTAAAGTTTAATTTTTAATTTCAGATCATGTTCGGATAACAGATAAAATCTCTATCGGCAAGGAAATCATCCTCACACGCTTGAGCCTTGGTCACGTACAGTGCGGTTTCAGAGAAACTTTCTCCTAAGAACGCTCTGGTTGTGGAATAAGCTCCCTGCTTAGGTTTTTCCTAGAGACTACAGTATGGGGTTCTTCAAAAAGGGTATAAAAAGGGTAAATTAAGGTTTCTTCAGTGTCGGCAACGCGCACGTGACATCCCTATTGTTGCAGGCGTTCATAGACTACAGTGATCGTTTACCATTAGAGGGGCTGTATGTTTGTTTGCTACCTTTGTGGTATAAAAAAAAGATAGAGCGTCGAGTATCAAAATCATTATCATCATCCATTCATCCGTCCATTACTGAACATAAGTCTCCCCCTTAGGCGGGTTTTACCAGTAGCTGCTACGCTTGACAGGTAGATTAGCAATTGCAGTTAAGCTTTGGAGATGTTTAAGAGGGACGTAGCTGCCTATCCCTCGCCCTCGCTTAATCGCCTCTTGCTACACCCACGGGAAAGGAAAGGGTGGCCTATTTTATGCAGATACAGCCTATTAAATACAGATTCCTCTTAGTATTGGGGACCTTCGCCCTATAAATTTACTACCCTGTCTATCTAAAATTTTAGAAAGAGTAGTACATAAACAGCTATATCGGTATATAGAGGCTAATAGATTATTACCCCCCAGACAATCAGGATTTCGCCCTGGATTTAGTACATCTACAGCTCTATTAGACGTTACTGACAGCATTCTCGCAGCTCAAGATCAGGGAAAGGGTACGATCTTGGTTTTACTTGATTATACACGAGCATTTGATTCCATAAATTTAAATCTACTACATATTATTACAAAATTGTCGTTCCTTGGATTAGATTCTAAAACAATAGAATGGTTTCGAAGTTTTCTTACTCTTAGATCTCAAATTGTAGAAACTCAAAGAATGGATGGTACAAAATGTTACTCAGAATCTAAATATGTAACTAGAGGAGTACCCCAGGGGTCAATATTGGGTCCACTTTTATTTACTTTGTATTGTTTTGATATTATTAATTGTATTAAAGGCTGTGAGTACCAAATGTACGCGGACGACTTCCAGATTTATATTCATTTTGACCCCTGTAACATAGCATGTGCCATTAAAAAACTAAATGAAAATTTGGATCGTATCTCCAGTTGGTCCGATAAAAATTGTTTGATGCTTAATCCTAATAAATGTAAGTTTGTAGTTGTTGGGACAAAAAAGTTGATAGCTGATATAGAAAGACATAAACCATGTATTAAAATCAATAATAAACCTATTGATCAATTAAAAGAAGCACGTAATTTTGGATTAGTCATTGATCCTCATCTTCGTTTTGAAACATATATTATGCAAACGGTGAAAGTCTGTTTCTATCGTCTTAAGTTGCTATATCGATTTCGGAAATATCTAACTGTGTCTACTAGGGAAAAGTTGTGTGAGGCTCTTGTCTTATCCAAATTAAACTATGGTGATGTAGTGTATGGCCCCTGCTTGTTGTCTAGAACTGAACGACTGATCCAGAGAGTGCAAAATGCATGTGCCCGGTTTTGCTATCACATTCCTCCGCGCCATCACGTTACTCCTTTCTTAAACAATGCCGGTATCATGAAAATGTTTTCACGTAGGAAGTTGCATCTTGCATGTTTAGTGTTTAATATAATAAATACAGGTAAACCTCAATACCTTTACGATAAATTATCGTGGGCGCAAGAGCATAGTATATATAATTTAAGAGTAGCTTCTATACGTTTAAAGGTACCACGACATAGAACTGCAAGTTTTCAGAGAGGGTTCAAATATGCAGCTTCCAAGATCTGGAATGACCTCCCGCCTCCCATACGAAATTTAAAAACAACTTATACTTTTAAAAATTATGCTAAAAACTATTATTTAAATCTACAAAAAGCATGTAACTCCTTGTGATTGCATAACATTGCTGCTTCGTTGTATAATGTAGTGTTGTTGTATTGTTATTGTATTATTGTTGTACATATCTATATGGGTATATCTTGTCAGTTAAGTGTATGTATGTATGTATATGTATGTGTATGTGTGTGTGTGTGTGTGTGTATGTATATGTAGGTATGTATATGTGTATATGTAGATGTATATATATATATATATATATATATATATATGTGTATGTATATATATATATATATATATATATATATATATATATATATATATATATATATATATATATATATATATATATATATATGCGTATGTTTGCTGTCGTCGTTCGTAATGTCACGTATGGGCACCACAGAATATCAGCGCTGTAGCAATTAAATTGCTGCAGCACATGCTGAGTGGTGACTATGTTGGCAATAATAAATGTAAAGTTTTTTTTTTTTTTAATTCATAATGTATGTAACTTTTTGTTGTTGTCAATAAATGTTTTCTTTCTTTCTTTCTTTCTATGCCAGGACTACACGGTCAAGACCACATATAGTATTATCAATATAAAACATTTGTTTTTACCTGATACCAAAACGAACATACATATAGGCAGATAGCTATTTTTAAATATCTCTTATAAGGTGTTTGCTTAGCATTGGGACAGTACTGACTATAACGGGCTTAATTATTATAATTATTAGTCAAAAGTCAAAAGGAGTATCAAAATACGAAGAGCTAAAAACATAGATTATAAAGATAGTCTGAGGATTCATAGATTAAGCGGATCTGAGCTAAAAGTGACTTATGGTTGACACTTACATACATACATACATATCTGTCACGCCTGTCTTCCATTAGGGTAGGCAGAAACAATGGAACGCCAAATGCTTCGATTCAAACAAACCTCTTTCGCTTCTTCCACATTCATCAATCTTTTCATACACGCTCGCCGGTTACGGGTACTTTTAATTTGGCCCTTCTTCAGCACGTCGCCTATTTGGTTGACATACGTCCGTCCGGTTGACACTTATACTTTATAAACAAAGTTCTTCGTCAGATACTATCTATAATCAATGTTTTTTTCTACCCGTAACTTACTATAAAATATAGAGGCATAAACTAAAACTTAGATCACATATCTAGATAGATGTATCAATAAAAACGCATTGTCAAAAGGTGTATAGGTACGATTTTATTAATATACCTAAATAAAACTGTTGCATAAAGTATATTATACATATATACACAAGTATATAAAACAGTTGTTCAATAATATGATATATTTGGACTTGCATGTGTGATAAATTACTAGCCTAATAACAACTGATGAATCCATGAAGCGCGTACTATGCCGTCAGGGCGGCGCCGTCGCCTCATAATGAGAGGCGCCCATGTCCCGTAGTGACCCATTTAATAACTTGTTTACCCCTCAAAGTTCAATTACACCGATGTGAACAATAACTAAGATTGTGTTCCAAAAAAACCGACTTTAATTGTGGCAAAACTAGTCATTTTGATTTAAAAACTAAGCTATTGAAATGATTTCGATAAATTTTCTAAAGAATCAGTCTGTAAGCATATCCTTTCAGATAAAAAAGATTTTTCGAAATCCGTTTACAACTGGTGGAGTTATAAGGTAAGAAATAATAAAAAAAAAAAATCGATCGAAACAAACCTTCTTGTTTTTGAAGTCGCTTTAATAATATACTATATTAATTTTCTAATAGGTATGTATGGAGGCATATTTATGTTAGTGCGTGCAGTACAGTAGGAAAATAGTTTGTTTATTAAGAGGTTTCTTAATTGCCAATTTAGCACTGTACAGCTTTATGTTTATATGTTGCCCCATCATTTCTATCTTAATTTCTTTTATTTGTATTTAGTATATAAGTCAACTTTCATCTCACATATATACATATATTACTAGAGGGAGACTTTGTACAAAAGTCGTTTGCTTGGGAACCTCTGCCTCATTCGTGTTTCAACCGTAAAGCAGTTGTGTTTGCATGGCAGTATTTCGGTTTGAAGAGTGGGATATGGCGTGAATTTACAGGGTACAGAGGAATAACACCTGAGTCCTCAGGAATGGCAACGCATGGGAGGTATCATGGGCGAAACAGTACACTCTGTTATGGTACTACTCATGTTTATAGGCGACGGTTACCACTTTTCATCATGTGGGTCGTCAGCTTGATTGCCATTCTAAATTGTATAAAAAAAAAATAAAGAAAAAAAACATATATTCAATTGCAAATCAATACATCTTGCAACATTAGTGATCTCGACGTGATCCTCCAATGTGGTGTAATCCACTGCAATAAGTAACGACGAGAAGTCTCGAGAGGTCTATTTCATTAACAAAATAAATTGGCAGAAGACACTCTTAGAAGGGTCGCTTACTGCACATTTCCACCGGTCTCCAAAAGCGGGTTTCACTATGCAGAAGATACGATATAACAATAACTATGGCAAAGGTGAATACGTTGGACAACAAATAACTGACCATTGACTCCACCAACATCACTTCTGCAAGAACCCGGCACGATAAATCAGATTTTAAGTTAGACTGTCAGGAACATTTCGAGTGTCGTAATTTATTATTTGTTCGATAAGTCGGTGTGAGAGACGTCCTTTCATAATGGCTGCTGCTGTGTCACTGCACGCTGAATAATTATAATCAACGTTATTTATTGACATCCAGCTTATAATTTGCACTGTGCTCTCTTGTAGTATGGAGGATTATTTTTTTTATTTTTGTTAAGTGCTACAATTGTATTAATGTTGTAAATTAAGTGCTATATTATACAAAGTATGCAATATTCTGTCTCCAACCATCTTTTTGTAAACGATTATATCTATAGATTCGTTTTCATTATCATATTCCTGGACTAGAAAAGGATAGTAATGTCTGGCGTTTCAGTCTATTTCTTTATTATTTATTGTACACAAAAGGTTATTGAAATGTAAAAACAAACATAATAGTGCACAAAGGCGAGCTTATCTCCAATAGAGATTTCTTCCAGCAAACCCAATATAAGAAAACTGACAGTTCATTAGTAGTTACAGTCATACATGTGTACCAATCGACTTAAATGTTATAGTAAAAATAAATAAATAAAATGTCTTTACAATTGACAGACAGATAGTGAAAACGAATTTATTGATAGGAATGTTTGCCACTTGGCTGATTACGTTCAACTGTCCCTGACAGATGAAATAATCAGTTTTCGGAGCTGTATTATTCATGTACAGCGATTGTTAATTCCAAAACCAGAGTCTGATGGGGGAAAAGGGGTTACTAATCCCCATTACATTGTTAGTAATGGGGATTAGTAAACCCATTTACCCTGGCAGGCTGAGCTACCGCCGTCCTTCCTAGAAACTATCATGCTTAATTCCTAGCGAATTAATCATGGTGGGCTAACTGACCTGTCTTTTCATCCTCACTTATTATCCTTTACTGGTGCCCAGCTAACGTATACGAATAGATATACGATGCGCAGGCGAGATTATCATCACAGATTCATCTACAAAAAAAAACCGGTGTTTAATAGATAGTTCATTCGGTACTAGTCCGGACTCAAATACTCTAATACAATTTTAGAATTATTCCAATTACAAAACTATTAGAAAATATGAAATTCATATTTTAATAATGTGTTCTCCATTTATATTGTTCTGGAAAGGTTAAGTATATTGTATTACGTCATAGGTAAGTAATAGGTATTTTTACGATCACGCACGTAGTTAATTATAATGGTATTTCATTCGTTTATCGCCTATTTTTGGGTATGGATCGCCCACATATATAATAATACAAATGAATTTTCTCCCCCGAATGCTCAGGCTATGGGATGAGCTCACTGCTGAGGTTTTCCCTAGAGACTACGGTATGGGGTTCTTCAAAAAGGGTATATTAAGGTTTCTTTAGTGTCGGCAACACGCATGTGACACCCCTAATTTTGCAAGCGTCCATAGGCTACAGTGACTGTATACCATCAGATGGGCTATATGCTTGCTGGCAGATTCGTGGTTGTCAAAAAATTAAAATGAAAAGTGTCCTTACACTTTTTGTAATTACATTATCTATACAAGCTGTTTATTGTGACTTTGTTCATGCAAATCCGTTCTCGGTTATTGTGCTTTCATAGTTTGTTTCAATAAAATTTAATAAAAATGTAAATAAATGAACAATTGTCTCGACCATAAGATGTCTGTTGGTGTCCAATAACAAATGAAGTAATTACAATGAAGCTTAATTAGTTTTTGATTAAGTTTTATTTAAACATATTATAACAATTTCAGTGATAGAGAATCTTTCTATTGATATCAGAATTTTGAGATTCGCTTTTCGCCTATTTTAAACATACCTCTTTTTTCAATATTATCCCCTCTCCCTTTCCTTTCGATATAAGTGAGTTTGAATAATGTTGATACACGTGTTTGTAATTTTGTATGGATGTAAAAATTTCAAATAAATGTAATTGTTATTATTACTTTAATGCTAAAATTTTTAATACAAAATCTCAATGATCAACGAAATAGCATTTGACGGGACCCAATGTATTTTTTTATCCTAATATTTGTATATCAATAAAACAACAGATTAAATTATGAGGGCTCCGATTTTGCAATTCGGTTGTTAAAAACATCTATTACATTATTTGGGGAAAGTACTTAAACACAAGTAAGTACCTATGAACAAGTATTACGTTGTTTTTAGTAGGTATTTTTCTACAGACCACTAGTTGCATACCGCCATTTTTGTATGTATATATTCGTAGCTAGCGATCCGGCCCGGCTTCTCTTATGTAGATAAAATGTTCGAAAATAATATATGCACTACATTACACGCTGATAATATAGTTTTTAAAGGTGAAATAATTTTTAAAGTCGGTTGAATAGTTTTTGAATTTATTCGTAACAAATAAACAAACAAACAATTAAATTATTCCTCTTCATAATTTTAGTATACATAGGCATATATAATATGTTAATTTATAGTATATAATTATTTATAGTATTAATTTATAGTGTATAATTATGTAGTTAATCGAGGATATTGTCAATCTCTATATCAAAGTAAAATTGTAACGTTATTATATAATTGTGTAATCTTCATTATTATGTTGTTTTGTCATATAATTAATGAAAGTTTGTTTAGTGTATGTGTAAATAAAATAAATAAAAATAAAAAAAAAATCTATTCAGTCGTATAAGCGTGATTAATTAATCAACAACCATCTTTATAAATTTTCCCATTTATAATATGTAGCTTTTACTTAGCGTTCATTCGTGGGACCGGGATATTATATAATGATAAAAAAATATTTTTTTTATAACACAGGGGGCAAACGAACATGTGGCTCACCTGATAGTAAGTGACTACCGCCGCCCATGAGCAACCGCAATATCAGAGGAATTTAAGTATGCTGCCGGCCTTTTAAAAAGGAATGTGCTCTTTTATTGAAAATTATTATGTCGCATCGGTTCGGAAATACTGTTGCTGGATGTTGTTTCAAAAGCGAGGTTGTGCGTGGACGAAAGTGCCGTGAAAAACGTACGCTGAAGGGCCGCCTATATCCTATATCTTTCTCTATTCAATATAGTGCGTGCAAATTTCATAGTGAATGGTTAAACCTTTAAGGTAACAAACAAACTCACATTTGCATTTATAATATTAGTAAGGATTTAGTGGCAGTAAAATAAAAATAAACGTTATAAATTGATTTTCTATTTAAAGATGCCTTTTTCTTCAGCTATATGAATGGATTTATTTTTAATATTCCGCCATTGCAACGACACGTTTAGTCAATAAGGAGACATTTCCCTTCGCGATTGCTTTTCTTACTTTACGCTTAAAGCAAACAGGGGGCGTCGTGTTCGCGTTGTTGATATTTCAACGAAATCTTCACGTGTCCTCTTATTTGCGTTTTCATTTTAAATATAAATGTACTTGCTATGAAAACGTATTTGAATAAAATATTTGACAGCAATCACCGTGACGTGTTATTATTGTTATGTTACTTTATACATATGTCTATATAATATTTTATGTATGAGAAATGATCTATTGTATTGTTGACTATACTTCAAATTATCTGCAATATTCTCTTTATTAATCAATATTTATTATTTATAATTAAAAATTAATCTCAATAATTTCTTAGCCGTGTAGGTCCTGACATAGAATAGGTCACCCTTTCCTTTCTCGTGGGTGTCGTAATAAGCGACCGGCTTACGGTGTAGGTATGGGCAGCAACGTCCCTATTAATTTTTTTTTATCTAACTTAGAATGGCAAACAAGCTGAAGGCCCACCTGATGGAAAGTGGTAACCGTCGCTTATAGACATGAGCAGTACCATGGACATAACAGAGTATACTGTTTCACCCATGATACCCCCCATGCGTTGCCATTCCTGAGGACTCGGGTGTTATTCCTCTGTACCCTGTAAATTCACGCCAAATCTCACCCTTCAAACTGAAACACAGCCATGCAAACACGAAATATTATCAAAAGCCAAACTGCGGTTGCTAACTCGTTTGCCAAGCATAGAAACTACTGTTAAACCCTCCTTACGGGGAAGCCTATGTTCAGCATTGGACAGTTAATGGCTGATACCACAATCTTAGATTATAAAGATAGTCTCCATACAAATGCTTCAAGAAAAATGGGTCAACTTTTTCATACAATTTTGCGTGATAAATAGTTATGAGTAGTACATAAATATAGAATTATATTTATTTGGTTTTACAACTTTTTCATTTTTCTAACGCGTAAAAACTCATTTTATTTATTAAATAATTTAATATAAATAGGTCAAGGTATATTATGTGCGTAAATATATAGAGCACTAATGAAAAAAAGGAGTTAGCTAATTTGACAACTAGCTGACAAAAAGTTGACCCGTTTTTGAGATTCGAGGCTCTATCTATGTAGACCGCAATATTATTTCTCTGTAATATTTTTAAGTCTTTAAGCTACATTTCTTTTGCTAAATGTGGAAAATAATGTAAAGTTATAGGTAAGGCTAAGGTATCAAAAGACATGCATTGTCTAATTAATGCTTTGATTGGTTTCATTTCGTGGAAAAATACCGAAAAAAAAAACGCCACACAACCAACGACGTGAGCAAATCTAGTAATTTATAAAAAAAGCCTACGCAAATAAAATTATACTCAGCTTAGGAGAATTTCCAGTTATTCTGGAAAATATTTTTTGTAAATAAGGGATATTCAATTACCAAGGGGCTTAGGTATACACGAAATACGTAAACGGTTCAAGTCAGTTACGGGCAAAATATTTGAAGCAGGAATATTGGTATATTAAAAGACTGTTTACTCGTATTTCGCTAATAAAAATACGTAGGTTTATTATTTATTCAAGAACTTAATGGTTTTTGTATATATAATCTATAGATTGTAGAGAATCGTAGTTTATAAGAAATATTATTTGTTTAGCTCTCTTGCTTGTATCAAACACGTTTGAAGACCTTACCATGAATTTTTATGTAGTTACGTGTAGCTAAATTTAGTACTTTTGTAAGTAGGTAGGTACTATTTTTTTGTTTTTTTAATGGGTGAAAATGGATTGGTAACCCCACCCGCGCTATCGGTATACACAGGCGGGGCACCAGTGAAGGATGATAGGTGAGGATGACGTAGGTCAGTTAGCCCATCGTGACGAATTCAACAAGAATTGTTCACGATGGTTTCCAGGGGGACGGGATAAGGCATATTGCTAGCAATGGGGTTGTCAAACTCCATTGCTAACAATTCCTTTCCCCCCAGGTAGGTACTATTAGACTTTTAGGTATTACTAGTAATTCGTCCCGGCTTTGCACGTGTGCAATGTAGAAACAATATTATGTCAGTGTAAAGTGATTAAAAATATTAATATTGTATTCATCAAAATAGCTTTCTAAACTCCAAAACATTTATATTTTTTTAAACATTTTAATGGTTATAGTAAGCTATCTCAATAATATAGAATGCCATCTCTGACTTTTTCATAGTTCTAATAGAGTGACACACTCTATCTATTGACGACAATTTCATTAAAGTCTGTCACGTAGTAATTAAAAATCTAATCGTACAGACGGCGGAAGCGATTTTATTTTATATTATTATTAGGCGTAATAATACTTGTATTAGTAAATATTTGCTGAAATGAAAAAGTTTTATTTTAATGTTTAAGTAATTTATAAGTTTACTTAATTAACGTAACGTTAAGGTTAAGGTATAAATATTTAAAAAATATTACTATTTGTATAGTTATTTTTGACTCCATTTTGTATTAGGTCGAAGACTTTTTTCTGAACTTTTTTTTATTTTTTTTTTATACAACTTAGAATGGCGTACAAGCTGACGGCCCACCTGATGGAAAGTGGTAACCGTCGCCTATAGACATGAGCAGTACCATGAACATAACAGAGTATACTGTTTCGCCCATGATACCACCCATGCGTTGCCATTCCTGAGGACTCAGGTGTTATTCCTCTGTACCCAGTAGGTTCACGCCAAATAATAGAGAATATACTAAAGACCTCGACTATGCTTAAGGATTTGTTTATTATTTCTCATACCATTTATGTTAATTTGTTTTGTTAATATGATTAAACTTCAATATACCAATATTATTGATTTCTTTTAGTGTAATTTATTAAGTGGTTATATTTATGTCAGTTAACGTGACAATCATTAAGTAGTTGTGGTTTGGGTTTGAAAACGTTATGGTTACGGGGTCATGTTTATGGAGTTCCATGATAGTAAGCAACGTGTTATTTAAATTTGTGGTTTATGTTGTGTGATGTAGGCGTAACACCTTAGTCTTTTTTTAATGCTATTTAGAATGGCAAAACACAGTTCTTAGGAATGGCGATGCATGATCGTTATAGGATTCTGTGGTGTTTTTAGTTCAGCTCCGATCGTTGTAGTTGTCTATCACTTTATTTACTATTGTATGTTTCATAAAAAAATTTACTAACTAATTTTGTAGAGTACTTTAAGGTGACTTGGTTTTCTTAAACCACTACGATTACTGACACAAGACTAACAAGACATATAGTATATGTAGTAGATATTTTGATACTATATATACTATCATCATGTTAGCCTTTAACTGCCTACTGCTGGACATAAGCTTTCCACTTGGGGATGGGGGGTTAACAATAGTTGCCACGTTTGATAGGCGGATTGGCAATCGCAGTTAGGGTTTGGAGCCATTCTCAGAAGGATGGTGCTGCCCATTCCTCGCCCTCCCTTAGTCGCCTCTTACGGCACCCACGGAAAAGGAAGGGGTAGTCTATTCTATGCCGGGACCACACGGCTAACTACACATACTGGGTAGAAAAGGATTGTTAGTAATGCGGACTATTAGTCCCATTGCTGGCAATATACTCTATCAGGTCGACATCGTGATCCCCACTGGAAACCATCTCGCTGAATTCCAGGTGTATTCATACGATAGGCGACCGGCTCTTTCATCTCACCAATCATCCCTCACTGGTGCCCCGCCTGCGTATACCGTCAGTATAGGTGCGGTTACCATTCCATTATCATCCATTGAAAAAAAAACTATATATACTATATGTGTGTATAAACATGTTTTACGCTTATAACAAATAATAAAATCCGATAAAAATGTTCCACATTTATAATACCTAGCTATATTGATAAAGGACGTATTACATGTTTGGTGAAAACATGGTGTTAGAAGTTGATAACGCGCACACATCTATTTTCTTTACCTTTAGTTGTTCGATCACCCTAAAGTTCAATATTGCACTGCAATCTTTGTGGACCTCTACCAAATAGTTTTTGTCAAGGAAAATGTGATTTCCGGTACATTAGGCGCGAGCTTTGTCCTCACTGAGAGTCGACAAAAAGTCCTCACAGATTGCCACTCGATCCCGAACTAAAGTAATGAAATATTTCAGCCAAAGTAAAATAAAGCAAAGCGATACAATACACATTGTCGCTTTTAATTGTATAAAAATAAATCTTTGTTTGATTTCCTATTAGGAATATAATAGATAGATAGATACTCTTTATTCTTTCCTCCAAAAGATTACAATAGTAAACTTATTATAAATATAAACTATTACAATTTAATTAAAATGTAATTGTAGTGTAGCATCATTACTTTTAATGGCTAGGAGTTCGTATTTCGTTAGTGAAAAAAAGTAAATTGGAACAGCCTACAGCTGCTTATTCATTCCAAATCGATATTACTTCCTCATATATATATTTCTTTATTTTGTTAAGATAAATAGGCAATATATAATTAACTATAATCTATATAAAATTAACTATATATCTAAAGTTTAGAAAATCAACGTTTTAGGTAGATTTCTTATAATATTTGAATATTTTCAATTGTAAACGTATCACCCGAAATTTCCACGAGCAACCTGCGAGAAAGAGTTAGTCTTTACATACGTCGTTATATCAAAACGAGAATCGTAAACATCTGATGTTACGGACGTGTTCCAAGCTAAAGTACTCGGCATTGCAACGTTCCACGTAGAAACCATAAAATAACGAAGAAAAGTGACTCCTCTGAATGTAGAGCGACCGCGATGTCTACTCACATCGGGCTGTGCTCATCTTTTAAATGGATACATCAAGAATGCTCATCCCAACATTTTATTACAAAGTTACTAGGATTATTTCTAAGATACGATATAAAGTTTGTAGTCCACGAGATTAAGTACAAGTACCTACATTTTGCTCAATAAAAAAGTAGCGTTTTCAATTGTAAGAAAACACCGATGAGCAATAAGATATTTTGTGGATACATTCTATTGAAAGTAATTGAAACTAGAATGCGGAATCATATCTATATTTTAGTTATTAATAATAACATCAAGTAACTCGATTACATCATGTACTTTTTTTTGGTGCTGAATTTGTTTAAAAAGGAAAATATAGGCAAATTGATAGCCGTAACAAGCCTCTCTAGCCAGTAAGCGGCTTAATATAGAATTTAAAATTATCATTTTCATGAGTATGAGTATTATATCTTGTTTCTCAGTTTCAAGTCATTTCTTTGAATACATAATATTAGAATATAATAAGCAGGGATAGTAGATGAGTACGTTATATTACGCTATGATAATATTGGAGTCAATATTAAAGCAATATTCTCTGTCTATAAATGTAAAATTCCCCTTTGATATTACAGCTAAATTGACTTTTCTAAGCGCTAGTATAAATTATTTTTGTAGTTACAATTTACAATTACGTGAGAACTGTTTTACATTTAATTCTCGATAAACTATCAAATTGTAATTTTAGAGATATATTTAGGGAATATCCTACCATACTAGCCGTTAACTGTCCACTGCTGATTATAGCCCCACTCCCTGAGGAGGGGATTTGCCAGTAGTTGCCTCGCTTGGTAGGCAGGTTAACAACCGCAGTTAGGCTTTGGTGATGTTTAAATAGGGACTAGGATAGGCTGCTGTAATTTTGGGGAATAGTACCTCAAAATCCCAATAGTATTGTGATTAACAGATACCGTACCAATTCCGGTATTCGTTCACCCATAAACAGAATTTTAAAAATATATAATGACAAATTTTATAATATTGATATATTTGCTACTAAACCATTAACATTCATTAAATGGTAGCTAAACAATTAGTAACCTCCTCCCTCCCTCAATATTATAATTAATACTCGTATAATTAAAAAATTATAAAATAGCTGTATATTTAAATATCTTCTTTTCTTTTTTGTTTTCTATAATTGGTATCTACTGGTGATGTAGTTGTGGCAATGTTATTTATAAATTTAATATAATGAATAGATATAATGGTTAGCTCCACTTCTCGGCAATATTTTCATATTTATATACTTTCTTTCTTTATAGAGCAATCTGTAGTTAACATTGTTGGTAGTACTAAGTATTAATCACATTTAAATGTAATTTTATTATAATATAATTATAAATATATTATAATTATTGTATGACTGTTTGTTAACTTTAATAAAATAAAAAAAAAAATTAAGTAATTGGATAGATTTTTATGTTTGTTAAAGTTAGATCATATCTTATAGCATAGAATAATTTTTATCCTAATTCATTCGGGTATAACTACGAGACGCAGCAGCACTATATTAGAACGTCCATGAAAACGTAACATTTCTACTGAATTGTTTATGTAAAACACAGCAAATCAAATCCGTTTCACATGTCAGTGAGGGCAGTTCATAAACAATGTAGACGAGTTCAGGATTACCTATGAAACGTTCGAGTGCGGCCCAGTCTGAACAAAGGATCACTTTACGAGCAACAGATTTTAGTTACGTTTAAAATTTAGTTTGTGCCGAATTCGAAACTTTACCGGATACGATAGGCAGTCTAGCGTTTTGTAAATCGTGTAATACGTTGTACAGTTTTCGGGAGAGTTTAACAAATGAGATTCTATTGTGAAATAGACCGGATCGTGTTGCATTGCGAAACAAATAGATAGCTTAACTTTTATCAGGGCTGCCACTAAATTTACTTTGTATTATTCGTTCATTCACAGAAACAAAAAGAAATGAAATTTTTAACGGACAGTCATTGATATTCTGTAAATGAATTTATGGGAATACTATGAATACTTGATTCTGATTTGAGTTTGTTACTTTTTTTATTTGTATTTTATACTTTAGTTTGTATATTTTATTTTCCTAATGTAATACTAGGTCTCTTACAAGGTACGTATAGGCATAGAGCACTGAATATTAATAATATTTATTCTTATATATTACATACATTTTCTTGCTTCATTCTATTATAATTATTTAGATTAATTCAAAACATTTTCCATTAAAATACAATCTCTTCATCTTAATAGATCACCACAGGGCATTTGTAATGATATACGACGGAATCAAACAAGACTTGACGGATTATAGTCCAGCGGCTTGATTCTCCTAAAAAATAAATCGTTTAAATAGAAAAGTTGTTTTTATATAAAGTTTGAAAATGTTTGTGTGAAAGTAAGTTCGTTTGTTTATTTCTTACCTGATCGCACCTTAACGGCTTAACCAATTACTATGAAATTTGTTGAATACGTACTATATGGGATGTAGAATGCTATAGACTACTTTTTCTCCCGATCAATAACATATCTCGGTCATGCGGACGAAGTCGCAAGTAAAACTAGTAAATTTTAAAATTAAAGTACATTCGTTTGTTACCTTTATGCGTTTTAATAGATCAAATAATCAATATTAAATTTGATATACATGTAGGGTTTGGGATGGAGGAGGTTATAGTTTACTTTTTATTTAAATCAATAAATATACCAGTTACGTAGTCAATTTCGCGGTTAAAAAACAAGTAATGTTATAAAGTAACAAACAACTACAGAATATTATATATACATATACATATACATTTATATATACAATTATATTATATTGTATAATTACATTTTATATATATATATATTTGATAATACAAGTATGTACAGTTAATCCGAACCAATTTACAACTATATAGCTTAACACTTGCCGGCTAATTTATACAAAATGTTTGCAAACTCTGAAAACCAATGCGCTCAGAGTTTGCGGTGTACCACGAAACATTTATGTGCATGTAATAAATTTGTAACAGCTAGTTCAACGTAGCTAGTGCTCGCGTCTCAAATTATAACGAATGGTTGTATAGATCATACGGCTAAGCCGAGTCAGGTGTTCGCGACTAGCTGATGCTTCGTAATTTCACTTCCCCTTTTATCGGATTTGTTGTAGGCTGTATTATTTATGGCTGGAATTTTAATACTTTATTTGGGTCATATTTTTAAATAGAATATTTTGAATAAGTATAGAGTATGGATATTAGACATAAAAATATTGAGATACTTTTACGTCTCAGTGCTAGCACTTGTTCTATCAGCCGTTAACTGTCCACTGCTGAACATCGCCTCTCCATAAAGAGGGTTTCACCAGTAGTTGCCATTCATGGCAGGCAGGTTGTTAAACGTAGTTTGGTTTTTTATGAAGTTTTAAGAGGTCTGTTGCTGCCTATCTCTGGATCATTAAGTTTCCTTAGTCGCCTCTTACAACATCCATGGGAAAGGAAGGGGTGGTCCATTCTATGTTGGGACCACACAGCAACTTCAGTTGTATCATATTAACCCTTAATAGCCTGATTTTTTAAATCAAATTAAAAAAATATATAAGTGTAGGTTACACTGTGTTTACTAATGGGGGAAAATAGTAAAAAAATCAAAACGATATTTTTATATATTTATTTTGAAAAAACATTTGGTAACATGTAAACAGCCAAATATTAAAATAAAATCGATTGTAGGCGCCCAATGCGATTTATAACCCCGGTAGCAAATTTTAAACTTCAGGTATTTGAGAGTTAATATAGGACCAATATTTTTTTTTTAATTGGCAATGCTTCGACGTTTCCTCTGGTGTAACGATGTTGCCAGTATTCATGTGCTGCGATAATCACTTACCAACTTTTTAACTTACCACCTTTTTAATGAAACAAATTATTGGTATTGTTTATTTAAAATATCAACATACGAATAATTTAATCCTGCTAATGAAAAAAAATGTTTCGAATTTCTTATTAATTTCATTTACATTGTCTTTTTAAGATAATTCCTTTTCATTAAATTCTGTTGTAAGAGACTATTTATTTATTTATTTTATTTATTAGGCGCACATAACAGAAGTTTACAAATACAAACTTAAATTATAACATACAAGTACATTAATGTATTGATCAGGTAAACTTGCCACAACATGTGCACACAGCATGATCCAATAATAAATGCGACTGCAACAAAGCCATTCGGTTGCAACTATTAGTGAAAAAATTAAACATAAAAAGAAACATAAACATAAAGAAAGTTAAGAAAAAACAAAACAAAATTATATAAGAAATTTCTAAATATTAGATAACTATTAGATACCATGGTGCATTCTGAGTAACTTAAAGCAATGTTTAAATGCTTAATCAGTAACTTGAGACATTTCAAAGCGGCTTTTCATCTACGAGAACCTTTTACTACATTATATATTTATCATTTTTGTAGTTTCGTTCCTACATACAGGATGAAATATAACTAATACTCTAATGCTATTATTAGTATAACCAATTTACTAATGGACTTCAATAAATAAATAAACCAAAGAATAAAAGCATGTTTCACCACGCTATTTATTTTTATAACTTAATTTAAAACGACGATATAACATCAATCGTTAAATGTGTTTACACAGCATCCGCGAAGCACTTACGAGTGTAGTTAACTTGATTTGGTACAGTTCCATAAGGATTTAATTGTTAAGAAACATTGGGGCGGCCGTTCCTTTGCCAAATGACATTTAGTATAAGTGCACCGAATACTGCTTTTGTGAATTGAAATTGTATATAATATATGTGTACGCTTCATTATAGTGGATTTAATGTAAATACGAATAGATGTCGTAACTGCGTGCCAATTTTCTTAACATTAAATGGGTTGAAAGTGTCTATTTGAACTTTGACTAAATTTTGAATTAGCATGCAGGTTTTTCCTACGTAAACAGTGACAACATTGAGAGTGTCAAAATTGATATGGAATCAACGTGATAGTAAAGTATTGTATATTGTATATTGCTGGCACTTTTAAAAAATGTAATATTTTTTGATTGAAAAAGAAATATTACAATTTTTAAAAGTGCCAGCAATTGTACCAATGGTCTGGTCCTTAAGCTAAAATACCCTGTGTAATAAGAAACCAGGTAATTAATATTTGGAGGCACAACCCAGAACACTTAGAACCAAGATAATTAAGAAAAGTTCATTTTCCAAAATTGGTCCGACCGAAATCGAACCCGGGACCTCATTAACACAATGCGATGCGGGCACCACTGCGATACAGAGGGGGGAAAGGGATTGTTAGTAATGGAGACTGAGAATCCCATTGCTAGCAATATACCCAACCAGGTCGACCTCCTCGCGGTTCCCCCTGGAAACTATCATGGTTAATTCCTGATGAATTCATCATGATGGGCTAACTGGCCTGTTTTCATTCTCATCTATCACCCTTCACTGGTGCTCCGCCAGCGTATCCGGTTAGCGCAGGCGGGGTTACCATACCATTTTCACCTCTCAAAACAACACTGCGATACAGAGGCTGATTTTAGTTCAGAATCAGTGAATATATTTTTTAGTCTCAGGAATGGCAACGCATAACATCATAACATATTCTATGATGTTCATGATGCTGTTCAGGTAATTGATTATACATTATTATTACCTATAGATGTGATATAGATATAGAGATAAAAAGGATATATTAGGAAAGTTATTTTTTGGAAATAATTTAAAAATATATTATTAAAATTACTATTTAAAAAAATCATCTCTGTTGTGGTACCTAATACAATATATTAGTATATTTGTCTTTATATAAATTTATATACGTATATTCATATGTATGTATTATTTATTTGCGTCTATTTTTGTAAGTATATTATTATTTGTTTTATTTATACTGCAATTAATCAGTCCCTTTTCTCTTTCTTTTTTAGTCTTATTATTTTTCTGTTACGACTTGATCAGACACAATTTTTATTATTCTTCTCCATCCTAAAGTTGCCTGGAAGAGATCTTTACCTTGCTTTTATGAATAGGTTTATGTAATTATTAATTTTGTTTGTGTATATACAGTTAATCTTTATAATTTGTATCATTTTATGAAGGTAATAACGAAGAGTTTTCATTCATTTATTCATTATTAACTTTTTTGTAAATTGTATTTTTAGCTGATTTGAAGGTTTGACTGTAACATATATAAATAAAACAATCTGTGCCTTCGTGACCGTTGTTGCTATGGAGATAGGGTGAAGAAATCTTGTCCCGTATAATCACACGTCGACTCGCCCTTCTGTGGCGTCATATCGCATTTTCCAACTCATAAAACTAAGTGGATTTCTCGACGTTTCAATAACGTTGCCCATGTCGCAGGTTTGCGGCATAACATTAAACATTAAAATAGTAGAGTTACATGTATTTACATATATACAATAAAATTATGTAAAAATAAATACTATAGTAGTAGTATAGTACATATAAGTATCACATAATCATAAAATTCGCCTAGTGTTCAAGCTAAGGTACTCTGTTTTTTTTTTAATGGATGATAATGGAATGGTAACCCCGCCAGCGCTATTGGTATACGCTGGCGGGACAACAGTGAGGGATGGTAGATGAGGGTGAAGCAGGTCAGTTAGCCCATTGTGACAAAATCAACAATAAACCAATCACGATGGTTTACAGGGGGAACCGCGAGGAGGTCGACCTGATAGGGTTTATTGCTAGCAATGGGGTTGCGAATCCCCATTACTAACAATCCCTTCCCCCCGGTACTCTGTGTTATGAAGAACCAGGCAATGTACGACTGAGGGCACAATCCACAACATCTGGATCTGAATCATTTCATTAAACTTCATTGAAATTAAATAAAATGAAATATTTATTTGCTTTAAACAGACATTTAACGTAGTAGAGGCATTTTGGAATCTATTTAATTGCCTTAAAATTGTAGGCATACAAATTTTCATTTCTTAAATTGGTCCAATCGGGAATCGAATCCGGGACCTCATTTATACAAAGCAACGTGCTTACCACCATAGAGGTAGTTTATATATTGACGCTTGTAATTGCATCATCGTCATATCAGCCGTTATCTGAACACTGCTGAACATAGGCCTCTTCCATAGACTGCCATAAGGAACGGAGCTATTCCTTATGGCAGTTTAACATTGGGGGTATTTTGCACCAAATTAAATATACATACACATGAATATATGTATAATATAGATTTATTGACTATGTTATATGTTATTATTGTAGGAATTAATTATTCTATTAGTACAATTTTTTTTATACTGGCATGACACATTGTCTTCATAACCACTTGATGGTAGGAGATTATGAAAACTGTTCGTGTGCTGCAGGTCCAATGCAAATTGCATCTAAACTGCGGCCCAAAATATGCCAGTTTATATAAACGCTTTCCCACACCTCTCTTAAAGGAATCCAAGTTATATTTGGCAGGAAACAGATACCGGGAGATAGGAGCTGCCAAACTTTTAGGTCCTAGTATAAATGTTATAAATAGTGTATGGATCCATCTTCTGGCCAGTTCCGATAGTTCTGTGATGAAATTAAAGCGGAAGGGTAATTTCGAATTATGACTCAGAACATTCCCCACGAAATAGGTAATAAAAAAAGCAAAGGGAGGCAATATCATGACGCAGTTGTAAGGGTTCGAGATGTTTAGAAAACTTCGAATGTCCTCTAATTCGAACAACGCGTTTAAATTAAATTGAAGGAGTTCATTAGAGTATATATGTTTATATCGCAGAGCATCGCCGTGTAGTTTCGGCATAGAATAGGCCACCCCTTCTTTTGCCGTGGGTGTCGAAAGAGGTGACTAAGGGAACTTAATGATCAAGGGATGGGTAACAGCTTTCCTTTAAAAATATAACTAAAAGCCTAACTGTGATTGCCAATCTGCCTGCCAAGCGTGGCAACTACTGGTAAAACTTCCCTTGTGGGCAAAGTTCATGTTCAGCAGTGAACATCTAACGGTTGATATAACGATAATTAAAATTTGCCCTTAATATGGTGGAATGTACAGTCTTTATGTAATTTTTTTATACTATTGAAGAGAATCAGAAAATATAAAATTGTTCCATCTAGTGGAATACCTAGTTTCAAAATAATTAATATTGTTTTCACCAAATTTTATAATTTAATCTAAAATCGTACTAAGGGCACCCGTAGTCGTACCTTGATTTACTTGTTTATTCTACTTTAAGAGAACTAACTAGGACTAGGAAACGTCTGTAAATAGAATTCTATAATTAATTTATAGTAAATACAATTTGAAGATATTCGATAAATTAAATTAATAACGAGTGAGCAGTCGGACACAAGGGCAGTAGATCCAATTTTACGACAGTAATTTATACAAATGTCCCAGTATCGTCCTCCATTTAGGTATTGATAAATTTATGTTATTCATTAGGTCTGTATTTGAATAAACTTTGAACTGATGGACTATTTCTTGGATTAACACATTTACGTTGATAATATAACAAATATAATATATTCCTATTTTTAAATACTCACAAGGTTATTTATAGAAATATACTGGTAGCCCTCTCTTAATATACAATTTGAGCGAAACTTAGAATTAGGTTAATTAATTCATTAGAGTTAATTAATACATTTATTTGCTTGAACGGAGGTATATTTTATAGATGTTACATCTAAAGGAAATTTTAGTTCATATTTTATTCTGCCACAATGTAAGCGTGCACATATTAAAACATTATTAAAACTTATTACACACATTGAAAAAAAAAACTATCGGAATTTTATACATACATATTGCAGTAGTATTTTACTTTTTATATACTTAATAGTTATAGTGATCAATTCAGTAATAAAATAAATTTAATAATAAGGATATACATAATTAATTAAAAAAATGACAATTTAGTTCAATTCTATAACAATATCAGAACTGGAACTTTAAGGTCATAAAAAAATTACAATCATCATAAATCATATCTTGTTATTCTTATTTTACAAGTTCATTTTGTTTTGCAAGAAGACAGAGAGTCAACTATATAGCTCCCTGTCGAGGTTTTTCCAAGAGACTACAGCATAGGGTTCTTTAAAAAAGGGGTAAAAAGGTGGTTTCTTCAGGGACAGACGGGTCGTATGCTTGTTTGCAACCCTAGTAGTATAAAAAAAAATTGTGGCTAATTATTTATTTTGTGTCTTATTCTCAGAAATGAATGACGATCGATACTATTTTAGAATTGACGATTACACCTCTTGATATACATCAAATAAATATAGTCGAATTGAAAGCCTATTTTTTAAGTTGGTTGATAATTAATTCCAACATATGTCATTAGCCATCTATAATTAAAATGTCCACTCGTAATTATAAAATTGAATATAATTATGGAGAACTTTTTATATCTACTGACTTTAAATTTTTAAAACGAATTTAAATATGCAAAACTGTGTCTGGCAGTTAAATTATATTTTGCATAGGTACTGTGAACATTTCTTCATAACGTAATAATAGCGCTCGACTGTTTTAGATCTCGAATGTAAAATCGGAGAATTTGTGACTTGTGACATTTTTTTCTGTGCATACTATGTTGATACGGCTTTTACTTGAGTGTGTAATGAACATAGTTTCTATATTTTTTTTTATCAATAATACACACATACACACATATCTGTCACGCCTGTCTCCCATTAGGGTAGGCAGAAACAATGGAACGCCAAATGCTTCGATTCAAACAAACTTCTTATCAATAAATGTTAAACATATATCATATATATTACTATTTTTTTGGATTAAGAGAGTGCCATAATTATCTAAATAATAACTAATAATACCCGAGGTTTTCCCAAGAGACTACAGAATGGGGTTCTTCAAAAGGGGGGTAAAGAGGTTTCTTCAGGGTCGGCAACGCGCGCGTAATACCTCAGGTATTGCAGGTGTTCATTGGCTACGGTAACCGCTTACCATCAGATGAGCTGTATACTTATTTGCCACCTCAGTGGTATAAAAAAAATATATTCAGTAGGAAATTCTTACATTTTAGTAAAAAGTTATTTTAAACAAGTAGCGCTAACTGGGTTAATATAAATACGCGTATACCTTTAAAATAAATTCAAAGGAGGAAATTGTTATTAATAAAGACCTCCACACGACATTTCTGGGAACTATCGTGGTTAATGCCTGTTAATGCCATATTGTGTATATGCCATGGGCTCGCCCCATTCCAGAATTGTCTGGTGCCCATCTTAGAATCGGGTGTAGTCATAACGATGCTTAAAGACATGTTTGAGAATACATAATGTGCCTCTTTAAGGAGGTAGCCCCCCCTGGATCTTACGCATATTGCCAATAATGGTAAAATCTAATCACATCGGGCCAAGTAATCTCATTTCATCTCCACCTTGATAGGTTAAAATTTTTTTTAGTTAGAGGTGCATATATTTGGGTGTGGAGTACAAGTTAGAAGACATAGAGTAAGTAAGATAGACGGCTTAAGAATGCTACTGAAATAAGAGAGTGGCTGATCATCGACTGGGTAACTCCAAACATCTTCCGATCGCCCATTCGATGTTTGATCGGTCATCGGTCATCAAGAGTGGCACGGGTGTCTATAATGGGTTAGATAGGTTACCAGTAAGATAACGTGAACCCTTACTGGTAATCCAATACGTGCGAGTTTACCATCACGTTTTCATTCGTTAAAAAATCTGAAAGAGTGGGGCCTGAACGAATATTCATTAAAACAAAAGAAGGTAAAGCATAAATATTCTCCTGGAATCACATATTTATTAAAATCTGAAGCACATGTTGCCATTCTATTTAGTTCCTGAATATTTCATGAGCTCTCCTGTAGTCAAACTAATGACTCGGTATGTAAATTAAGTAGTGATAAATGTATTTATTTAAGTCGCGATCTTATTGCGACTTATTTTGATTTACGGGTGGTTCACAGAATAAACTAATTTTTAATTTAGAATACTAAACAAGGTAATGGCTCACCTGTTAAAAATTAATAAAACTTCGCCTAGTTTTAAAGAGTACCATGGACAAATGTGTTGCTATTTCAGAGTACTATAGGGAAATAAATTGTTAGTAACAGATTCTAACATCCCCATTGCTAGCAATATACCATATCAGGTTGATCTATACGCGGTTTTCTCTAGAAACCATTGTGGTTAATTCTTATTGAATTATTCATGATGGGTCAACTGGCCTGCCTTCATCTTCATTTATCACCTATCACTGGTGCTCCGCTAGCGTATACCGACAGTGCAAGCAGGGTTACCATTCCATTTTCACCCATTAAAAAAATCAACTTTATAATTTCATACTTCAAAAAACACAGCTAAGCAAGTACAGCTGCGTAAAGCAGTTGAATAGAAATATTCAAGCAGACGATCTTTATAATAAAGCTTCCCTCTGATTGGTTTGTTACGATATTGCACCAGAATATATTATTTATTAATTAATTAGATTAACAATGAATATTCAAATTTTTACAAGTCTATAACTTTATAATAATTGAAAAATTGCCGTATAACTAGAGGTATATATTTGTAAAGTGGTAAATGTTCGCTCGTCATGGTTATTTGAATAATTTAATTAGCACGTAGCACGGGATGAGACTAAACTTACAGATTAGTAGCAAAGGGTAATAATATATAGGAATATCTATATATTGTAGTTACAATATCTATAAATAGTGGCCCAATAATAGGTATATTAGATATCGGTTATACAATGTATAATATCGAAATAGAGAACTCGATCGAAAATTGTATGATATCGAAATAGGTGATAACTTTTTACACACTTCAATGTCACACCTAATATATAGATATCGGGGGGAAAGGGATTGTTAGTAATGGAGACTGAAAATCTCATTATTAGCAATATACCCAACCAGGTCGACCTCTTCGCGGTTTCGCTTGGAAACCATCGTGAATAATTTTTGTTGAATTCGTCACGATAGGCTAACTGACCTACTTCATCCTCACCTATCACCCTTTACTGGTGCCCCGCTGGTGTATACCGATAGCGCGGGTGGGGCTACTATTCCATTATCATCCATTAAAAAAAATATAGATATTTAAGCGATACTGATATTACCCATGTCTACAATCAGGTACGATGAAGTCGTTAAATATTTACAGGTAGAAATAGTTATAAAGGAGTTAAGATTCTTTGCAAATCATTATGATTATTTCTGGTATTTATTTTGGCCTATTATTTCTCACTGGAACACTGCCAATGTAAATCAATAGTACATGCGCGTATTATTTTAGTCTTTTTGACATTTTCTGTAGCGAACAGAAATAGAAATTAATAATAGGTATTATTGAGTTACTTTTGGTTGTGCCATATATTGTCTATAATAACTTAATGTTTAAAGGGTAAATATTATTTGACGTAATTTTTTGCAGCTCATTTTATAATGGGATACACCTGCAATATTATCTATATAATATAGCATTTCCTGCCTCTCTGATCAGCGAACTATGAAGAGAGCTACGTTGAAATCTTGGTTGCGTTTTACTATCTAATACGAAAATGTCAGCTGAAACTGTCCAAAAATGAATATGGCTTGATTATAAACATTGTCATAAATATTATGTTTAATATCGATTCACAATAAGCGTAACGTGTAATTATATGTGACTCGAAAAAAAAAGTAGTACTGTCTTACTCAATGTTGTTAATTATACATGTAAATTTTTTTATTACAATTGGTTGAGTCGTTAAACCCCATGAGGTGACTGAGAAATAAACTCACTTCCATACAATATCAGTAAGGATATTATCATATATTTTTTTACGAAAATAAATCTTCTTAAATTTTGATAAAGACAGACTGGGACCATTACAGACGTAAACAGCCATTTATATCAATACACAAAAGTACATATAATAAAGTAGTCGAATTGGGAATCTTCGCTTTGAATTTATCACAAATTGATTACTTCGCAATCATCAACTGTGTAACAAATAATATACTTACTTCGTTAAATTGGGAAACGGAACGAGACGTTTTAATTAAATTCGATCTATCAAACGCTGATAATATAGATCTTGAAAGATTGGAATTAAGTTGAGATGATGTCAATATTTTCTGGAACAATTTGATAGGCCTTTCACAATTTTAATGACGTATAAATTGAATCGAAAATTGCGGTTAAGAGCATTAAGTATAAACCGAAAATATAACATTGGTATTATTTCCGTAAGCTATTGTTTTTCAGATGAATTGTTTTATAGTAAACTGAATAAAGACTTATTGTATAGAAATAGAATTGTATTAATTTAGTTATATAAGTGCATTT
Organism: Galleria mellonella; assembly: GCF_026898425.1. Classification (NCBI taxonomy): domain Eukaryota; kingdom Metazoa; phylum Arthropoda; class Insecta; order Lepidoptera; family Pyralidae; genus Galleria; species Galleria mellonella. Next base: position 2,622,512 of record NW_026442023.1, read on the forward strand.
TTGGATAACATGATATTCTTTTTAATGTAGGAATTGCTATTTTTTTATTTGATTTTATATTCTTTCACTTATGACATTTTAAATAAATAAGTTTATTTGATATTTGAGACCATTTTTGTACGACTAATCAAGAACTAACGTGACAATTGGATAAAATGCGTTCAATATCTATTATAGTTTGGTCACTAAAAGAATTTTGTGGTCAATGAGAATCTCATGTTAATTTTTTATTTTTTTCGTACAAAAAATAAATAAAAAGAATTTTAAAATTCGAAACTAATTTCGAATTGAGAATTTTCCTTTTTGAAGTCGTTTAAAAATAAAGTATGTTGGCAAATTGTAACCAGTTCACTCATCTGTATTCCATAGGCAGTGAAACATCGCGCGGCGAGCGTGCCGAGCGGGAATCAAACACATTAGTGCATACACATGAGCGAACTAAATGATTCTCTAAATGATTCTAAAACTATGAGAGCGGATATATTCGTCCCTAGATCTAGAGACTATATACGAGTATATATTTATACACTTGTTGTAATCCGCATTTCGTGAATTAATGTAGCAAACACTGGTGGCGGCGTGATGGGCCGGATCTTTGAGCTCTGTTAAATTAGGTTGAACACAATGATGGCTAACTTATTCGTCACACTCGTGAACGGACATTGCTTAACTGGTTCTGCTTATGTTTACTTGTTTATTTTTTAATGAATAATACATATTAATAGAATTTAATGATAATTATTGCTATAATAGGTATCTATACAAAGGAAAAATATGTTGTACATAATAATTTGAAAAGAACAACTGTTGAGTTTCTTGAGAGTTCTTATGCACATTCACAACCCAATATTATTCATAAAATTATAAAAAATTTACGATTTGGCAGAGTTTGTAAATAAGTTTCATTGAATAAAGATTATTTCTATTCTATTTCAAAAAGTATCTTATGTGTTTATATAGGATAAGGTCCATTTGTGTACTAAATTTTATTCAAATCCCTTCAGTCGGTTTACGTAAATATATATCTATGTTGACACCAAATCCCTTGTGGTGTAGGCAGAGATAACTGAATACCAAAGGCTTTTGTCCTTACATACATCTTTTGTTTCGTGCATTTTCATAATTCGTTTCATACATACATGCCGCTGGTTTCGGAGACTCTTAAGTACATTTAGAATATGGTCTATCTAAACATGATAAGCGTAGTTAAAGATTTATTATAATTAATAAAGGATTTGCTTTTAATTAATAAATAATAAAAAAAAAAAGTAAATCACGTTCGATTATTATAAACTAACTTTTACCCCCGATTTTGTTGGCATGACCCGAATATATTTATTCAGAGGAATAAAAAGTAGCTTAAGTAGCCTATGACCTTCTTCATGCCATATAACACATGTATACCTACCGAATTTCATAGAGATTTGTTAAATCGTTCAGGTACTTTAAGGTATTAAACAAACAAACAATCTCACTTTCACATTTATAAATAATAACTAGCGAAATGCCCTGATTTTGCGCGAGTGCAAACTAGTATGTATTGTACATACAAACCATCCATACAAAATATTTTAATGACATTGAGACTCGTGCCAAAAAACATTAAATGGTTTAGAAAAATAAGCAGAAAAACAAACAGACGTGGACAGAGATATTGTTCACATTTTTAGAAATAATGATATAAATATAATATAATTTCTCAGAAACGATTTTGATTATAGAAAGTGGATTAAAAATATATAATATTTATATTATTAGTAAGGATAAGAATTACTATATAGTTCTCTGTCTTCAAACAAATTGAATGTTAATACTGCTAATATATCTAAGTATAATAAAATAAATATGAATATATTAGGGCTGGAGCTAATACGTTTTTTTTTAATCAACTCAATTCACCCGAATGCTCTTTGAAATGCACAACTAAATCCTGACAATGCACTGACAAACGCTCCCTGTCGTTCACATGTCAGACAATATGACAACCGTCAGTCAGGGGACACGTGGTGCTGACATATTGACTTCAGATTAAAATAATAAAAAAGAACGTCACGACTCAGAACTCATGGTTATCAGTAGACAGCCAGTAGTAGAAATTGTTTCAGTTAATTATGCAGTTATTGTTTTGTTTTGTTAATTGAAAAAAAAAGCATGTGTCAGAAAAATATAATTTGGGATATTAAAATATTAAAGAAAATGTAAGGACTCAGAACTTGAGTAAATCAGCTGACAACCAGTTGTAGAAATTGTTTTAATTATGTATTTAATTATGATTGTAGTGATAAATCCAATTAGATTCCAATTTTAGATATCTAAATGTTAAAGATTTTGTTAATCTAAAATTAAAGGTAAATGTAAGGTTCTTTTTTTAAAAATTAATTTATCTTTGACATATTATTAGAAGTAGGCCTGCGACAGTCAACATCATTAATAAAATAACGTTTTGAATGACATTGTGTTATCAAACTGTAAAAAATCCTACCATTGCGGATTTCATCTCGAATAGGAGTGCTATATTGACAAATACATTTTTGTATATAAAAATTACTAATATGTATTTTGAGAAATTATGTAGTAATAAATAAGCCTCTGGTGTTGCTTGTTGTCATGATTACCCATGGGCGGCGGTAGTTACTTATCATCAGGAGAGCCACGTGTATTTGTAATCAGTGTAATATAATACAAAGTATAAACGACTTTTTTAGGTCAATTTTCAATAAATTGGAACCGGTTTGTAAGCAATAATTATTATAGTTAAGTAATTAAAGTTTGTATGTATTAATTAATTAACTTATTTATTTATTCATTTATTAGTGGAGCTAATTTCTATGCTATGTTACAAATTTTGCTGAACTTGTCAAATTAACTAAAATCCATTAGCGTTGTTCCTGCCATAATTTTAAGTACATTTTTTTAAGATAAATTGTACCTAAAATTATGTATGAATTAATTAATTATATATATATTTAAAAGAAAATAATGTAGTCATATCATAGTTATGTGTAATTGTAATAATGTTATAACTACAAACAGGGCTATTTCTCTTATATGCATAGAATATAGTACGTATATATTCGTTAGAATTGAATACGTGTTTTTTTAAGATGCTGTTGGACTCGGTTCAATATTTCCAATTATTGTTTAATATGCAAAAGTGAATTTGCGTTACTCACCTGTCAAAATTATTTGATTTAAAATTGTAGTAAAGTAAAATAAAGTAAAATAAATAAAATAATAAACACAGATACTTAGCATATTTTTTGTAAAATTTGAAAATTTATATTATATAATAGTTAGGTTTTTTTATAGCAACTGTTGATATCGACATATTGGATGAAGGCATACATATGTAGGTAGTGGTACAAGACTATGGATATTCTTTTATTATAATTTTCATTGTGTTGTTACTTAGAAAAGGCATTACAATTTCCAGGTTCTGTTGATATAAGGCTAGCGTCAACTCTTATTGTGTTATGATTACTTGTTCAGTGTTTAGAAAAAACTCAAATTAATAATCTTTCAACGCTAATAAATAATATAAAAATAATGTAAAAATATATTTTTTTTTGTTTTATACAACTTAGAATGGCAAACAATAGACATGGGCAGATTAGTAAGTTATTAGTTTCCTTTAGTTAACTTAAAGGAACATTAAAACTACTACCAAAACGTAGCTTTGCGCAACTATTTAATGGGTCATTATTGTTTATAGTAGTTTTAAAAATTTAAGAGAGCGTTTCTGCAGATGCAAATGTTACAATGTTAACTCTTTTAATGGTAACTCTTCAATGCTTTTTAAGACTATTTTCACATGAAAGAATTCTTGTAAAAACTCGACTATGATGCATATAATGTGAAGAAATATTACTTTTATTTACCATTATAGTGATATCTTAAATAATTTTTCATGATACTTGAATAGCAAACAAGCTGACTGCCCACACTAATTATGGTAACATTGTAACTTCGTAATTGTAATGCCATTGACTATTTAACCATTGTAGTCACTGTTTTGTAAGAAATAGTATTAGCACAATGACCGCCTTTTTCTATGTATCCTTTGTCTAGAATTTAATCTGTATTTTATGTTGTTTTGATCTGATTTCTAATTACTTTTTTTTATACAACTTAGAATGGCAAACAAGCTGACGGCACACCTGATGGAAAGTGGTAACCGTCGCCTATAGACATGAGCAGTACCATGGACATAACAGAGTATACTCTTACGCCCATTCCTGAGGGCTCAGGTATTATTCGTCTGTACCTTATAAATTCATTGCCATATCCTACCCTTCAAACCGAAAAACAGCCATGCAAACACAACTGCTTCACGGTAGAAACACGAATGGGACAGAGGTGACCAAACAATCGACTTTTGTACAAAGTCTGGTTACTTACTTCTGTATACTTTTACGTTTTTTTTTCTGTGTACATATTGTTAATCTTTATAACCTGTACCATTCTTCGAAAGGAATAATAAAGAGTTTTTATTCATTCATTCATTCATTTTTATAATATAAAGTATAATAAAATGTTAAATAATAACTGTTTAAATTAAAAATGTTTTTAAATCTATCAAATTTCTCATGCAATCAAATATATTTCACCTTGTTAAATATATTAGATAATTTCAAAACAGTGAATAGATATTGTTGAACAATACAATGCACATTTTCCCCTAAACGGTCCGGGACAATAGCAGTTAAGTCGAATGCTAAACACGTGTCAAACGTCGTGACATCGCTTTTAACATATAAACGACAGTGTGCAATAAAATAACCGTTTCGTATCTGATCACGGTAGGGGAATACAATAGGCTTAGTGCAGTAATACTCAACTTGCTCTTCAGCGGACTGTCAATGAGGCCGCATTCGGGAATGCACGCTACCCGCAGTGTAATACAATAATTCGGCAGTGCACGATAGTTACATTTTTACTACTGTCATAATTCCAGAGACATAATATATGCATAGGTATGCATACCACATAGGTTAAAATTAATCTAAAGTTAGTATTTTTTGTTGAAATTATTTAAAACCATATAAAAGAAGAGCTTATGGAGAAATAACCAATCTACTTAATGCTTTTTGTAGTTGCACATTTCGTAACAACATTCTTTATATATCTATTAATATTTCGACAGTTTGCTGTGTTATTGATGTAGGTATAGTGCGTAACTACGCCTAAATATCGTAGAAATGGTATCCCAGTAGTCCAAGATACTCTTCTATATTAGGTAAATTATTGGATAAATTCTTAATATTTTTGCTTAAGTATTTGCTTTTATTAAAATTTAATTTATTTACTGTTTTGCATATAGTTTTAATACTGATTTTTATTTTTTCGATGGAGAGTATTATCGATTGAATTATCACAAATATGTACATTTAATTTTTTTTTTATAAAAGTTGGAACGGTATATTACTTAATTGATATAATTTAATTGAAGTTGGTATATCATCTATCTAGAAGTCTGATATCCATGGTATCATATAAGTGTTGTTCCTATTTCTAATAACTACAAATTAATGCCACGTTTTCAACAATTTTTATTAAAGTTAAATATATCGAATATTTATGATTTTGAAGAGTGTTTAGAACAGCGAGGAAGACAAATTACTAGCAAAGTAAAGCAATGTATGCGCGAGAATAAATGGACGCGTCCGTTGATTGTGATCTCGTAATAAATTGGCGGTATTCTGAAGAGAGGTGACATTAATAACAGTTAGTACCTGAAACCGACAAATATTTTATACAAGCTGTTTCCCGCGATTTTGCTTACATGGATAGTACAAAATATATGTTAAAATAGGATATAGCCTATCGGTATATCAAATTTCATTTAAATCTTTTCAGCCGTTCAAGCATTTGATTTAACTGAGTAACAACCATATGTATATAATACATATAATTTATAATATTTTCATATGTATAATACTATTAGGATAATTGCAAATTAACTAGAAATATAAAGACTAAATAATTCCTGTGGGTTTTTCAACAGTAATAAAGGGCATTAAACATTTTTGTTTATGTGAAAGAGTGGCGGAGAGTTCGCGTCTCAACAAGGATGTTAAGTGATCACCGCCAGCAATTGCCGAACGTTGTCGGCCTTTTAAGACTGAATAAACTGTCCTCTTGAAAATCCCCTTTCCTTACTCCGTCTTCATCACGATGAGGCATGTAACCTGCTTTCATCCTTACCTATTATCCTGCTGCCCCGTTAGCGTGTATCAATAGTGCAAAATTTATTTAAAAACTTACTCGTAAATTAATTAAAGAACATCGCCATATGTAAACGATATACTTAAGTAAAGTTAGCATAGATTACTTGATAGTATTGTGACTTTCTGAATACAAAAAACAGCGTTCTTAAGTTTGGTCGTTGATAACAATGTAAACTTAAACTTAAATATAATGTTTAAATAGATTTGAATAAACTTTATAGGATATATAAAATTCATAGAATAGTTTTAATTCTTTTTCTTTAAAGTAAAGCCCCAGAATACAGTTGGTAAACGCAAGGACGCAAAGAGACGAGAGTACTATGTCCATCCAAGAATTGTCCGATGCCCACTCCAATGTACAAAAAGAGCTTTTGGCTATCTGTAAAAGCCTGTTTGAGAGTATATGGCGTTTTCTTTTTGATAGATATATCACCTGCCTCTTGGAAAATTGTCTTAAATACGCTATTGGGTAAACGATAATGTTTAACAACAAAGTTTTGTTTACTATAAGCTATATCCGCCTGAGATATATGAAACATCCTATATAATAAGATATAACCGCTATATTTTTTTTTAAATTTGTTCATTAGTCTTTGCGTGAAAGAGTAACACACATCCATCCAATAATTCTCACAAACGTTAGCATTTATAAATAATAGTAATAGAATTTTTGATTATTATAAGCAGCTTTCGTTGCACGATCAATACTATAGAGATGATCAGAACAATAGATGTTCACGGGCCGACAGTTGATTGTATCTGGTTTAGCGCTTTGCGATAAAGCGTGACGAATAGAAACACCCTGTACACGACAATGGGGCGATGTGTCCAATGACGTAACAAATGGATTTATACCTATTAGAAATTATTGTAGCGTGAAATATAGGAATATTGTTAAATTCTTGTTAGCTAACTCATATGTCGAAGACTATTGTTACTAGCAGTATACTGTAAATTTGCCCGCTTGAATTAGTTTATAGAGTACTATAGGATATGGTCTATCTGTGTACTAAATTTTATTCAAATCCGTTCAGCCGTTTAATCCTTTATGTGGTCAAAATACAACATGGAACTAGGTAAATAAAATCAGTTCTGAATTGATATCGCGTAATATGTATGCAAATACAGATGAATTAAGGATTACTCCTTTTTAAAATAGTAATCCAGTTTACTTACTTTTCTCATAATAGATATGTGCGTTATTTACCAAATTAAATAAAAAAAAATATAAAGCAATGTTGATTTATTGTTTAGAATCATGAAATATAGCGTGCGAAGAAGAAAATACATTTTCCTAGTAATAAAGGTTAGTTTTCTGTAAACTTAGGAATAGTTCTTTAGGACAGGTTTTGATTAGATTTTTATATAGCTATAAACTATTAATATTGTGTAACACTAACATTAACGAAACTGACAGTTTGGCAGACTTGACAGACAGACAATTTTGTTTTCCATTTTTATAGTATTTTTAGAGAATTTTCATTATATTAGTTGTTTACTGTCCACTGCTAAACATAGGCCTCCTTTTTGAGCGGTTTTGTCAGTAGTTGCCACGCTTGGCAGACGGGTTGGCAACCGCAGTTAGGTTCTCGTGATTTTTTTTTAATGGGTGTAAATGGAATGGTATCGGTACACACCGACCCACGCTATCGGTATACATCGACGAGGTACCAGTGAAAGATGATAGGTGAGAATGAATGCGGGTCAGTTGGCCCACCATGATTAATTCGACAAGAATTAAACATCATGGTTTCCAGGGGGAACCGCGAGGACGTCGACCTGGTTGGGTATATTGCTAGCAATGGGATTTTTAGTCTCCATTACTAACAATCCCTTCCCCCCAATTTTCGTGATGTTATAAGAGGGACGCTGCTACGCATCCCTCGACCATTGAGTTCCTTTAGTCGCCTCTTACGAAATCTACGAGAACAGAACGGGTGGTCCATTCTATGCCGGGACCACACCGCTTTCGAACTATACGATATTACACGGCTTAGGGATTCTTACGAGTATCTAATATCGAAAGAAAGTTTAATTTCGACAATACTAGTAACTACGATCATTATCATAATACTTAAAAATTCTGATTGATCATTTGAAAAAGGTTTCTGTTAACAGACGTTAGTCATGTAATAATATTCTTATTAAGCTGTCGTTAAAAAAATAGATTTTAAAGGCAAAAAGTCATTTGAAAATTTTTGAAGCAAAAAATTAAGTAGGAGCAAATTTATCACCAGTTTTAGTTTGCTAAAAGAATACTTTATAAATAATCAGTCAAAAACATTAAAAAATAATTAATTAATTTGCTTTTGAAAATTGACAGATAATTGCAACAAATATAATCTGCATTAATTTAAGGCAAATGTGAATAGGCTATTCGTGGGCCCACGAGCTCTATCTTAAACCACCTCATCACTTTCCATCAGGTGAGATCGTAATCAATTGCGGGACCCTTCAATAGTAAAAAAAAACATTCAAGCAAAATTTATGAATGTTCTAAAAATATACTTGTAGCATACTTTTTTTATAACACAGTGGGCAAACGAGAATGCAGATCACCTGATGATACTCATAAGTTATTACCGCCGCCTATAATCACCCACAAAACCAGAGGAATTGCAGGTGTACAGAACTTTTATCCCGTATATATTACACATATGTAAAGACATAGGTTACAGGTAGTAAGTATTTTTGACCTGATTGAACTTCCAATGCTAATGCAATTAGTGTGACGAAGTTTGAAGAGCATTAGGCACTACTTTACCAGTGTGTGTGTGGTCTTGTATCCATATAAGTACATAAGTTTGTATGAGCAACTCCTGTTTCCGTTATAACTTGCATATTCATGAGTCTGTGAGAAGTTGTCGAGTGAGATCAGTAATCTGCTAGCGTGGAAAATTGGTTTACAAGTTGCATTTGTAATGTTAACTATGAGCTACGAGGATGTAGTTTGTTTGTGAAGATTTTATCTAGGTATATTTATTGCTATCTTTGACTGTAGTATTAAGTCGGCATGATACACGAAATTTAGTAATTTTTTTACAAATTTAGTTGTATATTTTGTATAAATATAAATAGAATCAACTTCCAGCAGCAGTATTTTCGAACCGATACGCCAACATAAAAGAGGACAGATATTTTAAATACACTATCAGGACTTAGCGTGATGGAAAATTTACTTGTAAATTTTTCATCGTGTAGTCTCGATAGTGTATTCGATTATTTCGAGTTCATACTAAAGTCTTATTCAAGGTTTATATCACAGCGATTTACCTCGCTCTGCGGGCCGCAGCTTAATTTAGGTCTGCACATTCTCTTTGTACATCTGTAATTTAGATAGATAGATACTTTTTATTGTATAGACTATATCCTAATTTCGAATATAAGTTACCTTATATATGTTTAGATATATTTCTCTCTAATTTTATTCTTGTTATAGTCTTCATTGTTGTAGTTATTTTTTTATGTAAAAAGTCTTGGATTTTTTACAACACAGGGGGCAAACGAGCATGCGGCTTACCTGATAGTAAGTTACTACCGCCGCTCATGAGCACCCGCAACATTAGAAGCATTGCAGGTGTGCTGTCGGCCTTTTAAAAATAAGGTTGCTCTTTTCTAGAACGTTACGATGTCGTATCGGTTGGAAATACTGTTGCTGGAAATTCATTCCAAAAGAGTGGTTGTGTGTGAAAGGAAGTGCTTTAAAAAACGAGTACGATGTAAAAAATTTGTACGATGGTAAAAATCAGCAGCAGGTATCAATCCGAATAATCCCTCAGAACACTCCCCATAGTCGATAAAAATGTTTTTGAAGGACGGGCTATGGCAGTAAAATTACCGAACGGAGGAACAACAATTTCGTTTTCAGAAATGGCACCGCATGAGGGGTACTGTGGACGTCGGAGTATATTTTGTGATAACTATGGTACTGTTCATGTCTATTAAGCGACGATAACCACTTTTCATCAGGTAGAATATCAGCTAGTTTGTTGTGTCAGAGTTATCATATCAGCCTTTAACTGTTCACTGCTGAACATAAGCCTCCTCCTAGGGGATTTTGCCAGTAGTTGCCACGGTTGGCAGGCGGATTTGCAACCGCAGTTAGGCTTTGGAGATATTTTAAGAGGTATGCTGCTGCTCATCTCTCGCCCTCTCTTAGTCGCTTCTTACGACACCTACAGAAAAGGAAGGGGTGGTATATGCTATGCTGGGACCACCGGGGAGATCAGTTATATCTGTATATAACTCGGATACTATAAGATGTAAAGTATTTTAACATGATTTTCATGTAAAATTTGTCAATAAAAACACGTCCCTTATTGACTAATTCTATTTTAAGCGACATTGACCCGATTGTGCAACGACCCTTCGCGGTAGGTCGTAAGCATTCCGTGTGAAGACTCGCGTGACTGGAACTCTTGAAATAACAATCTTTTATATAGGTTACCCTTATGTATATAAGCCAGCACTGGGTTTCTATGACAGCGATATTTTTGTTTATTTTTATTTTTAAGTTCTTTCATAATATGTCTACTTTTTACTCTGGTTTTGGCTGAAAATAAATAAGTACAGACTATCTATGTTTCGCACTTCCATCTTTTTACTTCTATGTATGCGAACATTTCAATGGCCGTGTGGTTCCGGCATAGAATAGGCCAGTTCCCGTGTGGACACCCACTAAGGGAGGACGAGGGATGGGCAGCAGCATCCCTCTTAAAAAATCTTTAAAGGCCTAACTGCGGTTGCCAACCCTTCTATGCCGGGGCATACACATAGTTGTAATGTTTCCTATGTATAAATTTATGATATAACCAAATTCTGTCCTAAATACCATTCAAAACTCTTCAACCGTTTATATGTAAATAAATAACAAACATCCAGATATCTTTATAAGTTTTTACATTCGTAATATTAATAGGATTAAATAAATATTATTTAAACGCTGTTAAGTTGGTACCTACCAAAAAAATTCTTTCCATCCTCATTTCTAAGCTCGAAAGGAAATTGCGTTACTTGTAGGAAGTTAAAAACAAATGGTTCTTAGAATATTAATTTACCTCGATATACTGGCAATTTGACTTATTAAAAATCTTTTTTTTTTCCTTTTAAACGAAGGCCAGGAAATTAATTTAGATGCACGATATTGATACACGCCTGAACGTTTGGTACTGGCAACATACATTGTTAATGAATTTGCTCTTGTTTCCTCATAATATGCTTTTTAATTTTCTAATATTAATAATGCGTTTGGTTTATAAATATAATAGTTGTTAGCCGCGGTTTCATCTGCACATGATTAATTTTTCATAGAAACTGCCACTCGTTTAAGTATTGCCCTGTATTAAAATCAAATGATCGTAGGATTAAATTTATTCTCATAGTTGAAGAGTGGGATATAGTAATGAAATTACTTTGGGTACAGAGGCATAAAACTTTACTTCTCAGAAATGGAAATGCAAGAAGAGTATCCTGGGCGATACAGTATATGTCCATAATACTGTTCATGTCTAGAGGTGACGGTTACCACTTTTCATTAGGTGAACAGTCGGCTTGATTTCCATTCTAAGTTGCATAAAAAAAAAAACTTTTTAGGACTTCTGTCTTGATCAAATTGATACTTTAGTTAAGATTGAAGGTTATTTTCTTCAAGAACAACACTTAAAAATGAAACAAGAATTGCCCGGTGTAATTATTCGGTAACGCTGTACGCATGACTGCTCATGAAGAAATCTTTTGAGTTTTTATAAAGCTGTAGTAGTAACCTTTGGGAGTCTATTTCAAGGAACTCATTCCATTATCTGAGCATTCGTGGAAGTATTTTTTTCTACAGTTAATTTTTTTAAAATTTATTGGAGTTGAAAATATTTTTTATTGATTTATCCAAAGTTTGTATTCTCCTACTTATAAAGTGTGTTAATATCAATTGAATGTTTGCAAAAAAAATGTATCTAATCTGTTCTAATATTACAAATGTGAAAAAGTCGAAAGTTAAATAAGTACCCAGATGCAAGTACGTTTTAGACCTAAATACATATATATTTGTATATGCACTCGTTATATATAAATGTATATATATATATATATATATATATACATACACCAGTGACGGATGATAGGTGAAGATGAAGCAGGTCAGTAGGCCTATCACGACAAATTCATCAAAAATTAATCGCGATGGTTTCCAGGGGAAACCGTGTGGAGGTTGACCTGTTAAGGTATATTGCTAGTAATGGATCTGTTAGATCTTACTATTAATAAACTCTGTCCCCCACATGTATATTCATTACCATATATCTTATAGTGTCTCCAAAAAATACATTTAAACCATATATATTTACATTAAATTATAATTCTCGCCATGCGAAACAAATGGGGAAAACTCGATATAAATCATTAGCATTAAAATTTACAAATAACTTATATTAAAAAAAAAAGAAATCTATTTTGCAATTAAACAATAACATGCGTATTTAAAAATAATACACGAGGACTGTCAAAAGCCCCGAGGTGCAATATCCGTTACCAGGGCAATTGGAATGATTTAAAACAACTCGTGCATTTACCAACTCATAGTTTTAAATGTAAAGTGACGATGAAATGTGAATAATGGACCGTATAGTTTACAAATAATCGATAATCGTGCGTCAACCGATAATATCGAGAGTATATCGATATATAATTTCACGATCTAAACATAGAAATAGAAGGACCATTCTAAAAGGGGAAATTAAATTAATAACGTAATATACAGGTAGGTATATGACTTAAGTGGGCGTTATAAGCGTGTACATATTACAAATTCTTACAGACTACTCGTATTTTCTTAGGTTCATTTGTATAAATTAGGATAAAAATATCTTATGTATTATTTATTAATCTGAGATATAGTTCTCTATTTAAAGTTTAGATATTTAAGCACGATACAGTAACAATCAATTGATTAATTTTCCAAGACTTAATTATTTTAGGAACAATAATTATCCTCTAAGTAGATGATGAAGGCTTGAATTTATTTATTTATGTTACAGTAAGTAACGTGTCTATGGTTGATTATACTAAACGTTGTTGATCAACAAGTAATAACTTATTGATGGGTTATATTTACTACGGATTTCTACCTATAATTATACAGCACTAAAGTCATAATACACTGGCCAGATGGCTCGGTATAGTGATTTATATCGAGTTTATCTTCTATGCATTATGTATATTCACCTTATTGATACTTGGCTATATTTTAAAATTTAAAATCATCTATTCAGACACGCGTATTATTTTTATAATGTTGCTTATAAGCAAAATTAAATGAAATTTAAGAAACTTGATATTATTGAATTAATTATAGAACGATTCTTTATAATTAAACCTTAATCGATATATTGAAAAAAATATGCTTAATTGGTTCAGGTGACGTAAAACTGTAAGTAAAGATACTTAATATTCCAAATTGAACAAAGAGAAAGCACAAGCAACCGATATAGAAATGAATTGAAGATTAAGCTGAAGTAAAAGAATTTTATATGTTTGAAGAGTATACTATGAAGTCAGAGCATTTTAGATTTTTGTAGATCTAAAATAAAATCTGAAGTAAAAGTAATTTACATGTTTGAAGAGTATATTGAAGAAAAAAACATGAATAATAGTTTACCTGTTCGAATATTTTATTAAAGGGAAGGGGAAGAAGTTTAAATATTCAAAGATTATATTGAAGTAAGAACATGTAAGATGTTTCAAGATAATGCTGAAGTGAAAACGTTTTGTATTTTTTTCTTTACTGTTGTAGGTTCTTGCGATTGATCACGATCTCACCTGATGGATAGCGATGATTTGATATAAGATGAAGCTCGCGGGCTCGCGAATAGCCTATTCACATTTGCCTTAAATTGGTGCAGATTATATTTAGATGGAAAAACATAAGAAAGATTACTGTGCAATATAACTTGACTAGTAAGCTAGTAGGTATCGCTAAATATTGATAGATATAATATATATATATATATAATAATAATAATAATAACAAATTAGGATTTAATATCATAAAGAACAGCAATTTTAATAATAACAAAATAATGTAGTATGTAAGTATGGGAATACACTCTACCGATCGGGAAAATATAGATCAATTCCACAGAATTATATGAATCTAAAAAAAAAATTTACATTTTTAAATTACCTATAGAATTTTTTTTATAAGTATTATAGTGGTATCAACTGCTAATTATAAGCTGCTTATTAATAAACTTATTCAGCCATTGGTAAACCGGGCTTTGAGTTTTTCCAGGCAGATACTATTGACGAATCAGGCTTTAGTTTTTTTCAGACGGAATGATCGACATTTCAAACAATCGGACTTTTGATGCATTCGTTAAAAAGTCATTGGAAATTCGGAAATGAGTATTCGGGATTACGTAATTGTTTTTCATCATTTGGTATAGTAACGAACCCATCTACGAGTATATGCGTTATTGGAACACAAATTTACTATTCGGTATGATATTTATTGTTATGTCAATTTATATTAATAGGTAATTTTTTTTGTGTAATGTACGTTCGTTACCACTGTCCTCAAACGTTTTCTATTTTTACTGAATGGTAAGCTTACGGAAAATTCCACATGGCACTAAGCTTGTAATTTATATAAATTTTATTGCGTAATAAAGGATAAAAATAAATAATTTTATTAGTCATTATTATGTGTACGACTAATCGACTGACCAATGATATGGACTTCCACAAAATAACGCCTAGTTTAGTAAAATATTTAAAAAGAAATGTTTATTGTAAGGATTTCTTATATGATCTACTTGTAAGGATTCTCTAAAAAACGGATATGTTTATACATTCTTTCCTTCTGCAATGTAACAATAAATGTTATTATTAAAATTGTTTCGGGTATTAAATTTAGTTAATGCGATAAGGCACAAAAATGATTACTTAACATTTTTAGACGTGATTGTTTAAATAAAATGCAACAAAAATCGTCTCCTCAATCTCCGTTACAGGCAAATTATTCATCGTTAACACTCTATTAGACGAAATGGCGCCCTAAAATGCGAGCAAATAAATAAAAGCAATCGCTGCTAATAAACTTTATTAGAATATACGACTTCCAAACTTAATTGAGTGCAATTGGAATTCGAAGTTCGGATAGTGTACCACCCTAGCCGAACACCGCATTTCTAGGACTGCACCGCATCGCACGTTATGACTTGGAAAATGCGACACTTCGTAGCCCTAAGGGGAGAGTAGACAGTATTTATGACGTCTCTTGATTTATTACTAAAACCACCCCAGCGTTGAGACGTTTTATTATTCTTTGTCGCGACTCGCGAGATAGGTCGACGAACTTTTCTGAGTCATACCATAACCTCGAATTCTTCACATGGAATTTGGAACATGACTTTTTACTTTCAATAATAAACTGAGACAACTCTAATGTACTTGAAACATTTTTCGTGCTTGGTTTGTATGTATGTATGTGGATATGAATGACGATGTAGGGCAAAATTTAATTTTTTAATATTATTAAAAGGAAGTATTATATCAGGGAAATTAAACATTTTTCTCAATGGAATATGAAATAAAAAACGACAAATGTTTTTCTGTCGTTTGTTTTGTTAAAGGTTGGCAAGCCCTGACATATAGTACTATCAATATAAAACATCAGTCTTTAGTTGATATCGAAACAAATAGACAGGTAGGCAGATAGCCTTACAGTTACGATTACAAATTTAATACCAACCAGGGCCCACTCCCTTATGCTCGTGATATTTGTACTATATACAAGTAAAATAAGATGTTTTTAAGAAAAACCCACAAAATAATTCACTAAGAACTGTCGTTAAGCTCGTTGCAAAGCAGTGATGTCGAAAAGGGTGTGATCAAAGTATCTACGATAAAGTAGGTACGACGCATGTCAATTTACCAAAACAACAAATCTATAGAAAGAACTCCTTCGTAAATCGGACCGTAAGAGTGACGAGGGACGGCCTTTGTCGTGATATACTTATTTCCTTGTTTTTATAATCTTGAATTCTTAAAACATATTTTTTATGCAATTTCAAAAGTCAAGTAAGTGAACGGCTAACTTGATAGGAAGAAGTAAACGGTTATTATCATACACCTGAACACTGTAAGTTTCATACTATCTTTAATGCCTAGATATAACTGAATACTAAGGTATTTTTTATAAGGTGACAATGGAATGATAATTACGCTGGAGCGATCGGTATACATCAGGGAGACATCAGTGTATGATGACAGGTGAGAACGAAGTCAGGTCAGTTAGAATTCGAATTCGTTAGGATTTAACCACGATGGTTTCCATGGGGAACCACGTGAGGTTGCCCTGATAGGGTGTTACGTAACTAAATATTTTTTTAATGCATAACAATGGCATGGTAACGCCGCTTGCGCTAACGGTATACACTGACGGAGCACTAGTGAAGGATGATTGGTGAGAATGGAAAGACAGGTCGGTTAGCCCATTGTGATGAATACACCAGGAATTCAGCACGATGGTTTCCAGTGGGAACCTAATTGCGTATATTGCTAGCAATGGGGCTGGTAATCCATATTACTAACAATGCTTTTGCTTTGTAACTAGATATTAATAGGAGAAACCAGACTAAATTCTCGTAGCTCAGAGCAGAACAGGTTTTAAACAATTAAAAAATCACCTAGAATTAATTCCTTTCTATTTTTTTTTTGTGTTTACGATATCTTCGCTAATTCTGAATCAATTTTCATAATTGTTTTTACAATCCCTAGGATTTACATTCGTATTGGTTTTATTTTATTATAATCGAAGCAGTTGTTATATTTTTCTGAGCACAATTTTAAATTATGTATCGTGTGAACTAGCACAGAACTATATATACACTGTGACGCTTATATGTAAATCAAAGATTTCCTTGTTCTTAGATGTAAATCAAATACTTCGTGGCACGTTGTGGTGCTAGCACAGATTAATATGTCACGCGTAGACGTGGAAAATAGGTTTTATTATTTTGGCGCCAATTTTTTTTAATCTACTATCGATCATAGACTATGAGTCATAAATTAAAGATAGTACCTGCTACTTAGCCTGCTACATTATGAGCAGATATGACTATGTAATAATGTGTCTTACCTACAATATATGCTATTTTAAACGCGTGGAAAATCTTCATAAGACCATCCCAGCTATTGGAGGGAGGGTCGAAAGGGTATGTGGGATTATTATCCATTAAACACAAACACGGCACACCTACTAGCGCATTGTCAGATTTCTGGATTTCCTATGTTGACTACCGGAAATCTTGTGCAGCTAGAAGATATGCTTACGTCAATTGTTAAGTCAATTACGTCAATTGGTAATGGGTCATATTTCAATTGTTATACCTCAATTTTACCAAGAATAGTCTAAATTTGTTAACGTAACCACAATCGATCAGAGTTTAGAAAATCAGATAGATTGGAATTCACGACCGTTGTTGTCTTCGTATTAGTTGGGCTTAGAAAGTCGAGATAGTACCTAAGCTATAATATTTTCACTATGATAAATGTAAAGGTAAATTAGTATATTTACAAATTATAATTATAAATTAATAACATCAACACACTACAACACACACAACAACACTGGAATGTTATATTCATATTTAAACAACATTTCTACTGTAAATCATGTTACGTTACACTATATTCGACACACGTATTTAACCAATTAATAAATCCAATTTCTCGTACTAGAACCATTTTACAATATCATTAGTCGGATTTACGTTGTGAATATTCCAGCATATTCGAATTTCATGCACGGCTTACGCATATTGCTTTATTTAGAATTTCGTAATAACATTTTGCCCACCTTTCCTTAACGACATCGTCCGATCCAGATAAGTCCAGTGGACTGAAAGTAATACGTCGGGACATAAGCGAGGGTGCAGAGATTCAGTGTTAAACAGGGTTACTAAGCTACCGTATTGACGGAAATAAATTCGTTTAATCGTATTTTGCTGGTTCGAAAATATAAAAATATTACAGTAAAGGTCTGTTTAAAGATACTGTTATTGACTGTGAACTTTTTATCCTTATGTTTTGTGTGTGACCATATACAGACGTGGTACTTCGTTCGTGTTTCTGTGTAACCGTCTTAAGTAATGACGCCGGCTAGAGGAGTAATATATTCCTTTGTCGAAACCTTGTAAATATTTTTACTCACACATTTTTAAATCTTCGGTTTTACCTATGTAATATCTTAGTAAGGGTTTTGTTACCTATGTAACAAAACTGTTAGTGGGACTGAATTTATATTAATTTTCACCAGTGTGTTTAGTTGTTGTATATAAGCCCCATTAGGTTAAGTGCCGACTGGGTTTTGGTTTTCGAAATTCATTCTAAATAGCCAATGGTTATCTTATTAGAATTTTTTCTTTGTCCGCTAACCGTGACTGGGATATGTTGTGTTATTGCCTATGTTTTACTGCGCAAATGATACGTGTATACCAAATTTCATGACAATTGGTTAAGTCGTTAAGGCGCCAAAAGGTAACAAATAAACAAATTGACTTTCACATTAATAATATTAGCACGGATTCTCCAAGATAACGGTTTGGTTTCTAAAAGTAAATTTATATCTATCAGTGTAAGAACCAATCAATTAGCATGACCTCTAGTATAGATTAAAGAAATATAAATTTACAAAATTGCGTTTACGGCCACTGAAATACAACAATGCTTCGAATTATACTCAAATTGAAGTCTTTAAAATAGAATGGTAACGAGTTTTAGATATCGCGTTTAATAGACCGTTCAGTATTGAAATATGAGTTTTCGTGGTATTTGTCCAAACAAAACAAGGGCTAGCCCGAAGCCCCTTTTCAATTAATTTATTGAAAACGCAGAATGGTTTTTGGGGAAATGGTAAAAAAATAGGTGTACATTGAAGGAATAAATGTCGAGACTAAATTTAGTTTTCTAATACGTAGGCCTAATCTTATTCTTTTTTATCATGAGCGAAACAGTATACTCTATTATGACCATGATATTGCTTATGTCTATAGGCGAAGGTTATCACTTTCCATGAGGTGGGCCGTCAGCTTGTTTGCCATTCGAAGTTGCAAATCTAAAAAGGCTAGGTGGCGTCCCGCTACTTTCTTGTCAGTAAGCGACTGGATTGGATGATCAGATAGACATTTACGGGTGGGGAGGGGGAATTCGGATGTCCTCGCAGTCTTCAAGTTAGGTTATCTATACTAATATTATAAAGAGGAAAGATTTGTTTGTTTGTTTGTTCACTATAAACAGTTATTATTCAAAAACCAGAGGGAGACTTTGTACAAAAGTCGATTGCTTGGGTACCTCTGTCCCATTCGTGTTTCAACCGCGAAGCAGTTGTGTTTGCATGGCTGTGTTTCGGTTTGAAGGGTGGGATATGGCGTGAATTTACTGGGTACAGAGGAATAACACCTGAGTCCTCAGGAATGGCAACGCATGGGGGTATCATGAGCGAAACAGTATACTCTGTTATGTCCATGGTGCTGCTCATGTCTATAGGCGACGGTTACCACTTTCCATCAGGTGGCCCGTCAGCTTGTTTGCCATTCTAAGTTGTATAAAAAAAAACTACTTAATCGATTTTGAAAATTCTTTTATCTATAGAAAGCTACATTATCAACGAGTAACATAGGGTATATATTATTTTTGAAAATTCTATCCTACCGTGTAAAGCCTGGCCGGATCGCTAGTATGAGTTTATTAGATTAGAATTGACAAAATCCTTGTTGCGATAACATTGAGAACTTTTTTAAATAATAAAATTCTAGATTGAATTGTGTTAAAACGAGAAATATGTTTTGATCTATAATTAGAAAGCATGTTATTAAAAAAAAGGAAAACGAAGTAAAACGCTTCTTAATTTTTTATGCCTTGTAAATATCTAGTTGAAAGTTTGAATGAGGTATCTTATTAGATTTTATTTATAATGGGGATGTTTTGTACACGTATAACAAACGAACAAAGGTTAAATGTTAAATGTTTTAAACAATTATAACATAGCCTACGGTTAACCAAATTAATATAAATAAACTACATATTTGGCGGTTGAAATTAATTTTACGTTGATATAAGATGTATATTTTATTATTTAAAAAAATACATATATTTTTTTTTATGATAGATTCTCTTTCATTATTTTGTTTTAGTATTTAAACTTGAGGCATGCGAAATGTTACGATAGGATAAATCGTAATCACTGTCTAGTCTGATGCTAGTGTTTTCCTTGTATATAAGTGATTTTTCGTTTGATATTATTTATTATTATATAACGTATATACGTATCTATAAAGTATATATATATATATATATATATATATATATATATATATATATATATATATATATATATATATATGCATAGCTGTATTTCAGTTTGAAGGGTGGGGTTTTTTTTTCTTTATACAATGGATACGGTAGTGAAGTTACAGAGCATTATTTACGAGTCGACCGTAGACAGGAATAAGAAAATGTAATTGACGGTGCAACGTAATGAATAATATTAAATTAAAACAGTAATTTAAAAATAAAGTACATATAACACTCATTTTATCTGCATTATACATATTTTTTTATGCCACTTAGAATGGCAAACAAGCTGACGGCCCACCTGATGGAAAGTAGTAACCATCGCTTTTAGACATGAACAATACCATGGACATAACAGAGTATACTGTTTTGCCAATGATACTCCAAAACGTTGAAAAACATTTGATTAAAGATTGCAAAACTTATAATTTTTAAAACCCGAATGACTTTGAACAAATATTCTGTTGTGAAAATAGTATGTGGAATATCTATTTTAACAACTTTAATTTGAAAATTAATCAAGTTTGATTATGATTTCGAAGAACCTAAACCCATTATAAATTTCAAAGCGGATATATCACCGGAAAGATAAAATCAATTGAAAAAGAAAGCGCCATTAAGTGTAACTGATAATTTTGAGTGAATATTAACACTTTAGTGGCATAGTTGTGCTAATTGTATTAAACTTTATTGAACCTTAATAATATGAACCATAAAGGTGAAAATGAAATAATGTGCCCTCAAATAGAAATAACTCGACCATCATATAATAAATGCTACAAATATTGTAATTTGAATCATGACTTTACTTTCAGTGATTTCACTTTTATTAGGTCGGCTTAAGTGGTAATGTATAATGCGTAATATTTTTTACTATTTTTTTTTTTTTTATTTGGTTATATATAGTATATTATTTTTTACTATATTATTTTAAAAAATACTGAAGATATTGAAATCTATTTTGCTTTCAATATATGAAGTTAAAACCCAATAAGAATACCCTCTCATTTGAAAATTAGGGTTCGGGTTCTTGTTGGAAGTACAACACCCCTGAATTAGATTTTGGATCCCATATTGACATGATGGCTACAGTCACATTTTATCATCCCACCGCTCGTCATCGGCAGGGAATTCATTCTCACACCTTAGAACGAAAATGGTCACACACAGTGTAGTCTTAGAGAAGTGATTTTCCTGTCGAGGTTTCTCTTAGAGACTACAGCATCTGGTTCTTCAAAAAGGGCGTAATAAGGTTTCTTAAGGGTTAGAAACGTACTCGTAACATCATTGGTATTACAGATATCCATAAGCTACGGTAATCCCGTTTACCATCAGATGGATCGTATGTTTGTTTTTCACCATAATAGTATTAAAAATAAGTAAATAAAGGCATCAATGTGGAAGTAACTTGTAAAACAACATATAGCAATAAGACAGTTTGAATTGAATTGAATCCCAAGGGACTAGGAGATCACTATAGACAAAGTTAAAGTCAAGAGATCAGTCTCGTGAGATGGAAAATGTCAATTTCTTATGTAGAGAGACCTCTGCTCTGTATTAGAACGAGAATAGGTTGTTTTTGTTATGTTTATTATTTAAATAATTAATCCAAAGATTACGTGATATTTGTTTTTGAAAAGCTATACATATAGGTGCCTTCTAGACAAATATTACTTCAATAATTCATGTCAGTCGTTGACTGTTCACTGTTTAACATTTAAGGTATAAGGAGGGTTTTGCCAGTAGTTGCTACACTTGGCAGGCGAATTGGCAACTGCAGTTAGGTTGCTGGGTTTCCCCCCTGGCCCGGTTCGCCCCTCCTTAGTGAATGCAGTTAGGTTTTTAGTGATGTTTTAAGAAAGACGCTAATCGATTTCTCTTTCTTTAAGTACCTTTAGTCATCTCTAACGACAGCAACGGGAAAAGAAGGGGTAGCCTATTTTATGCCGGGACCACACGGCTATATCACTTATTAAGAGATAATAAGAAATTTTAATAATGCATTTGTAATTATAATTAGAAAAGAAACCCTTTAAATAGTAAAAATCTGTTTGTATCCCCGTCAGACAAGAATGAACCCGGGTAACTTCAACAATGGGATAAGAACAGGCATCCAATTAGGATTGACAGCTTTCGGGAAGTTCCGCCACATTGAAAATATAAAGAGGAAACTATCGTCTTCGGAAATATTGCTGTATTTTTATGTTTGAATGCTTTAACGGAGAGAAATGTGTTTCAAGCAATCGGCGAGTAATGTAGTTTTTTAGAAATCTGTTATGGTATTACAATAGTGAATGTTTTCGTGATTTCATATTTAAAATACTAATTCATACCCGCTTCTTCGTCTGAATGATCGGGATATTTATTTTTATCGCAACAACAAGTAGCTTATATCCTTCTCCATCCCATATAGTATGTGTAAACCAAATTTCATAGCGTTTGGTTAAGACGCCACAAGATAACAAATAAACTCACTTTCACATTTGTAATATTAGTAAAGATGTATGTATGTCCGAGCATCGAGTGCTAAAAATTCTACCTACTAAAATCGACCCTCTAACTATTGGCTGACGAGTTTTTTTTTTTATTTTATACTGTGCAAAAGTATTATTCTGATAAAATAAAATATATAAATATTAAAATGACAGGTTGTGCAATTCAAAGATTACAAGATTAAAATAATTCACCAGAGGGAGACTTTGTACAAAAGTCGATTGCTTGGGTACCTCTGTCCCATTCGTGTTTCTACCGTGAAGCAGTTGTGTTTGCATGGCTGTGTTTCGGTTTGAAGGGTGGGATATGGCGTGAATTTACTGGGTACAGAGGAATAACATCTGAGTCCTCGGGAATGGCAACGCATGAGGGGTATCATGGGCGAAACAGTATACTCTGTTATGTCCATGGTACTGCTCATGACTATAGGCGGTTACCACTTTCCATCAGGTGGGCCGTCAGCTTGTTTGTCATTCCAAGTTGTATAAAAAAAAAAAATATACATTTCGAAAAGGGAATCATTTTTAAAAAGAATGTTGGTTTTCTTATTCTATTATTTTTTTTCTTATTTAATTGATTCGAATATTTGGTATAATATGTAGCTACAGCTTGATAGGCTTAAACGTTTATAATATAAAAATAATATGGCAGTTTTATAAAAGCCATAAAAAAGAATTTACAGATTATTCTGTCAAAAATTTTCAAAATAAGTTACGCTCTATAAAAAGTCAGTTATGTCATGGATACGTGATGCGTTAGATGGCGTTATATCCAAGCAATTTGGGCCAGGTAGAGCTTAGATAGGTATTAAGTATAAACGGCTATGATTTATCTAGCGGGGATGGTGGGACTCATGGCGGGGCGCGTACGTGCAATGAGTAGACTGTATATTATACATTGAAAGGTTTTATGAGCTACGGTAGATTTATAAATTATTCATGTCTGCACCTAATCGATCATTTTAATATTATGTACTAATATTATGAGAACTTTGTTTGAAAATGTACAGGTGAATCCAAAATTATGACCATCTTTTAAGCACATGATGGAAAGTGGTAATGGTCGCCTATAGACATGAGCAGTACCATGGACATAACAGAACATACTGTTTCGCCCATGATTTCTCCTATTTCTGAAGACTAAAGTGTTATTCCCCTGTACTCTGTAAATGCACTGCTATATTGAGCCTTCAAACCGAAACACAGCCATGTATCTGTGTGTTAAATTTATATTGTGTTTGAATAACAAATTACATATATTTTCTCATTTATAGTATCAAGAGAATATCAAATTAGAAAATTAATCGAAGAAATTTCTTAATAAATTTGATCTTATCTTGTAGTAAATTTTGACATAATTTTATATTAATATTTATATCATAATAATATAAATACATTGAATATTTAAATAAAAATCGTAAAAGTAATTAAAAGAAAAATTCGTTTATATTTTGAAATATATAGTTAAGTAAGGTGAATTTAAAATTATTGATCATATTAAGTCGGTATTTTTTAATGGATGATAATAGAATAGTAACACTGTGCTATCGATATGCACAGAATGAAAGCAGGTCAGTTGGCCTATCGTGACGAATTCATTAAAAATTAACCACAATGGTTTCTACGAAGGGTCACAGTTGTTACGTCTACCTTCACGGTCGAGGTTATATTACTAGCAATGGGGCTGCCAGCCCTGTTACTAACAATCAAGGGGGTGCTCTACCAATGAAATTAAATATTTGCATGAGCTGACTATTTTTAATTCCTCATACTAATACGGCACAGTAAACATAATTTATATTACACACGAATAAATCACGTTTCACTCTTATTTTCAGCGTTATTGACAAGTATTTTAATTTCAGTTTAGACTTCCGCGATACAACAAATTCATTTTGCAACGGTTTGCGCACAACTACGCCAAACTCGTCTTGATCCTTGCATAGCTACCTTGTGCAACGCCGACGCCTTGTAGTTCTACCGGCGGCCGCATGTCGCTCTCATCGCGTCAGTACTGTCTAGCACTTGTGTGATACGGACGTATACTGCTCGCATATTAGAGCTCTTACGCTGCACACGAAACAAGTTTTATACTTTACATACCAGAAATTTCTAATCTAACAATTAAAACAAATAAAAATCATGATCGATTTGAGTGTATTAGTGCAAAAAACATTTAATTCGTCGCGGTAGAGACGTTTCTTGTGCATTTTGTGATTACTTTATCAACTTTATCGGATGATACAATACAAGGTGTAACAGAGACTCGAGTGTAATTGTTTATTATTTTGAAACAAAGACTTTCCGTTGAAGACGTGAAGTTTAAATAAAACTCTGTTTTCTTGGTTTTCTGAGGACGCAAACGAATAGTGTGTTGAAAAGAGACAAGATGAGGGCCCAGCGCGTTAGAGCGACAGGTGTGGCGGCTTTAGTGGTTTTGTTGGCATCAATAACAGGTAAGTTAGTTTTATACTGTTTTAAATTTCTGATATTACTTATTATATCATCAATATTAGAATTTGTTTAACAATCTAAAGTTTTTCGTTCTAAGTTAGTTACTAAGTTTAACTAAGTATGTATTTGTATAAAAAATATATGTTGTTTACTTATTATTTTATGGTTATGTTGGTAACACATGTATGATAGTGATTCATGCCATTTGTAGAAATTATCTGATTAGTGATTATCAATACTTTATTATTATTGTATTAATCGTAATAAAAGATTTTTGTCCAAAGATAGTAGCAGACTTATTTGAATTTATAATTGTGAATTTCTTATTTTTTTTGGGATCCTTAAAGTTGACCGTTGCACTTAATCTATATAATTATTTGTATTGAGGTAAATAATCATTTAAATTTTCAATTGTTCATTTTTAAATAAGTAATGGACAATAGTTTATTTTCATTAATTATATGACTTTCATTATTGACTTAATTATTTTTAATTAATATATTATAACTATTACTATTATGGGTGAATTTCATTAGTCAATAGATGGAATCTGTAATGGTTTACAATAAATGATAGTAAATATCTTATTTATGATTCAGAAATAAATCGATATTTATATGTACATATTTAATGTAAAAACATCATTATTATGTTAGGTTATAGCTACCTATTACAAATAAAAAATCTATGATTATATCTATAATTATGACTGTTTGCACAAATGTACATTATTTGTGCAAGAATTAACGCTATATATGCATACATATATAAGCTTTATACACATATATGTATGCATATATACAACATATAAAAAATATTTCCAGATTTTTAATCCGGAAATATTTTATATACCTATAAAAATATCTCCAAGAAAATTATTTTTTTATATTCATTAAACACCAAGATCGATTTTAATATACTAAAATTTACAATTTAAAAATAGTAATTTTCATTCGAAAAATTTTAATAGGGGTAGGTACCTATATACGAGTACAATGTTTGGTCAGTGGATACCTTTAGTTTTTTTATAATATGAAGGTTGGTACAAAAAAAAAAATAAACAGTTAAGCTAAAACGTGACCGCAAGCCAAGACCCAGTTGTGCAAAAACCATTGTCGCCCGTTAACCGAACAGATGGTACAATACTACGGAAACTCACTTTCGTGGAACAATTGCGAATTCTGCCACATTTGTTCTGGGCTCGTTCGTGCGTTACTTTCTCGTCTGACCGTCAGGGAATCAATCAATCGGAAATCTGTATCCGTCCGTTTATTTTATTGTGACTCGAGCTTGTTGCATCGTTTGTCTAATATTTATCTAAATTGGACAAGCGTATAATGATTAATCTCTTTGAAGCCTTTACCAGATTTACAAAGTGACTGAAAGAATGAGAAAGTGTCGGAAAATAGAGTTCGACCATGCAAAAGGATTCTTTTCCTCTTAGACTTTCAAAAATATGCTACATTTGCATTTTACGAATGCTCTTAGACCATCTTACCTCTCTTGACTGCATTCGTTAACAATTTGTACATTGACCCTGTAGTGTTCTTTAGTTTAAATATACTTGGTTTTATGTTCCAGCTCTTATGTGCTTTGTGCTTTTACAATTTAACTCCACTTTCATATTAATACAAATAGTTGAAATTAAAATAAAAATTGAAAAATATATAGATGTCTAAAAAGATATCAAAT
The DNA here is from genome assembly GCF_026898425.1 of Galleria mellonella. Lineage (NCBI taxonomy): Eukaryota > Metazoa > Arthropoda > Insecta > Lepidoptera > Pyralidae > Galleria > Galleria mellonella. The sequence continues at coordinate 2,649,723 of NW_026442023.1, forward strand.
CAAAGCAACTACGTTCACTTAATGACACAGCAGGGATTGCATTAACTGCGTGAGAAACTTTTACCATTATTTGATTTAATTGACCAAGACCGCTATTATATGGAAATTGAGTTAATACTAATGTAGACCGATATTACATTACCCAACAATATGTAACTCTCCCGTTTTGGGGTAGATATAAGATTATTTGATCTCATTTTGTTAGATGTCACTTCTTTTGCTTAATTTACGTTCATTTAATCGTTCTTTTAATTTTTTCATACTATATAATGAGAAACATCATCAATATCAACAGCTACGTTAGATTCATTAATTACTTTAATTACTGTATGTTACTTATCATTAAGTATTACAATAATGGCTACATATACCGATATTCCTTTATGATCTAAGTTACAATTAAACCATAATATTGCTTGATTAACATGTGTACTCAGATACTGTGTACACGAATTCCAAACATCTGCCATGTCATTACCCTTACTCATTTAGACTGTTAACGTTGTGAGATTCTCGTAATGGCATGTTGATGGCTCTTTCCCGACCATGACCGTTTGCCAAACGGTCATGAACAGCGGTTGAAACAACAGAGATAGTATTTGAAGTAGTTAAGATGTTATCTTAACTATCAGACAAGAATATTAATATAATTTCTGGAAGCCGAAACTGGAGACAAATTATACGCTTCACGTGAAATAAACTTTCGTCTCTCATCAGCCAGTTAATAGAGTAGTCTAGTTGACAATTTATGTGTAATTACATGCTTCTAAATCTTCTTGAAGGTAACTTTGAACTTGCCGTATTTTATAAGACCAAAACTACATAATTTAGTTTTGTTTGTATTGGTTATAGACTTAGAATCAAGTATTCTGTTGACTAGATAATGATAAGATAATAATTAGTAATTATACGGTAGAATATAGTTTTTTAGTTGGATATTTTGATGCAAGCTGTTAACTTGCATCAAAATATCAAACTTAACATAATAAGGATAAGGTATAACTATCTTATGCTTTAACAAAATATTTAAAATAGAAATATATTTTGTGAAAAATAACGAAATTACCAAGCACATGATTTCATTTCATTTATATTCTATTGTTACAAGAGTGCTGAAATTTATTACGAGTTATGATGATGGATTATCTTTGTGTAAAATGAAAAGCTTTGATTTTTTTCATAGTTTGGTTAGACACCAAATATAATACTTTGTATATTTTGATCGATATATTCAAAGAACTATAAGAATGTTAACATAGTATTTATTCAGAGCTTACTGAACGCAAATAACTAAGCTGATTGAGTCAGTTATATTATGTGCTATATATTTTTTAAATTCTTTTAGTTGTGCCTTGATACCGGTTAAAGATGTTTTAAAATCGTAATAATTTAGTTCTTTTTCTTTTCAACATTTTGAATTGTTAATAGTAAGTAATTTACAATTAAAATTGACTTGTATTTATTATTAAATCATACAAGAGATAAATTGATATTTAGCTTTGTTCATTAATATTTTATAATAAGCTTAAGTCTGATGGATAGAAAGAAAATTTAAAGTTTGCGTACAATATAAACATAAGCTGCTGCTCATTAATTAAATTAAATTCTTAAAACTTGTTTAAATAGAAAAATGTGTTCTATGGACATTATATGGTAGAATTAAAACTAGAATAAAGTGACAGTTCTATATTTTTTAGTTTTCTTTAAAAATAGTATTTATTTTATTTCTTATCATTCTTCGTAAATTTTTGGGGATTTTTTTCTTTAGCCTAATAATGTTTTTGATTGTTTTAGTTTTATACTCCTATTTTTATTTTATTATCTGAGATCAGGGCAATACTTACATTTTCATTTTTCATTCATACTTACCAGACATTCTTTTTGATCTCTTTGATGTAACATAAATCTTCTTTGTTAACTTTCTTATTCAGAACTTTCCTTGATTCATACTTTCGTGGTCTCCGCACAAGTTAGCCGTATCAAGACAAATCGTTGGAAATATAATTCCTTCAATATATGTTTAAAGCAACAATTATAAAACCGTAATGAAATCACAGATTAAATCTTTTTGAAATGTGTTTACAAAGCGATCTATGAATAAATTTTCAACAGTTGAAAAGTTTTTTGTGGCAAGTAACTTTTTGTACAATTAGAAGTAGATACTTATAGAAGTTACATTTTCTCTTGTGTTGCAACTTGACCACTAAACCGTAAATGGTTTTGTAATTTTGACTGTGTACGTAAATGAATCACGTCACATTTGCCACCAACAGTACATTAATTCGTGATGTGGGTCGATGTGATGTATCACACGTGAACGTTGTCAGTCTTCTTAACACGTTTTAAACGCTACGTGACAATATAATCCACGATTTTACTAGGCAGTCATAATGTCTTCACATATAGTCGGATTGCTTCGCTTAACGGTATGATGAAAATAAAAACAGTCAATTCCTGGTTGTCAAGCTACAGTTCACTAGTTAAATCTTTTTAAGCGACTTCAAAAATAAGCAGTCTTTCAATTTGGTTGTATTTTTTTATTTTTTATGTTTGTTACCTCATAACTTCGTCAGTTATAAACCGATTTGCAAAATTTTTCTTTTATTTGAAAGATTTTTTTATTGGATGAAAATGGAATGGTAACCCCGTCTGCGTTAACGGGATACGTTGGCGGGGCACCAGTGAAGGGTGATCGATGAGGATGAAAACAGGTCAGTTAGCCCATGATGATAAATTCATCTGGAATTAATCATGATAGTTGGAAACTTCCAAGGGGAACCGCGAGGAGGTCAACCTGGTTGGGTATATTGCTAGCAATGGGATTCTCAGTCTCCATTACTAACAATCCCTTTCCCCCCTATCTGAAAGATTAGGCCCACAGAAATTTTATTAAAATTGATTCAGTAGTTTTTAAAGCAAAATAATTGATTTTGCTACAGTTGAAGTCGTTTCTTATGGAACGCAATCTAAAATTATTTTTATTTACACTTTATCTTTCCTATCTCTCTCATATCATTGTTGTAATAACATTTATCTATCTTAATTATTAACTGAACTGTTCAATCAACTGGTTGTAATAATGCACGCAATAAGAAACCAAACTAGGAACCATCTATGCTCATCCTATTTAGAAAAGTTAATTTCCTAATTTCCTAAATTGAATAATAGAACTCGTTATGTGGCCTCGTTTAGTTGCAGGAGCGTGCCTTAGGAATTTAATTACATAATTAAATAATATCTAAATTATATCAAATGCACTTTAACTGTTATTGTTGTGATAAATATAGAAAAATGTAGGTAAAATGTAACAAAATGTTTCACCTTGTTTATATTGTCTCGAACGTATTGGAAATCAATTTGGTAGAAGTAAACCTACGCCTACGATCATCTCATAGATTAATCATTAAGTTTATTGACTGTGTTCAACATTACTAATCTATTCTACATATACATATATATTGGAGTATTCGTAACTAGGCTATGTCATCCGTGATAAATTTTATCTTATCTTAAGGTAGTCCCCAATCATGAACAAACATGTATTGCGTAGACGAAATATTCGTTATTATCAGCGCAAACTATTGATTTGTCTTTATTGGCATTTAAATATAAATTGTATTTATAATTTATATACAATTTATATTATTTACATTTTTTACCTTTATACCTTTAGTTTGTACTTATGAATTACAAAGGGCGGTCTTATCACTAAAGCAATCTCTTCCAGATAACGTCTGGGTAGAGGAGAAAAGAAAAAAGACGGTAGCTATTTGGTGCTAAAATTGTAACTAATAAAAAAAAAGGAAAACGCTCATGTTAATACAAACATATGCAAATAATCATATGCACACCTTACATCTTCGTACGTATAATAGTATATGTTATATAAATAAATATATAATAAATACATAAAATACGTAAAATACACATACATATTGTAATGTTAATATTTAATATTACAAAATTATAAATTAAAATTAAAATTTCTTAATTTAATTTACATCTTGGCTTATCAATATTAATTCATTGTCCTTATTTAATTAGTTGGTTACATTTATGCTGTTTCGTAATCAGAAATAAAAGATTCAGGATATTTTAGAGTAATATAATTCATTTCAAAGTGTTAAAATAATTGTAATCGTTTCATTATAATTAATATTCGTGATTAAAATTAATTTAAATATGCTTGAAACCTCGCAAGTGTAAAATTATATAACTTTGATTAAAACTTTTAAACAAGATTATTACAGATTTTGCGCAAGATAATGGTCCAGCTGCTATTAGCTATGACTATATGATCAGTAATAGATAGTATAATACTATATGTATCAGTATTGTGACTCATACAAGTATAATGAAATGCTGGATGTTTAAATAATTATTCATATACGTATAAAATAATTGCTAAGTTTAGAATTAAGTGTTAACAACACATTTGATTTACATTGATTTGCTGTGTGGTTCCGGCATAGAATAGGTTACCCCTTTCTTTCTCGTGGGTATTGTAAGAGGCGACTAAGGGAGCGCGAGAGATGGGCAGCAGCGTTCTTCTTAAAATATCTCCAAAGCCTAACTGTGGTTGCCAATTCGTCTGCCAAACATGGCAACTACTAGCAAAACCCTCTAAGGAAGAGGCCTATGCTCAGCAGTGGACAGTTAAAGGCTGATATGAGGATATGATGAACACATTTGATAAAATCGTATTCAATTGTACAAGAAATATTGTATAAGAAAATTGTTTTTAATACTACTATCAAAATCATCAATGCCTAGCGGTACTTTGTACCGTGTTTATATACAATCGCAAGTTGTCCCTCACTTAAAATGGTCAATTAAAAATTTTCCGCTAAAAATAGTTTGTGAGCATAATAGGTCTAAGAGACCATGGGAAAGTCGAGATTTATGTTCGTCAAAATGACAGCAATCATCAAAATATCTCTGACTACACCATCTGATATTACAACTGTATGCATCAAGCGCTGATATTAATCAGATTTAAGTGCTTATTCTTAGTATTCACTAATGTTCGCGGTTGTAATGTCTGATTTGTCTTGTTTTTTAATGATATGTCTATATCCACTTTCTATCAGGAAGCTTTTAATGTATTGTGTCTATAGAAATAAAGTTATAATAATCGTTTTGGTATTTTTCATGGGTCTGTTTATGTCCCTTGGGAGACTCAGTAGTTACCTCCTTTAAACTATCTATGTATGTCTTTTCGACTTAAAAAATAAGAAATAATTTAAGAAATAACTACTAGAAATAACCTAGAAAACTGACTTAATACTAACGTTGCAGTGAATGCTGTCACATCTTGAGCTTAACTAAACCAATTAACCCTTATTATTATTATGTCAGCCGTTAATTATTTTCCTTCCTTCCTTCATAAGGAGGATTTTGCCCGTAGTTGCCAGGCTTGATCGGCGGGTTGGCAACTGTAGTCCGACTTTGAGGAAATTTTAAAAGGGACGCTGCTGCTTATATCTCGATTTTTTTTTTATACAACTTAGAATGGCATACAAGCTGACGGTCCACCTGTTGGAAAGTGATAACTGTCGCCTATAGACATGAGCAGTACCATGGACATAACATTGAGTATTTAGTTTCCTAGTCGCCTCTTACACGCTCACGATTAACCTTCACTGCGTAATAATTATAATAGTCTTTTTGTCCATTTATGGATCCCTGGGATTAGGACAATTCTTATTTTTCTTTTCGAAAAATATTTGAAAAATGAAACTCATTTTGACTGTGCATTTTTTCTAGATCATTTAAATATTGTTCAGTTGCTTGATCTTATAGAAAGAATTTTGATGAATTCTTACAAATTATATCTATGAATTTAAATATGATTATTAATAAGTATTGATAAATATTTAAAACGTAATATACCTAACAAACAAGCTTGTTATTTATGAGCATACAATACCGGATGCTTAACGACATCTCTCAACAACTTCGATTTTCTTGCTTGTGCAAAAACAGTTTCCACTAGACTGATTTCCCAGGAAGAACATATCCGTTTTCTACTATGTATAGAAATTTACTTTATCAATACTGCATCGGTGAATCACCAATTCATTAATTGACTCTAGTAATTTCCGCTATAAACTAGGATTAAATTCGAAGTTCCATACTGCGGATAGTTTCTGCAAATATCACTTAAAACAGCCAGTTCACTCATTCCCAATTCTCCTATATGGCAATGGTAACTGGATAACTTAGCTAATTGGAAAATGCAATGTATTTAAGCTCATAGTTTTCCGTACAGCTATCAGATATTAAATACAATACGTGATTTGAGTTATTAGTTTTTTCTAAAGAAAAATGATGTATTGCCACGATAAAGCGTAGCTTTTGCCACAAATTATGTTTTTGATCAAATTGTCTCTATTTGAATGTTAAAAATTAACATGTACTCTTCCACATTTATAATTTTTGTTACGACCATAATTTTTCAGTTTCTAAGAAGCAAACAAATATTAAAATGATCAATGACGAATCACAAACGAATACCATAATCAATAACAATTCCTGAAGATACTCAAGTTTTCGATTCATCAAAATCATCATCAATCATTAGTGTAAAAGAAAAAGTAAGTCTTAATTATAACTAATCCAAGTACAATAAGTAATTCTTTTTCCTGATTCTTTAAAACTTAAAGGTTTTAAAAATATTTCTCGTTGCAGTGTCCACAATTTTAGATATCATTAGTGACGATTTTTTTTTTTGCATTAAACAACATTTAACTCTATAAAATATTTAAACATAGTATATTTATATATACAGTTAACGTACTATTGCAACATTTTTAAATAGAAACTTACCACTGTTACTAGAAGTGTAAGATTAGTCATGCCTTTTGCCTTGAAAATTACTAATTTGCTTCACTTATATAATGTGGCGTATCTACATAATTTGGAGGGAAAGTAGTGTGATTTTCTTTATAATTCACTTCATTTAGGCGAGTATGGTTCAAATTCGCAGGCATTTTTATTTGCAATACCTTTCATGGTCGGCTGGCTGACGACAGTGGACTCTTGTAACGGGCAACGACGACATAATTATCACTCATTCTCCGCACAATTGGGCAGCAATTGCTTTGCGTCTGTAAAAAAAAAAAAAAAAACTTTAAGCAAGTTTTAAATTGCATTGGTATTTTGTAATATTTTTGTTATGTCTTTACGCAAATTATGCAGGTGCAAATCAGATGAAGTAGTATCGGTATTGGGTCTCGAGTTAATTTGGGAAATGCAACCCAAACCCAAATTCGTTCGCAGAAAATTGATAGTTGTAATTCTGACAGGAAAAATACTTGTTTGCTTTTAGTTGATTAAAGAAAAGTGTTTTTATTTATTTATTTTTTACTTTTTTCTTTTAGTTTATTTATATGACTTCAATGTTTTATGAAATTATTAAATTTTTATAAAAAGATTTTATACTTTTTTTTGTTGATCACAAAAGTTGGATATAATACGTCTATTTGTCCGACAAATGATATTTTACAAAATTTTACAAAAGACTATATTGTAATATGAGCAAGAACCTGTTTATTATTCAGTAATACTACTGAATAAATGCTTTATGTTAATGGAAAATAAAATAACCAAAGCTGTTAAAGAGTAAACGATTTAATGTTCATAATGTGCTCGTGATATTCCTGATTTTCCAGATTCATAAACAACAACTATCAGGCTTACTCTTATTATCCGGATAAGTTATATGCTTGACCACCTTTGTAATTTATACCACAAAAACCGACTATTATAAACTTTGCTGATATAAAATAGGTTTTCAAATACTTTTCTTAAGAATTGTGACCTCAAATATAATCTATAGGGAAATATAGTTATTAAAATTGGCTTTGATATTCTAGATTAGATTATTTAGCTTCAAATTTGTTGTCTTGTACAGAAGTAAGTATTAGATTTATTGGTCTTTGATATAGGTAAATATAGGAGTTTGGAACTACAAAGCGTTAGCTTGGTCATAAACTATGGACGATATTTTGCGTTAACACATAGAACGATATTACATTATTCATAACTGAGATGAAGCGTGTACAATTACTTATTAAGATTTCTAGAGCATATAATGTGATTACTACGTATAGAACATTTCTATACATGCCTAATAGATAGACAATATCGTTAATAAAAGAGCACAAAGTCAATTTCGTTTCACCTTTGATGATTGAGTGTATTCACGATATAGACTCGTGAACAAAATTGATGTACCCATTTATAAAAAGTACCCAAACAATCACATCAATAGACTGCTTTTGAAACAAGCAAACTTATCTTAAGGAATATCAGAACTAAACATCTTGGAATTGGAACACAAACAGTGCAACGTTCGGGATTCTTTACTTAAATTAAACCTTATGTCATCGACACAAGGTGTATCAGTTGCCACTAGTTAGCTTACTGGCATAAAACTTGCAGAGATATAAATCAGTAACGTCGAAGTTAGATAGGTATTTACTTGACTTATTGAAGATGAAGTGTAGTGCTCTCTGTGTGGTGACAGAATCAGAATACAATGTGTCACTACTCTATTTCATCACTTGAAATACTACTTGAATTTTAATAGATGTAATAAGCCACTCCAAAGAACATTACGCTTAAAGATACATTAAAAACGACATAAATGTAATACATTAATAAAGATAGATGAGTTTTAATTAGTGCTGTAAAAAAGGATACTGCTATCTCTAGTATAACAATATTTTTTTCGAATTGTGTTTAAGCACTGGAAAGTGATGGTAGTACTTAATGGGTTAATATTAAATTCAGAACAGTAACAATATTATGCCTATTATCATTACAATTATTCGTATGCCTCGATATTACATGAATTTCTATTGTAGCGGCTTCGAATCGTAACACGAGACACACACTTACAAATTGTCTTACTATGTGATAGATTGAAAAGAAATACATACGACGCAAAACTTGTTCGATCCTGGTACAAATATTACTAATATTAACTTTCTTTTCTCGATAGCAACAAAAAAGGGAACGTTGCATAAAAGGTCTCCTAAATCACTTTTTCCTAGTCTTCCAATAAAGCGATCCGCAAAGCAATATAGGAGAATACGGGATATTAAGCGTTTCAATTTGGCCTGAATTGTATTCTATATATTATTAAAACGCGCGTCCGCAGTTTGACAAATTTAGTCTTCGCCGTCAACAAAAACGGACAACGTTGGACAATTCGTGCCATGAACATAAAAACGTCACATGCATTGTGTATTATGACTTCGTAAATTGAAATGATGGACACTGCGGCACAAAATAAAAGTGCGATCTAAATCTTCACAATTATAAATGAAAAATGATTTGAAATTGAAGCAGTTGTGATCTTAGGTTGGTTTGTCGCTAAGTCGTTTGGGTTTATACTGTTATGAATCAGAAACACAGACACAACAAACTTTATAAACTTTAAGAGTAAAATATAACTAATTTAGTAGATTCTAATACTATTAAATGTTAATATATCAAGATATAACTCAAGAGTTGAGCTTTTTTTTATACACCGAATAGCAAATAAGAAGTTACATAACGAAATCCTTCATTCATTTTTCATGTTTCTCTAAAGAATTGTATTTGTTTGTGCATGCATTAATTTATCAGTCAGTTTCTTCTTTCAGTTAGTAGAATCTAGGTAAGATAACATTAAAAATTGAGGGATCCTAATATCATTATATTATACGTAATAATTGATTGATTTATTGCATTTACTTGATATTGAATTTTACATAGAATTTTTTTGTTAACAGTAATATAACCAGTTTCAACTTTATCAGTAAACATGAACATTTAAGTGCTTGCCGTATTCAAAGTAACTATAAACTGTTTTAACACTTGACTGATAAGTGAGTTTGACAGGTCGTAGTGTGGTTTTGTTTAATATTGTAAACATATTTAACTTTTAAATAGAAGTGGACAAATGTATGGGAATACAAACTGACAGTATGTGTATTGGATTCCATTCGCTCTCTCTGTTGTTATTGGAATAGTAACTTAGTTGTCTCTAGGTAATATATCCGCCGCGTCTGAACTTTTAATAAATATAAGTATTATCTATTAATGTTTGGAATGTGGGGATGGAAAGGATAAACTGTATTGAAAAAGTAGCGAAGACAACATTTTTCTCCATATCTGGAGGTACTGAGAAGAGGCAAAATTGGGTCAAGAAATTTAACGAACTTCATAAGGCAAAGACAGAAGAGAAAAAGGAAATTAAAAAAATATTACATGGGTGAAATAAAAATGAATGTTGTTGTCACGTCATATATATGAGTCATGAAGATGATCTGGGACAGAGACAATTGGAGAAAAATATATGAGATAATGAATTTTTTTATGCCAACTGAATAACAGTTCACTTAAAGCCCGTATTTATTTTAAAAAAGTTATTATTATTTGTTACGTGATCTTAGTATAATACCTGAGGTTTCCTTTATTTCACAACGGGTTCTAGTGGTTGGGAGGCCGGTGTGCACCAAACAGAGTGTGTCCGAGACCGGAATGTCGACGGCGACCGTACGCTGCGGACCTTGACGCTGCTTTATCCGTTTTGCCTGGCTTTTATTTAAATAACAACTGCAGTGTTGTCAGATTGGGATTTTTTTGCAATTTTGGCTAAATATTTGTTATTTCAAATTCATGATCGGCAATAAAAATCAAGCATCGCGTAGTAGTTACGCGTTAAGTAAATAACAGTGCCAAACAACAAACAAGTGTAAAATTAATTAAATATTTTTTCTTTAGGAAATGAAATAGTTGATGAAATTTTTGGAGAAACAGTTTATTGTGGAGAGTTAGGGTAATCTAATTTTAAATTTTGTCCCTAATGTCAAGATTCACTATCACCAATCTAAATGGAAGTAATTAGGTATATCTCTTTTGTTTATTTTTTTTTTATTTTTCTCGTTTAGAAAAACAATATTTTGTCCATCAGTATTTTTAATATTCTGCGATATGTTTGTTATTTCTGAATACTTACTGTGGTGTCTAATCTATACTTAGTTTGTAAATATCGAAAATAATTTCCTCCTATTGCATATTGACTACACAGTGAAAATATCTGTTTAGGCATCTTGTGGGTATTTAGTTTTGTTCACGTTTTTCTTTTGATTTGTATATTGTATATAAATTTTATAATTGTATTACTTTCCTCGAAAACACAGTAATTTTTCATGCCAACCTACGTCTTTTTTTCTATATAATTAGTTTACTCTGTTATGTCTGTGTATGTTTATGTCTATAGGCCACGGGTTACCTCTTTCCAGGTGGGTCGTCAGCTTGTTTGCCATTCTAAGTTGCATAAAAAATATTACCAATGTGGCTAATTATCGTCGATACTAATTATCCCCTTCTCACAATAGGTAAGTACATGATATATTTTTACAGTATTTATATGTATACTGTCACTATTCCCAAGATGACAAATGTTTTAATTGAGATCGGCTTAAACAATTCTTGTGAATTCCCACCATAAATCTTCATGCTACATTGCTAAAGTTGGTCGACACTCAGTTTATCTATGAATCTGTATCTTTGTTTCGTATATGTAATTGTGTTAGTTAGAATTATTGCATTATCTGCTACAATATACACAAGGAGTTTCGCCTCTAAATGGGATTTCAGACAATCTGATGAGTTAATTGTGATAGTTTTGTTAATGTGATTATGAATCTGTACAAAATATTAGGTATAGTTAAATTTTATCCACTACGTATTGTGCTTAAGTTACCTATATAAAAAGTGTGTAATATTATTATATTAAAATTAGATAAAGTTATTTATTAATCTGTTTTTATTGTATATAAATGTTTTTAGTTTTTTTTTTTTTATATTATTTTAATATATAATAATTTCATGATTAAATATCATGATTTATTTATTTAACCGCGCTGATATTTTGACCTCATTACAAATTATTTCACTGAGTGAAAAATAAATAATTTATCCATAATTTATTATTATTCATCAAGTTCTACTTAACATTGCGTTAAGTACTTAAGTCACGTGATAGAAGAAACTCGTAATCAATCGTATGTTTCCAAAAATAAAAACATATCAAGAAGGTATTTTATACAGTATTTACATTACACTCTTTTTTAAGTGATCTTTGCCTTGGCAAATATTGAATTGAACGAAGAGAAATGCAATTCACTTTGCAAAAATGTTCTCACGAGCGTAAATGCTCTTTCTCACAATTGTTCTTGTTGACTATTCGTATATTCGCCACCTTGTCTGTTTGTATTTACTTGTCATCCGATCGTATTCCTTTGTAATGTATGTTTTTTCTTTGTACAATATTAAATATTTTTGTTTAAAGAGGGTGTTGAATATGAAGAGGATGGTGGTAAGAAATGGTACATGGATTATGTAAAAGATAATACTACTAAAATAAGAAATAAAGTATACCGCGCTATAAGCATCACGCCATGCGTGTATCATGTATGCTGTTTTTCGCTTGCGAGAGTAAAAATTTTTAGTATATATATATATATATATATATATATATATATATATATATATATATATATATATATATATATATTACTAGAAAATAATACAGCAAGGTAGTTACACCATCTTGTATTATTATTTTCTTGTTATACATATCAAACAATGAAGACAAGACGCCTTTAAATTGGACTCCTCTATCTGTTCTTAGCTTCTTATTTGGTCCTTTGTATACGTATAGAATATATGGCAACTAAGATAGCCAGCGAAGTTCCATTTAGAAGCTGACTTTTTCTGGTATCTTCACAGGCTTTACGTAGTGACCTTACTGTTCCTATGTTTTGTAGACCTTTCAAAATTGTGAATAATTGAATGAATGAATGTATGAATGAGTATACTTTATTTGCATTATACAATATAGGAAATAAACAAGACAATTTAAGTAAGGCGGTCTTATTGCTGAGAGCAATCTTTTCAAGACAACCTTAAGGTAATGGACTAATTGTTGTACAAGTAGGTATAATAGTGCTTTATAATTAAAAATCATCTTTTGCAAATTAAAAATATATAAAAATTATATACATATATACACACATATATACGTACATATACACATACATATATATACATACACATACACACACATATATATACATACACATACATATATACATAATCACATACATACACATATCAATCAAACAAAATTATATAATGCATATATGTTAAATATGTACCCAATATTAATAATTATAGGCACAAGGAAAACAATCATAAAATAAATAATTATATAAATACATAAATAAAGAATGCCAATTTTTTAAATGAAGAATAATGCTATAATAACTAATGCTAGAAACAGTGAAGGAATTGTGATAAAATTTAGTGGAATGAGAAGGTGTCATAAGGGAAAGGTTTTCGGAAGAACGTAATGTTAAAGTATGGGTAGAGGAGATGAATTTAAAACGTTCTTTAAGATAGGCAGGTGCACCAGGGTTAATAAAAATAATATTGTGCAATAACTTTCAAAAACATTCCAATTAATGGATACGAAGGCAAAATGATGAATATAATATTAGTTTCCGTATTTTATTTGTATTTATGGCGGGGAAATAATGTATACTTTATAAAACAGCAGCAATTCTTATTTGTGCAATGAGAATATTTATTTATTTAAAGCAAACATATAATTTCTCAAAGGTCGATTGTAAGAGATATGTATGGGATAAGTCCGCCATTGTATGTCATCTTTTTATCTTTTTTTTTTGTGTCCAATGTGCGAGTAAATTATGTACAATAAAGATATTACAATACAATAACTTTAACAATACATATAACAATTACAATTAAATAATTTGTTAGACAATAAAGTTAGCACTGATTCATAATAAAAGTGAAAGAGACATACAAAAACAAAAATATATTGATATAAGTGGACCGATAAAGTACCTAATAGAAAGCATAAACTTAACCAACACAGCAGTTGAACTACTTACTTACCCAACTTGAGAAAAGTGCTTTTCTTTATAAATGCCGCTCAATGATAATTTTTATTATACTTTTAATGCTACTTAATAGGTACAGCTATGTAAGCTTTATATTATTTACTACGTTTTAATACTTTTTATTCACAACTACCTCCATATATGATATATTTATCTTGAATATGTTGTTTGATCAGGATAAAATAAATCCATTATTAAATAGGTATTATAATAATACCTTTTTTATTATTAATAGATTATATTTTTGAATAGCACATCAATATACGTGTAATTGCAATTTCTTTTCGTAAATTCAATTTTTGTATGACAAAAATTGAACTTTCAGATTTCAGCTGAAATTGCATTCCGAATTTGGTGGCACATTTATAAAAATGACTAGGTATTAAAAAATTTATTATTAAAAACAATATTTAATATTAAAAATAAAATTTTATTCAATAAAAAAATATTCTTATTTATTTATTGAACGGGTTCTAGTTTTAAGAAAAGTCAGTTTGGGTTAAAGGAATATAGGTATGAGTATGTAATGGCAGATTTGACACAGTTGCCATCGAATTGAGTTCGGATCGCGGTCGTGATCGTGTCACAGTGAACGCAGGCTAAACACGCGATACGCTTATAATTACCTAACGTGAGAACAGACAAAAGATGATCTTTTGTTTGAAGTGTAAAGATATTTCTGAACACAATATTTGGTTACGAAAGACAGACGTGCTTTGAGATGTTAAGTGAATGGAAAATTCACAACAATAGAATCTGAATCCAATGGTTTTACTTTTTACAGAGGTTGTTTTAATATGTTTGTTTGGAAAGTAGGATATATTAGTATTTTACAATACACCTTAGTACTTTAGTTAGCATTTTTATTTAAAAAAATAATTTGTCATATAATTGATTTTTAAAAATTATCTCTTTTTTTCTTAATAGGATTCATCAAATGATATCTTAATTTGTTCTTAACGTTATCAATTAATATAATTTGAACACATAGGGAAGAAAAAGAGTAGTATAATAGTATGTGTGTGAGGGATGACCTCACAAACATACCACCTTACATTTACGTGAAGATAGGAAAATAAGTAGTGGACAGCAGTAGTAAGACAGACAAAGAAACATAGGAATAGAAAGAAGGTTAAAAAAAGCGAATAAATTAAAATTACTAAAAAGAAATATATAAAAGAGGCCCACGTTGTGGACAGTATGCTTCTTAAACAAGTACGGTATCTATTCCGGTACTAGCCAATCTTATAGTCATGTGTTTATTATTATTTCATCTATGTATAGATTTCTTTACCGATTCAAAGATATCAGTTCTAAAATAACTGTTTATGTTGGAGCACTCTATTAACAGTTATTACAGTAATATTTGCCGATGTTGATATGATGTTTGATGCCGATTTAGCGGACGTTAGCGGCTACTAGCTGGCCAACTGCCAGATAATAACCACTCAACCCCATCTTACCCTGGTTCTTATTGGGTTCATGACCTAACAAGTTGCAATAGTAAAGAACGAAGAAATTCTGCTGACTTCGAACGGCTATGCATTTTTGTGATTTTTCAACGTTTATGTACACATAAACGTTGATGGCTATATACTATGATATGGATACCGATCCGATATCTATATATTGAGTTCTTCTGGACATTAATAGCGAAAAGTATGGCACCCATTTTGATACCATCCATATCGGTTATGAAAGATTTTACCGATTTTTCTTTTAAACACATATACATATCGACGAGTATATGGATTATATCAAATGAATTTTTAGAGTACAGATATATACTGATTTAATCCATATTTGTGCTTTAGACTATATAATAAAGTCCTTAAGCCGTGTGTGAAATATTTTGTAATGTAACATTCGCTGGAATATTAATTTCAAGTGAATTCTTATATTTACTTGCGATTTTAAAAATCCTTTTTATATTTTAATATTTATTTTACAATAAAACGTGTACTATAACTACATTAATTACATTTTGTTGTTTCACTAAACTGCAGATAAATGTAATTACTACAATACCCTGGAGGTATGCGGCAAAGGAAAATGAAAGAGTAGTTAGAGCTCTAAGAGCCTGAAGCACTTTAAAAAGTTTCTTAGCAATAAAGCTGGCACAAAATTATCTATAGAGGGGACAAAGAAAGAGTGCGTCTCATAAAGAAACCATTAACTAGACATTTTCATCCAAAATAATATTTAATAGTACTTAAATGATCATCAGAAAGTGCTCGATAAAGAGATTCAATGTGTTCTTTTGCTCTTTACTGAATGTTAAGGAGTTATCGAGATATGTGATGCAGGTTATTTATCTTATTGCTGGAGAATGAAGGATTATGTTTTTGGATACATTGGCGTAATATTTAAGTTAATGGTTTGGTAAATTTTAATAAATACACTTATAAAGCAATGTTTTTTAAGAGAACACAGGTTCTTATCATATCAATGTTTTAATTAATGAACTAGTTATATGAAAATAAAGGAATTAATAATAATAATTAATTAGATTAAAGAAAATTAAATTATTATCAGTAATTCATCTTTTTTCTCTTTTGAGTTCTCAAGGTTGTCTGGAAAAAATCACTTTAAGCAATTTAGGTCCGCCTGTGTACATTTTTGTTATAATTTAATACTTATATCATAAGTAAATGTATAAAAGCCTGTAAATAAATAAATAAAAAAATATAAATTTTAATGTAATTATATTTACTAGCAAAAATACAGTCAAGTTTTCAGTGATTTTATCACGTACATGTCTGGCGTGATTATGTGGCGCTTCTTATTTATTTAATATAATTTATGGCGTCTGAAAGTTAATGATTTAGTACTGTATCGAGGAATAGTATTTATTGTTATTATTACAGCTGTTAATTGTATACTGACCATAGGACTCCCCGTGTTGGGGTATGTTGCCAGTAGTTGCCACGCTTGGCGGGTAGGTTAGCAACTGCAGTTACTCGTAAGTTTTGGTGATGTTTCAGAGACGCTGCTGTTAATCCCTCGACCAATAAGTTACCTTAGTCGACTATGATGTATGACTTTATAGCAGAAGTACATTATTGCATCTTACAGTAGGAACATCTTTGATGTTAGACGATACCGCAACTCGTATTTACGTTGTCATTCGCAGATACGCGAGGGCTCTCATCTCAAATTAGAGAAAACTACAGTAATTATCAAATATAACATAATGATTTGTTGACATGAATGTATATATCATAGTGTATTCTTTTATATCTATGATACTGTGCTTTATATATATTAAAATATACATCTACTCGTTTTCATATTTTTGCAATAAAATTACCTACCGGTTTTCATCAGGCGGCCCGTCATCTTATTTGATATATCATACGTCATAAAATAATAGGCATTTACATGTGTTGGATATATTTATGTAAAATTTTTACATTTGGATATTTTTAGACATTATATTATTCAATTTAACTAATGAGTAATCGTTGAAAATTTCATCTAACTCCCCTCGAGTTAACGAGCTAAGTCAATTATAAAGGTGACTGCGATTAGATACGCAGTCTTAAGAAGTTGTCATGATAACAACTCCAGGGCTGTCAGTTTCATAAATATTAATAGGTCTACTCTGTCTACTTGTCTTTGTCTGGTATTAAAATTAATGTTCAATTGGTTGGGTTGAGTTAGAGCGCCTTGAATGCGCCCGGCGCAATTAACTTACGATTCCCTATAAAATTTGAAGCGTCATACCCCGATGCTGGTTTCTGGGTGCAATCTTTTATTGTTATGAGTATGTTTTAATACTTGGCTTGTTCATGCTTTTACTAATTCATCCTTATGTGAATGCGAGATTGTTACTTCGTGGTACCTTAATTAATTGTCATTGAATTTGGCTTAGTTACATGTAGTGGTTGGGATGGAGATAAAGACTTATTATTCTTATTAATGGACTGGGATATGTCTCGGCTATGCAGACGAAATAGCAGATATAACTTATATATATATATATATATATAGCACTACAAGCCATATCTATCACTTGTTTAATTCGTATTGTAAGCAGACTACACTTGTCAAGCGTAACTTATAATTAAGACGTTAATGTTGTATGTACTATTTTATGATAAAATTGTAGAATAGTGCAAGTTATTTTAAATATGATATTAAAGTTTAAGTTCTACCAATTGACACTATTAATACCAATTCTGTTTAGATAGTTTGGAACTATATGATGGTGTTATGTAATTTGCCCAAATTTACTATTAATTTATATTCTTGGTTGTTTATATTTGTTATTTCTAGTAAGTGAAAATGTTTATTAATTGAAATAAAGTTCGGGCGAAGGAAGAATGAAGTTTGCAACAAGCGTTATAATTATGTGGTTGCAGCAATCTCGCAGCATTCAAACAACATGAAACTGTTCTATTCTAGGTTATATTATTATATAGAGGAGAACTTTAAATTGCAATAGTTTCGACTATCGTTGTTTGAAGGGATCTGATGTGTTTAACTGTGCTAAACTTCTGCAGTTTACTAAATAACACTTTGTTTATATTCACTTAGAGTTCCTGAAGAATGTTTGTAACAGTCGACGCTACAAACAATATCTACTATTTGTAGTTTGCATTTAAAATATATCTGGCTTCTAAATTTCAGCTAAATTAAAACTATCTTCATTTGTATATATAATTAAAAAAAAAGATTTAATTTTTTATGGAACTTGGAATCATAAGAGTACTGACTGACGATTTAACTGATGGAAAGTAAAAATTCGACATGCAAAATTTAATAAACAGTATTTCTTTGACAAAAATACGTATACTCAATCAAAATATGTATACTTTGTGAACATATATACAAAAAATATACTACAAATTGCGTTTCTTTGTAAATCAAATTACAATTTCAACTTCAAAACAAATGTATTGTGTAGTATAGTTAGATTTACATTCAATTTTATAAAACAAACTGAAATGAATTCATGTAATCAACATGAATGAGCATAATTATAATTCTAAAATAATTTGGGATTGTGTTAAAAAAACTGACTTCAGTTGTGACAAAACCAGTTATTATGATTTAAAAATTAATCTACACAACTGATTTTGATAAATTTTTGATGGGGCATATCTGAAAGTATATCCTTTCAGATAAAAAATTTAATTTTCCAAATCGGTTTATATAACTCATAACTCACAACATAACCTTCAAGAAAAGAGTGTATTCCTTTTTAAAAGGCCGGCAGCACACCTGTAATGCCGCTGGTGTTGTGGGTGATCATGGGCGGCGGTAGTCACTTACCATCAAGTGAGTCGCATGCTCGTTTGCCCCCTGTGTTGTAAAAAAAAAAACACGAAGTTATGATGTAACAAACACAAAAAAATACAATCGAATTGAGAAAGAACGTCCTTCTTTTTGAAGTCGTTTCACGAAGAAATACATGAGGACTGCTATAGACTATATATGGCATTGTTTATGATTCTATTTATATTTATAAGCCACAGTAAGACTATCTAAAAGGCGTCAGATTATTGTCCATTTTAAGCAGAATAAAAAAAGAAACTAAAGAGCATATGCGATTATTCTAAGGGGTTATTAATTTTATTTCTTCGTTCTTGAGTATTGTTGTCCAAGAAACCTCTGCAAACTTAGCTATTCCCACTTGAACTTACACGCTAGCGCATGCACAGCTATAAAAGTTTCATCTACCATTATTACTCATAAAAGTTTATATGTTTTTAAGTAAAACAGACAGTGTTAATGTGTCATCAAGTCGTTATTTACGATGTATCTCAACAAGATCCCGCAATTAGACATCCTGTGGGAGAGGCGAGGGGAGGAATTTGGAACTGCATTGTAGTTACGTGATGAGAAGTTGGTATAGCACTCCTGTTCATGCAAACCATAGACTCAGATGGACGTAGATGACGCAATTATTACTAGCAAGAAAACTAAATGTGTAATTATTTAACTATTTATTATGATGTAAGCTTTTGTAAGCTTATAAAGTTTGTTGATATCAAAGGGCCTTCCGAATTGACTACTTGTAATAATGTTTTTGTTAATACTTAAGTTAAATTTTTGATAAGAATTCCATATAGAAATTTAATCTTGATCCATGGCTCTTTGGAGCTTTTACATCTCTTACTTATCGGCTCTTCTTACGTTATAGCATGACGGTTAATAGATGACTATAATAATAATAATAAAAAAAAAAAAATATAACTTATAAAGATTCAATGTATTCATTAAAAACGGTTTGATAGTTGAAAGTATCAGTTATGATTGTTTAATCAATTCGTCAAATCGAATCGATCAATCAAAGTCATATAAGACTACGGGAATTTCATTCAATACAGTTCTGTTACAGTAACAAATCCCAAACTGATATAAGCAACATCCGCGCCATAATATAATGCACAGAGTATAGATAAAAACATATATTTAGTGCGATACCTATTGCGATACCTGAGTTCTCAGGAATGGCAACGCATGGGGGGTATCATGGGCGAAACAGTATACTCTGTTATGTCCATGGTACTGCTCATGTCTATAGGCCACGGTTATCACTTTCCATCAGATGGGCTGTCAGCTTGTTTGCCATTCTAAGTTGTATAAAAGAAATCTGTTGAAATCTATGTCATCGACTTTATTTTTGGTGATGGAATGAAATCTTTAAAAGGATGCATGTATATTTAAATTTCATTCTGTATAGAAATGACATAAAAAATAATAATAAAAAAAAAGAAATTATGAATGTAGGTACATTTCACTACTATTTCCACTAAAATTAAAGGATGCGATGATTGTTCACATCACACGTCACAATGACTCATCTGTTAATAACCGTCGGTTTGGGCAACATTTATTGACATTAACAAGTAACGCGTCCGGTACACTCGGTGTGTGTGACATATCGTGTTACTTTTGAATAAACAAAGGGCACAATTAGGGTCCCAAACTAAGGAAGTTTAAAGTTGAAGTAGTCTAATGAAAACAGCTGTATTGGTTAGAGAATGACCATATATTGGGAGATTGTGGGAAGTAAAAGTAAAATCTAAAACAGTATAAATTTTATTATTTTATTTATATACTTTATTGTACACGCAAATAATAATGTTCGTGTTTATAGTCGACGATTCGTTCCTACTTTCCATCAAGTGAGCCGTCAGCTTGTTTGCCATTCTAAGTATCAGAAAAAAAAGAAAAAATAAGTATACATACATATAGTGACTGAAACTGAAATAAATATACAAATGCGATCTTAACTCTGTAAGAGACTTTTTCTTGTATTGTAATAAAGAAGCACCAATGTCAGTTTGTTAGTACAGTGTTAAATATGTGAGAATTTAAAAACGAAAGAATAAATTTACATATAATAGTTTTTTTTTTATTCGAAAGAGTGGTAAATGACCATCCGGCTTATCTGATAGTAAGTGATCTACATCAGTCCATTGACACTAACGATACCATAGGAGTACTCTGTGTGTTGCTGGTCTCTTAAAAAAGAATGGTATTTAAAAAGAATGGTATTTTCTTCTTGAAGTCCCTAAGTCGTATTTGATTGGAAACATCGCTGTAGGTAGTTCGTCTCACATTATAATTCATAATCATCATCTTCAACATCATATCAGCCATTAACTGTCCACTGCTGAACATAAGCCTGGACTCCTCTCTTGTCAATATTTACCATGCTTGACAATGCGGTTGCCACCCTGCCTGGCAACCGCATTTAGGCTTTTGGTGATCTTTTAAGAGAAACGCGGCTGCCCATCTCTCGACCATTAAGATCCCTTTTACGACACCCATGGAAAAAGAAGGAGTGGCCTGTTCTATGCCGGGATCACACGATAAATGTGTACAATATTTAATTAAAATTGTATTAGTAGACTTAGATAAATAGACGAATTCATGCTTATTAATTATAAATTATATACTCGTAGAGAGCTAATCTATTGTTTCTATTTAGAATCCTATCACCTAAAAACAAACATTATTATTTATCAGGTAAATGCTATTTTGGAACTTCAATGGAGGTTGAGCAAATTGCTCAGCTGTATATCGAATAGTCCATAGAAGAACAATTGCTTCGGGAATGGCCAAAGTTATTCGATTAACGACATTGCCGTATCGAAATAGAATTTAGATTTCTTGTAATGTACCTGTCTTAGTTCAATGTCTGGTTATATATACAGAGTGAAATCAATACAATCAATATGTAATTATAAGAGAGTATTATCATATAGATTATTAGAGAGTATATTTTAACCAGTGAAATAGAATATTTTTTCCAAACAAACATTGGAAAACAATTCAATTTCACATACTTATTTGACAGCTAGATGTGTCTTGTACATATTAGAGATTAAAAATTTAGTAACGTTTTGTGACTCATGTTTTTTGTAGTAAGAATGTTTACTTTCACTGGTAGGGTACTTGCTTAAAAAGATAGAATAGGCTATCCCTTTCTTTTCTCGTTCTTTTCTCTTTCCGTGGTTGTTGTAAGAGGCGACTTAGGGAGGGCGAGGGGTGGGCAGCAGCGTCCCTCTGAAAACATCTCCAAAGCCTAACGGCTGCCAATCCGCCTACCAAGTTTAGTAACTACTGGCAAAACCCCCTAAGAGGGAGGCTTATGTTCAGCAATAAACAATTAAAGGGTGATATGTTCATAATGATAAGTTTATCCTATTAATATCAACTCCTTTTACTATTTTTTTTAATTACTTTACTTAATGAACGAAATTGACTTTAATTTATATAAAGCACTGTGCATTCAGCTTTTTTATCATCATCATTACAAAAAAATTGTAAAATATTCAGCCAAAGTTCATCGTAATTTATATTACGAATTAAAGGAGACGTTCCTTTAATTGGCGCAATTATGAATGCGTCACGGCCCCATTCCGCAGCTTAGCGTTGTTATCTAAACGAGACATTTTATTATTTTAAACTAGCGTCTGCATTGTCCGTATGTAGAGCATAAATTATTTTGATATTCTTTGTCATCCGTTTAAAAATTTCCCGACGTAATATTATGCAACGGAACTGCAGGATACAATTTACGAAAATATTGCTGAGAAGAGTTTGAGATACGTGTAGTTGTATATAATTCCCATGTAAATGCATTTTTACATGCATTTGTTAACTGATAGGTACTTCATCATATCAGCCATTTACTGTCGACTGCTGAACATAAGCCTTCCCCATAAGGGAACTTTTGCCAGTAGTTGCCACGCTTGGCAGGCGAGTCAGCAACCGCGGTTAGACTTTTAGTGATGTTTTTAAGAGAGATGCTGTTGCACATTCCTCGATCATTAAATCCCCTTAATCACCTGTTACGACACCCACGGGAAAGGAAGGGGTGGCCTGTTCTATGCCGGGACGACACGACGAATCATTCTTATCTATGTAATATTATGAAGATAAAAAAAATATTTTGTGTTATGTTAGATATGTAAAAAAGCTTATTATAATGGATAAATTAAAACAATATTGCATCGATTTTAAACAATCTTGCTTATTGCAACTCACATTGTCAGCGAGTAATATGGGTTGATATATTATTAAAAAAAAACCGTGACAAAACCGTAGTGGGTCGTTAGACTACATGTGAATAAGTAAAATATCGAATTTAAAAATAATAACGAATAATAGTTTTCAGTTCAGTTCAGAAATGCTCCAATTGTATATTGGAGCATTTCTGAATTACAGAATGGGTCAACAACTGGTACCGTATCAGTCCCTCAGGTGTAGGTATCGAAATATCTCAAGAGATATTTGGGAAATCGGTATGGGAAACAACTTAGAAACGATAATCGAATCTGGAACCCAATTTATGGCCGGTAATTATTTATGCATTGTTCTATGACCGTACAGAATGTTGACCTCAAAAGGGAATTAACGTGAAACATGTAGTTATCACAATTTGATTTGGTTAGCTTTTAACATATTAATTGCCATAATTGGTAAATTAAAAAAGGTTGCAAGTTTGATTATATTTGATAAATCTAAATTGCTATGAATATTGAAGTCAAGAAACATTGCCATTGTAATGTGTATTTTTTATGCAACTTAGAATGGCAAACAAGCTGACGGTTCACCTGGTAGAAAACGTTATTCGTCGCCTATAGATATAAGCAGTACCATGAGCATAACAGAGTATACTGTTTCGCCCATGATACCCCCGATGCGTTGCCATTCCAGAGGACTGAGGTGTTATTTTTACACCTTTTGTACTTTTGTACCTTGTAAATTTCCTGTAAATATGCAACGAATTGAATGTAAATGAAATAAGAATTGATTTGTATGGTTTGTCGGGTCTTTGCAATAGCTGTTTAACTAAAGAATAAGCCCCTTATTCATAAAAAATAAAGCCTCCTACAGACCTATTTTAACAATTCTATTTTAAATATTTGTCGCTTTCTTTCAAATTACAAATTTATTGCAAAAGAAGAAGACAAAACATTTCAATAGTTAAAACAGGTTTATGTTTAATATTTATGGTAGAAGTTTGACATTTTTATGAATAACGGGGTATAAGAATAGCAAGTATGAAGCCACTGTTTTATTTTTGTGCAGTACAATACACTTGTTTCTTGAATATATTCAATAATAATGTCTACCTGCAAAAAGTTTGCCAGTTTTTTTTTTTTCAATGGACTGCCCATTGCACTGTCGCGTCGAGACGACATGCCGGCGCTCAACACTTGTTCCGGGTTATTTAACATTTTATAAGGGCACGAAATGTTACTCGGGGCGTGGTAATGCGTTTAGGGTCTTAGAAGGATACAGTATACATTCAATATATGTACATCTAACTAGATATTATCATCACTACGTAGTATAAAACAAAGTCGCTTCCCGTCTATCTGTCCCTATACATGCTTAGATCTGTAAAACTACGCAACGGATTTTAATGCAGGTTTTTTTTACTAGATAAAATGGGAAGGTTTATATGCATAATACGTGCGTAATATGCAAGTGAAACACTGATAATTTTAGAGATTTTTTAATGTGATGTAATGTAATATACACCCATGCAAAACCAGGGCGGGTCGCTAGTATAAAATAAGATTGGATTTAACTGACATGGCTATTATATTGAACGTTGTATAATATTATATTAATAACGGATTGTACTTTCGATAATTAATGATAATATTATTTCAAAAACAACGATTTCCAACGTGAAACATTTAATATGTGATCAAACAGAGATGAGTTCTACCGATTGCCAATTTGCCAATAAAAAAAAGTACATAATCGTTACAAAATTGGTGTATACTATGGATTTATTAGTATTTTACATATTTTAATTTTTTTAAGGGATGACCATCGAATGGCAACCCCGCTTGCACTATTGGTCTATACTGGCGGGACACCAGTGAGGGATAAGTGAAGATGAAAGTAAAGATTAGCCCATCATGACAAGTTTACCAATGAATCAATTACGATGGTTTCCACGGGGAACCGGGAGGAGATTGACCTGTAGTAGAGTATTGCGAGTAATAGGGTTGCTAATCCCCATTACTAACAATCCCTTTTATCTCCATTTTTTAAGTTAATAACAATAACATTGTAGTAATAACAAAATGGTTTTAGTATGATAATAATTATTTAAATGTAGTTACATCTATTTCAACGCTACGTCGCATACTAGGGTCGGTAGAACCGAATAAAGGACTCTACCTTTTTTTGCTTCGTTCACTTTTAAATCTCGGCACATGTATACACGCCGGTTCCGGAGGCTCTTGACTTGTCCCTCAGGTAGAACATATTATTTCTTGTTAGAGTATATTTTCAAGTGTTCTCTAGTGTATGTACATCAAGCAATCCAAATAAAAAATATAAAGTATTCACTCGTGTATTACCAATGAAGTAATATGTATATATATATATATATATATATATATATATATATATATATATATATATATATATATATATATATATAAAATAAGTAGTTACATAATGTTATATATGTTAATTTACGAGTACCTAAGGGTCATAGATAATACAATATATATAGAATAAATAGGCATATATATATATATATATATATATATATATATATATATATATATATATATATATATATATATATATATATATATTCATTTCATTGAATTTTGAAGTAAAGTTTTTCCAATAACTGCATCAATAAATCTTGAAATGTTACGATTTTGTTGTAAGTATTTACGTAAAGTAATGTTTAAACTAATTTGGTTTATTCATAAAAAGTTGAATGTATTTACAAGATGCAAACACGCCTATCTAATAAAGTTGTTAATTACCATAAATCGAGCTGAATAGAAATATTACATGCCATTTTCACAACCACTTGCATCTACAAAATACGTTGCAAAGGAAAAAAAAAACAAAAGAAATTATAAACAATAGTGTGCGTGATGCAAGGGAGTCTGAGGAGCGAGCGTTATACAAGGAGCATTGTCCTGTCCCCAGAGTTGGCGGGGAAGTCGGATTTTTGGACCCTCCTTAGGGTGTGGCGTCAATAGTAGCGGTATTGTACCAATATTATCTTACATAATATTATAAATGTAAAAATGAGTTTCTCTATTTAGAATAGAGAAGGGCGTAGGTTACTTTTTATCCAGGTCAGTCAATATTTCAGTCATGTGATAAGATCGTTGTAAAAACTACTTACTACAAAGTAAAACTTCGCTATAACTTGCTGTTGGCTGTCCTTGTGAATATAGTTCATTATGCAATGAGTACGGAATTTCCTTGGATTGATGACTGTATGCAAATAAATATGTAACAGAAAGTAAAATGAATAGAAATGGTAGAGCCATGGCTAATAGCTAGTCCATTTATTGTGTACTAGCTGTATTCTGCGGCTTCAGCAACGTGAAATACTATATAAAGTTTTCTATGTACTAAGTTAGGATTATATGTATTAAGTAGGTTATCTACTCATATACCAAATTTAATTCAAATCCGTTGAGTAGTTTTTATAAAAAAATATTACCAATTATAATGGGACGCTATAATGACAACCACTTGTTAGAATTTCTATTATGTTATATAGTCGATTGCGTATTGTAAAATGATGACCGTCTTTGAAAAATGCTATTTAACTATCTATATTTTCTATCTTTATACGAGAGTTACTACACAATATATTTAGGTAACATATTTTTTTTATTTTTAAATGTTTATCTACTATTATTATGTTTTGTAGCTTCTTAACTCACCACCGCTGTAAGCGAAGCCATAATTTATTCGATACCATTATTTTGTTATCTTTTCTTTCTTCGAACTCGATTTAGAACATGCATCATGCATTACATTACGTCATGAATTATGTGCATTATTTTTTTTGTTTTTGTTTTGGTTCAGTATCGTCAACTTTAAACGAATGTAAATATTTGATCATAGTGATGCGGTCGATAAATCTATTGTCTATTTTATTTATTTTAAATCTATTGTTTTTTTTTAATTATTATAAATTGGACCTTGGTGTCATTTGTGTGACCGAGATATTATTATATTGATTATTGGCAATAAAAATGGGTCTATATTCTTTTTTATTACTTCTGGGGAATATTAGCTGGACTATGAAGGGCTCTTTTGAACTGTTTGAAATACGAGTATTATTGCAATAGTCTTAGATTTCAAAAGTGAAATTTATTTAAATTTATATTGTATGATCTTATCTGTATAGCTATGTAGAACTACGATTCCCGTATTCGGTACTGGTCGGTCATACTCATTAAAAATATTAAAGTTTCTTCGACTCTTTGTTGTTAGAAAGTTGAAACATTTCGCAACGGGCATGAAATCGACCTAGAAGATTACAATACTCGAGCATAAATGAAACGATTTTACTTATTTATTTATTTATTAGAAAACGTAGGAAGTGGAATTTAAGAGCAGCCAAATAACAGTTAAATTAATAAATTGTTTAGAAATTAAGGCTTTTATTTCATCATCGACCGTACGGTTGAATCCGGTCAGGCGAACTAATTTAATTTAGTTAGGAATTAAACTTTTCTAAGTTAATACGGGTTTGGGTATTCAAGGTTATGCTCTCAGATTTTTTTTTGGATAATTCTATTATGTACTATTATAAAGCCTGCTAAGCGTGGCAGCTACTGGCAAAACTCCCTTTATGGAAAAAGCTTATGTTCAGCAGTGGACAGTTAACGGTTGATATGATAATGACTTGCAGATGGATGTTTATTACTTTTTCACGTTTAAATAGCTCAATGGATTTGAATAAAATTTGGTATACAGTTAGGTTGTATTCTAGCTTAACACATAGGGTATTTTATAGACTATTTCACGCGAGCAAAGTCGTGGGATAGCTAGTTTCTTCTAATGTAAAGTAGGATGATAATTCTAGCTTTACAATGAGACAATTATTGACATTTTAATTAAATATTACCTAATATTTTTATATTCTTGCAAGCTTCAAGAACTCTCTGTTCATCCAGATCACTAACATTTTTAGCATCAATCGGTCCAATAATCGCTCTTAATGTGTTCCCGTCTGAAAATAACTTAATGGCTATTCAATTCTCAAGTGCATCTTGATTTATTTACCGTATGTAATTGAAACTGCATCCATCACTGTATTATTTCACTGCCAAGTAATGAATAACTGTACTGTATAACCGCTTTATAAGATAAATTAACTTTGTAACATCTTGATCCTGTTTAAATTTCAACGGTATTAATTACAAATTATATGAAAGGATTCCCAAAGGATTAACAAGGTCAGCAAATAATATTCAAGAAAGTGGTAGATGATTTTGTCTGATCTATGTCTTGTAATTTTTGTTTCTGATAAGTTCACAAGAGGGAAACTTTATTCAAAAGTACGGCAATAAAAATACAGGGTACGCAGGCATAATATCTTAGTTGTGAGGAATGACAATGCATAAGGGGTACCATGCATATTATATTGTATTCTGTAATATTCATGGTACTGTTCATGTGTATACAGTTATCATTTATAAAAAAATAGGTTATAACCATAACTTAGTGCGATTGGACATATTATTATTTCAACTGATTTCAAAAATCACGAGGTTCCAATTCGGTTATATTTTTTTTATGTTTTTTACTTGCATCAGTTTAAAACCGATTTGGAATTTTTTTTTATCTGAAAAGATATATTTAAAGATTAGTACTATAGAAAATTTATCAAAATCGCATCAGTAGTTTAATTTTTAGATCAAAATAACTGGTTTTGTCACAAATGAAGTCGGTCTTTTTGTGAGGTCTTTAATACAATAACAATTAGTGATAGAAAATAAACCCAATTTTAGTTTTTATTTCATAAAAATAAGTAAGTACATTTAATTTGATTTACATGTCAGATATTTGTAAAATTTGTCATGCATGTAAATTCTTTTGCATGATTTCTAAGATTACAAATAAAATCTTTTATTTTCCGAATGAAAAGATTCCTGTTGGTCTGCTGGCATGGAATAATTTTATTATTGTCAAACGTATCCCTCCTCTTTGTACGGAAAATATGATATGAATTCTTAGTTACCGTGTGCAATGAAAGGCAAAGCAGTAGAAAATGTATACATTTGATATTATAACATGTATGAACACAATGGATATCTTTATATATAGGTATCTATATATGCTGGTTTTTAGCTAAGATTTTGTCTCTGTGACCGCAACATTTTCATTGACTGAGATGAAATGTATCCTATGTCCTTTTCAATACTATACATATAGTAAATTATATTTTGTTGAGCCGTTAATTCGACAAGAGATAACAAACTCTTTTTTGTATTTATAATACATATAAAAATATATAATACACACACATACACACATACATATATTAAGGATTATGCATACTGGTTACTAATTTCTCAGCTCTAGACATAATACCTAGTTCCATTCTTAATAAGTACTTTAGTGAAAAAACTTTTTTAAATACTTTGTTTTGTTTTTGTTGTTATTTAAATTTCTGTGTAGAGCGATAAGAATATACAAGTAAATGAGTGTTGAAAACAAAACAAATGAAATTTGCGAGTTGCGTATAAAAATTACGAGGTATACAAAAGTTGACATTAATAATTTACAAGTTTGCTGCAAAAATAATTCCAGTTATTATAAACGTAGGTACCTATTGTTCAGGCGAGTACTGAGCCTATAAACGAAAAGAATGGAAGAAACGTTGGCTGTAAAGGTATATGAATCGGTTAGGGTCGTACAATGACCCTGATTTTAAACATTACTACCTGGTAATCTGGCCGCATTGCGGTACAGCTTAGCAAACCAAGAAATTGTTTATGGTTTTACTATTGTCTTTGTCACGTATTTAATACCAACTTTAAACTGTAATTACAGCTTTAAATTGCATACGTTTCTACTGTTTGTATAAGTTGATAAATTTATTATAAGTGATAGATTATTATACAATTAGAGAATCAACCGTGATAATTATAATTAATGCCTTTAGGACAGAGTGAACTTTGTGTTGAGAGTATGAATTATCTGGCATGTAAAGTAGACGGAAAAAATTTAAGAAGAGTAAGTGATGGAGTAACATCATTAATATTTTTTATAGTAAGAATTGTCCTATCTTTTTAATATCATGTGCTATGTATTCTAAAAAGACATCTGAATCCTATATAACAAAACGTCACGAACATGTGGGTACAAAAAGATTTAGATATAACTTTTTTTTTTTAATTTAATAAGTATAAATAATAATGTTAATCAAGTAAATGGAGTAATCAACAATTCTCATGAAAAAAAAAAAGAAAATAATAAGGCACCGAGGTAAATGTCGAGCTTTTAAAGCGACGCATTTCATTTTAAAGAATACTCATTCTAAGAATCCTTACATATTTTTGTTTTTTTTTTGTTCGAGGTTTGTTAAAAATACTATGGAATTAAGAGTTAATAATTTCCTGCTTAACAATGTCTTTAGAAAATATTTAACTTCTTTATTGTCAACTGACATAACATTTAAGAGGTTCTATATACATATATATTAATGCGACTATTTGTTTGTGTATTTTTACATTGATTTCCAGTACTGAAATAAGTCTGTGGGGAATTGGTAACATACAGCAAGATTAGAGCCTTTTAATGGTTAAAATTAGGTTGATGGGTCTTAATAAATGAATTTTTCAATATACATAAAGTATACCAATTTAGTTCCGTTATTTCACGATATTTCAATTATTTAAATTTTACTTAAAAAATAATAAAAATATTTGTTTCTTTAAAACAATTTGTAGCTGGTCTTTTTTGTATAGATATTTGTATTTTTATATTATTATTTTTAATTTTCTTTTTGGTATATGTTTTTGACATCTTTTTTGTGAGCTCATAGATATAGTTTCAAATGATATATGTTCTTCAAAAGGGGGGTAAAGAAGTTTTTTCAGGGACGGCAACGCGTGCGTTGTACCCCTGGTATTGCAGTCGTTCATAGCCTATGGTAACCGCTTACCATCAGATGGACCGTATGCTTGTTTGCTACCTCAGTGGTATAAAAAAGTTTCATTGTTATCCAGTTACAAAATTGATAAGATTTATCGTAATCGGTAAATATTAAAAACAGAGTGCCTTTTAAAACAGGTACAGGACTGTATTATGAAATTAATGTTTTACCTTACAGATTTATAAAGAAGAATTTAAAAGAAGCTAAACTCGATTTTTTGTGGCTAAAACTTATTAAGTCATTCAAATCTTAATCCGCCGCTTTGAATATTTCATTTAATGACGGTTTTTTACCTCTAGCTAGACCATCTTTTACGGTGGATTTTATCTAATGTATTTACTTAGGATCTTTTTATTTAGAGATAGACAATTTTAATTAGGGAAATTTTGGTTTTGCATACATTTATGCTTAGGTTTTAGAAAAAGAGATTGATTACATACTAATTTAGTAAATAAAGATATATAACTGATCCAGCAAGATTCCACTATGGCCTTATTTTCTGGGCGTTAGGTTGAATTTTTAATAATTGATTAAAAATTCAACCTAACGCTATATATATATATATATATATATATATAAGATTTCAAAATTTCCTTTCAGATAAAAAAGAATTTTCCAAATCAGTTTATAACTGAGGTAACAAATATAAAAAAAAATTCAACTGAATTGGGAACCGTCTTCTTTTTGAAGTCAGTTAAAAACACATTTCTTTACAATGTTTTCTTCCATATAGTCATTTAAAACATTACCTACTGATCCTTATGTGAATACCGAAATTGTTTGAAATCCGTATTATAACGCGTTATATTATCTGTGATATTCGTATTAAAATGTAAACCACCATCTTTAACTTAACTGACAGAGACACCCGCAGTGGTCATAAATTAATACAATTAAGCGTAGACTCAAAGAAAACAATACTGTCATAGAGCAATTTCGAATTATTACCACAGCATATCCTTCAATTAACGTTAGAGACGTTATTTCAATAACTTTTATTTTTAGAGTCATTTGCTTACTTATCTTTATTGTTAAGACGTTGTTAAAACGGTTGCTTCCGAATGCTTTATTTTAAGCCTCTTAGATTGGTACTCTGTGGGTGGGTAATTGCTGTCGTTGTATCTTTTAATGGCTGGATATTGACACTAAAATTTATAGTTTACTTTTATATATAACTATATTCCTTTGAAAAAGCTTTAATATGCTGCATGGAAGTTATGAAATTTAATATCGGTGTTGCTAAGTTTTATCCATATAGAATGTTCTATTCAAGTCCTTTTATGATGACAAAGGGAGCAAATTTCACAGTACACGTATTAATATGAGCAGTATTCACTATTACTTGCTTTCTAGGAACCATTAGTTCGTTACTTGCTTTGATACAAATTTTAGATATATATTAATAATTCCACAATACATAACCTGTTTCCTCTGCCTGTGAGACTATGTCACCCCTTGTCCGTGGTTCCGTATCTAGTTCCAAAGAGACAAAGGTTTAGAAGGGCAAAGTTACCCGTGGTGCCTCCGGAAATATTGCGACAGGTAGATGTAAATTACTATGTCACTTGTAATAATGATTATAATATGTTAATTGTTAACGTTACAGAAATACTAATAGACTCAATATTTAATGTAACAAAATTGTAATTAAACGATGTCTGTACGATAAGAAATATTTAGGAAAAAATAATATGAGGGGTCTCATAACAATAATAAAAAAAAAAAAACTCAGTGTCTATCAGTTTATTTGTCTGTTTACTTGTATATTTGTTCTAGCAACACGCAAAATCTTCTTCACCAAATTAGGTGCGGTTTTCACAATTGTACTCCTGAAGGTGTAACTTAAAATCTGGTGTAAATTCCATGTTTACACATACCACCAAAAAAATATTTATTTAAATGGGTTTTCTATTTCCACGTATAAGAAATAGCGAGATAAAACTAGTAGGCGAAACATAGAGCTAATAGAACGTGATTGGCAGAACAATAATAAAGACAATGTTTACTTTTTTTTTTTAAATTAATCGTAACAAAATTTGTGTAGGACAAATACGTAAAATTATTTTTTTTTGTTTTATACAACTTAGAATGGCAAACAAGCTGACAGCCCACCTGATGGAAAGTGGTAACCGTGGCCTATAGACATGAGCAGTACCATGGACATAACAGAGTATACTGTTTCGTCCATGATACCCCTCATGCATTGCCATTCCTGAGGACTCCGGTGTTATTCCTCTGTATCATATCTCACCCATCAAACCGAAACACAGCTATGCAAACACAACTGCTTCACGGTAGAAACACGAATGGGATAGAAGTACCCAAGGAAACGACATTTGTACAAAGTCTCCCTCTGGTAAATCTGGTAAAAATATATAAAAATAAATTAAAAACGAGTAGAATTTAAAATCTTTTATGTTGATATCCTTTTAAATAAAAATTTATTTTGCATAATGAATGCTTTATATATCACTTTTTAAAAAGGGATAATCTTTTCAGGGTTTACGAATGGGAGTTTCTTATTCTATTATAATTTCCAAATGTTTTTTTTTTTTGCGAAGCAAAATATATATTCACTATTATTTATATATTGCATTCTATCCAGACTGTAAATAGGAGTGACCTTAATATCTGACATGTTCTTGTAGAAATTTTATATTGATCGGAATGCATATAGGTAAATGCCATGGCACAGATAATGTAAAACTATACTAGTAGCTATAAAGTTAAAACACCTTGTTAGTGACTCACACATGTTATCTACACGTCACTGTGTGTAGATAAGTATAGTGGTGACACATCGTCAGTAATTGAGTTTATACTTTTTATTATGTCAAATGAATGAATGAATGAATTGTGCTAGCAAATTAATTGTATAAGTTATTCAGAATTTTTGTTCAGTTTAGTATAATTTAAATCTCTAAGACTTAACAAATAAAGAACAATTTTCCGTTTACTTCTATATAAGTACATATAACAAAATTGTAATTAGACAATGTG
This sequence comes from Galleria mellonella, assembly GCF_026898425.1. Lineage (NCBI taxonomy): Eukaryota > Metazoa > Arthropoda > Insecta > Lepidoptera > Pyralidae > Galleria > Galleria mellonella. Next base: position 2,684,127 of record NW_026442023.1, read on the forward strand.
TGTATATAGGAGATATTTAACAAAACTCGATATGAGGTTATTATAAAGGATTGAGGCTTAATAAGAGAAATAGGATGTTCATCATATTAGCCTTTAACTGTCCACTGCTGAACATAAACCTCCCCCTTAGGGGTTTTGCCAGCAGTTGCCACGTTTGGCAGACGGATTCGCAACCGCAGTTAGGTTTTAAAGATGTTTTAAGTGGGACACTTCTGCCAATTCTTCGTCCTCCCTTAGTCGGCTCTTACGACACCCACGGGAAAGAAAGGGGTTGCCTATTCTATGCTGGAACCACATGACCATTGGCCTACAGTATGTTATTTGGTATAAATATACTCGTATTTGAATTTTTGTCTATCTGTCCCTTTATATGTTTACTTTGGTATTACGCAATAATTACTGCACCAAATCGGATACGGTTTTCACAGTTGTACGGTGATGATGAATTCAACTGAAAATCTGTTATGTTACTTATTTTCAAAAGCCACGTGAATTAATAACAAATTTTTATTGTTTAGTTATACTGTATATCCTTGTATGTCTATAGTACTGTTTACGACGCTTACCACTTTCCATTAGGTGGGCAGTTAGTTTGTTTTACATTTTAAGTTAAAAGTTATTAAAAAAAAGTTATTAATTATATTTACATAACCTTTATGATAGGATTATGTTAAATGTTGCGCCATTATTAATAAGCTTTGTGAAGTGATCTTATAATTTTAAAATTGTATTGCTTAACAAATTAAGAACTATACCATTAAAGGCGTATTCACATTCACATAGACCGCCGTAAAAAATACACAGTTAACCGTAACTAACAATGAAACCACATCTCTCATGGTTAGCGTGGTAAGCAATTAATTCTAAATCCATTGTTTCTGTTTACTCTTTATTTTTAAATTAACTGAGTGGCTATTTTTTAGTAGAGAAGTCAAGAAAATTATAGTGTACAGAAGCGTAATATCATAGTCCTCAGGGATGATTTAAGAAAAAGTCATGAGGGATATCATGGTCGTCACAGTGTACTTCTGTGTCGTTTTCATGATTGTTAGGAATATTTGTTGTCATTTTAAGTTTTATTCCATTTAAATCGATCTTTTGGAAGATAAATTTTAACTTTTTTAACTTTTTTTTTTAAATATTATATAGATTAAGGAAATCAAGTTTTTGGAACATCATTTGTTAAGGGGATTTTAGGTACCCATATACTTTTATATTTTTTATCACCTTTAGAAACTACGGGGCTTTTTATTACCTAAGTTGAGCATATTCTTTTATTTATAACACTACTCTGTGAAGTTTTAGCTTAAATTGATTCTATACGAGCTCTAAGAAGTAGGATACAATTTATTAATTTAATACATTTTTAAATAATAAGTAATCTTCGTATAATTTTCATAATTGTTTTTCTAATAAATAGAACTTATTATCATATTGTTCCCATATTAATTTTGTTACGATTTAATAAATTGTTTTAAAAAAATATTATTATTTTAAAAATATTAATGATATCGTCAATCTATTGAACACTACTATATTACTGCTACAATTACTGTACATATTTTCACTAATATTAATTTAAAATAATAATTTAACTTTTTGATGAATTTCATATATAAATATATTTAAAATTTTATATTGTTTTGTTGCAGGTATGCAGTAGTACTCGGCAAGAATCATGAACTAAGTTACTCAAGTAAGAAGTAACAAGATAAAATATTTCTTTTTTTATTTTGAAAAGAATTTATAGCACAGGTGTAAATATTTTTCATAAAAAGAAGTAATCTTCTAAATATAAAGCCGGGTAAAAATGTACTAATAATTTTTTTACCTAAGGCAAATATGCTGTTGGGCTAATTTATGGTGTTAACCATCGTCTAAACACACGATAGATTCTTATAAACTGTGAGAATACTATATGGAAGTTAATTTTAAACTTTTGCATTATTTATTCATATTTTAAATATATTATTGGGACTTACTTGGATCGTGACCACGGTGCAATCTACGTTGAAATGTCGGCAATAAAAAAACTGGTATGTAAGTGCTATTTACTTGTAAAAATTTTTTCATCGCGTAAAGTCCCGATTGTGTACTTAAAATACTGTATAACGGGAGCATATAATTACTATAGTGGATTTAAATGTAGAAGTTATGCATAAAATATTTGAGGTTATGTATGGCCATCGCCACGATTTTTTTTTTTACAACACAAGGGGCAAACCAGCATGCGGCTCACCTGATGGTAAGTGACTACCGCCGCCCATGATCGTGTTCAATCCACAAAAAAAATCGACTTCAATTGTGGCAAAACCAGTTATTTTGATTCCAAAACTACTGAACCGATTTTGATAAAATTACTATGGAAGCAATCTGAAAGTATATTCTTTAAGATAAAAAAGATTTTTCCAAATCGGCTTATAACTGACGTTGTTATGAGCTAATAAACACAAAAACAACCGAATTGAGAACTCCCTTTTTGAAGTTGGTTGATAAAGCAGTATTTACTGCTCCTGAAAGTACAACAAAAGATAAAACAAATATCAATACAATAGCATCTCATCCCTAAACTTGGCGCGGACAAAAGATTTTTGTTCTATCATATTTCGTATAAGTATATACCCTCGAAACAACTATTGGAACAAAGGTGCGTGCGTGACGAAGGGCCTTTAGGTTGTTATGAGGATTTTCAACTTGCGTTTTATAATAATAAAGTTTGTACAACAGAAATGGGACAGATTTGGATAAAATACAAATAAGTTGTACTAATATGACGTAAAAAATATCAAAGGAAGAATAATGCCACTTAAAAGCAATTAGTTAATTTACATTAACATAAATTAGTGTTGTCAACCGCCTTGTTTTCCCAGAAGTTGTTATAGTTTTCTCCCGGGGAGTTCTGGATAGTTTTTAAAGCGTTCTGATAATGCCATGTATTTAAAAATTCGCCCTCTAGACACATACACTTTATAATATTAGAATATTTTTCCAAAACTTTTAATTAAAAAATAATGGTTATTATTACTTGAATTTCATTTAACCTATTTTCAGTACATATTATTTAATTATTGCGTATTGTTTTCACACTAAATTGCCCTGACGTAAACTTCCAATCCTTATTTTTGAAATTCGGAGGTCGGCAACTCTAACATATCTATGTTGGGGTTGCCGATGAATCAATTTTACAAATTTGAGAATTTGTAAAGGTGAACAGAATTATCTAAAGAATCTTCAATTATTTCTTGAAAACAATACTAGATATTTTATCCTTCTCTTATACCGTTTCTCCAACTAGTGAAGGTGGACTATTATTACTCAGGATTTGTCCTTGTCTCTTGCGAAATAATAAATAATTCGGCTGCATTCGTAATGTAATTCGTACACTCACGGATGTTCTAACTTTTCTCTATAATAATTATTTATTTATTTCTTTATACAAAGATAGTTACAATACAGGGTTTGGTATCTTTTGTTAAGCAAAGATTGCTTGTGTTAGGAGAAACCGCTCTTTCAAAACAATTAATTATTTGTCTACTAGATTATAATTATATCTATAAATTTGTTCATTATTTTCTTGACTCATTTTTTTGTTGCTACTTGTATTTTACTAAATACATTGGTTTCTAAATATATTGAATATGCCTATTTTCTTGTTTGGATCTTTGTCACTCATTTACGCTTGTTACACAACTTACGTATATTTAAGCGTAAATAAATGAAATTTTGTACATATTTGATATTAACGTATAGGATACTCTTTTTTTTTAACACAGGTAAATGCGCTTTATCTCGGTGACATACTGTACCAATTTCTTTTAAAATTCATAAACTAATGTATATTATCGTAACTTCGCTCTGTCTGATCTACAAATGCTATCGATAGTAAATGTATTTATAAAGTCTTCGATATAATTACAATCGTTTTCATCAAATATGCCTAAAAATATTTTTCTCATTTTATGGATTACGTTGTGTTTTTTTTATAGTTTATATTATGTATAATAAGTACTTTATTGATTATTTAAAATGACTACACGCTCCATATCACAAACGTATTTGGTTATGTACGCTGTACGGTAGTAGGTCAGTAGCGAGGAGATTTACAAAGTTTGCCACGATCGTAGCTCATTGTATACGTATTTAGTTCACTGAACAGGTTAGGTAATAGGTACTGGCCTGTGAAGATTTGAAAAGATAATACTGTAAAAAAATTGGTTAAAATAGACATAACAAAAAAAAAAGTTGCTTATTGTACTGTTTGTAGTATGATGGAATTGAACTTTTTTTTTTGATGGGTGAAAATGGTATGGTAACCCCGCCTGCGTTAACGCGATACGCTGGCGGAGCACCAGTGAAGAGTGATCGATGAGAATGAAAACAAGGCCAGCCCATCATGATGAATTCATCAGGAATTAACCATGATAGTTTCTAGGGGAAACCGCGAGGAGGTCGTGGTTAGGTATATTGCTAGCAATAGGATTCTCAGTCTCCATTACTAACAATCCCTTTCCCCCGAATTAAACGTTAGAACTATATGGATAAAATAGTTTCTGACTTGAAAAATTTGTATTTTTTGTTTTAAAGTAACGCTATATCTTTGAAAATAATTATAAAACAATCTTAATAAATCCTTTATAATTAAAACAGATTCCTTTTATTATGTTTCTATAAACTTTGTTAATATTGAAGTTGGTAGTTTTGTAAAAAAAATAAAAATAAATGTATTATATAAATAGCTTTTTAAATGTGGTAGATTACATGCTTTGAATAATTTATTTATCATTTATAACAAATCCTATAATAAATGTTAGTAAAGAAACAGCCAATCCCACTTATTAGTGTGTTATTTCTAATAGTCGTGTGGCTATGAAAAACCGGTTAATTTATCGACCGTTCCAATAATAGCGCCTTAGGTTTATGGCTCAACGGTCGAAATGCGAGGAATTTTTATCACAAGCGCCGGTAGTTGTTCAAGTCGCATGCCGCCATGAATTAATACGTGATGAGGCATACACGCCGAATGGTCGTAATGAAGAAGAATGCTTTGTGGGCCTTCACCTTGAGAACGTTCGATATTTACGTCCGTTTTGGAATTCTATATAGACGTATGTCGTTGATAATAAAAGTCATATAACTGGCATCTTAAAATTATTAAAATGATTTAAAAAAATGAAAATAATTATTTTAATTTTAGAAATATTTATATTCATAGTATTAAGCTGTGTATAGCATGTGTAAGCCACATAATATTTTTATACTTAGACGAAAATTAATGTATATTACTGCATTTTTTTATTATGCAAGTAAGGAATACTGTTTTATATAGGCATGAAATAATTTAAGATTGTTTGTTTTCCAGAAAAAAATCTAATTATGGTAAAACCAGTCATTTTGATTTAAAACTAAACTACGCAGCCGACTTTAATAAAATTTCTATGGTAGTAAACTGAAAGTATGTTCTTTCATATAAAATAAGAAATCTAAATCGGTTCATAATGGATAGAGTTATGAGGTAACAAACATAAAAAAATACAACCGAATTAAAAACCTCTTTCGTTTTGACGTCGGTTGAAAATTGAATTAAATTCTGGGGCAAACTTCAAAATATCATTGAGATGAAAGTTGCGATTTGATTCGAATATTTTTTTTATCGAGTTTCATTGATTCACGAATACTATTGATACAGTGTTTCGACACTTAAAAGTGGGGCATCGTTTTTTTATTGTAAAAGGTTTAAAGAAAGTTTCCTTTTATTATTATTTTTCGAGGAATGGATTGTATTTGGTTTATATTTATTACTTCGTAGTAACATTCGGTATTCACGACAGCACATAAAAGTTTTATTGGCCCGTTAAAAATGTTTCACGATTACTATCAGATTAAATCAGATCTTTGTAAACTATTTAATTTATATAAGTGCTTATACTCGTATAAGTTATATGGTTTAGGGTATCGCATATTTACATTGTTTGAATTAATTGCAATGATTGAAAAATAAGAAAAATCTTCCTTAGTAGATGGAGTATGCAACTCTGTGCCTTATGTTTATTACTAACTTTTTGTGGATTTCAGAAATAGGAAAACCAATGGAATAGATAATCGAGATGAAACGTATACAAGATTTTGAGTTGGACCTTCAGGAAAACATATGCGAAAATCGCATCTAATTTGTTACAGTAATGTTTGGGTGATACTGGACCAAACATATAGACAGACAAAATTTCTAAAAACTATTGTTTTGGCTTCTTAAGCTCATATTATTTTTTCTTAAATATCTCCCATGCAGTTATTGTTTACTTACAAATTTTATTATATCAGATATAAAATATGATTATTTCATCAAATTGGTAATGGTCTCGCCTTTGTTTTTAATTATAAAAACAAACATCGCTCCCAATATGGCTAATAACAAATCGTGTTATTTTAATGCAAAAAATTTAAATGCGCTCGGGCACTTGTAATAATAAACACAAAACAGAAACACAGAAGTGAAATTAAGCAATGCATAAACACCCGAGGCCAGTAACTTACCCCTGGCTGTATACTGCGACCCCTTGATCCCAATTCTCTTTAGTGTTTTACAAAGTCGTGCAAACACGCCCAAGCCTTTTAGCATTTCGCGCCTATCCATTCACCGTGTCCCTAATCCAATCCAAGTACTGACCACATCATTAATTTTCTACAATATCGCACCCTCAAAAGCTTCGACTTCGATATGTCAGCGGGAACTATTTATATTTCTCGAGCCAACAAAGGCGCGCACCATAAATAAAGGTTCTACACCCCTTGGGGATGGCGCCTTACTGCCTTTGATACGGCCCCTTTCTTATTTTGATGCGGTCTGATGTAACTGACTCCTCTTAGTATCACTTGCTTTGTGCGTGCTTCATAAATCATTACGTACCTGTTACGTGGAGCTTTGTGCCTGAGGATAGTTTCGGGATGTGTGTAAACGAGCGTGTAATATACTTTAGCAATGTGTAACGCGTTAAATACAAATTAGGTGTATTGACATAGAATTAAATTATTTTTAGAAAAAGAAAAATAATCAACTGACTTTATTTTTCTTAAAGAGTGTCTTAAAGTAGTCAAGATTAGTTGCTGTTTGTAAGTAAAAAGTAATGAATATTATTGCTATAGATTTTATTTCTTTATTTCAAATCGTTTAGGTAGCGCACGCCATATTAAAAGACATATTTAATTTTTTAAGACTTCAGTTACATTTATTGTGATTAATTAAACATAAAAAAGTATTTTCATAAGTTTCAAGCACTTAAGAATAATACACTTTTCTAACTGTGAATTTATACTAATATTATAAATATTAGTATAAATTATAGAGGAATATAAAGACTCATAAAGATGACATAGATAATCAATATACTTACTTCTATTGTATCTACTTATTTATGAGTATAGTCTATGGTTATTATATTATATAAAATTATTTTTATACTCAACATTCTTAAACTGTACATGACATGCTAAATTAATGTTTATTTATGAAGCTAGAATGAATAATTTATCAGTACTTCCAAGAAAATTTATAGACTTTAAAGGTATTTCACCTTTACGATTTACCAAGATCAATTTTTAATATACTATTAAATGCGCTTTGAATAGACAAGTATATAAGTAAATGTCAATAGGTATACGTGTACTCGTAATTACATTTGTCGCATTCAAATTAGGTTATTATTTCAATAACCAAAAGTTTTGTCGATCTTAAGTTTGTTGAACAATAGTACTATGGTGATTTGGCATATATTACTGCTTCTGTTACCTACAGAAGTGTACAATAAGAAGCAAGAATCTGTACATTAAATATATTTTTTTAAAGTTTAAAATATTGCTCCACAGAAAATATCGTTTAAATATATATCAAAATTATTATGAAATTATTGCGGAAGGAAATCGTGTTGGCTGCATAAAAAACATTAAAAACGATTTAGAATTGACAAATGTATTGCGCATAAAAAATGAACATCTAAAAATATCATTGAATGGAATGGAACTTCTTTTTTTAAATCGCTTAAAAGATACGGTATTTCTCGATATACATATTAACATGCAGAATGTGCACAGTTAGGGTTAAATATCATGGAATATTAAATTTATGTAAATATATATTTATTTTATTTTTATTAAATTATTGTACATTATTAACGTTCTCAATTACAGTAAAGAATTCATAAGTGAACACAGTTATATATGGCCCTTGACAGGGCATATCAATTTTTTACAGTAAACAGTAATATGAAGTTACAATTTCATTATAGTTACAAATACATATAAATATCAAGTTTTATCTATTTATTACAAGTTGTTTATTTAATAATAATCTTACTAGATATATAAACTAGAAACATACATATTATACAAAGCTCTGTACCAGAACTTTGAGTTAAACTCTACAACGAGAATAATTATAGCCTCCACATCAAGTTTCAATTGCATATCTCATAAGTTACGGAAATAGAAACTGATGCGCTTTGTAGAATTTGATATTTACAATAGTCTTTGAAAATATGAGAAAGTGTAACACGATCATTTGCATTTTACATTTTATTGTAACTTTTTAGTCAATAGTACAGTTTTTGTTTCAAATTTTGTAACAAAAATTGTCTGTCTATTGTGATAGAAGATTGCAAAGTTGTAATTGAGATTTAAAGTGATTTTAAGTATTGGAAACCAAAACAATATAACCTTCTAGGAATAAATAAATAAATTTTATTGTCACGATAAATTCTTAAATGAAATAAATATATAAGGAAATTATATTATTTTTATATCCCGGGCATTATTTTGGGTTATAAATGAAGCGAAATATTTTACAGAACCCCAAACGCAACGAGGGAATCTAAAATATAATACTGAGCAAAGCGGTGGATTCAATAATGTAGCCCGAGGTAAAAAAGACCGAGCGTTTCATACTATTTCATCCCCCTCTTCATCAGGGTTTATTTAATTCATGATTACGCAATTATTATTTTTAAAACAGATGGAATGAACATTGAAAAACATATATCAATATTTATGCGGACAGTTTTTGTTTTTGTTTTTGTTTTTTTAGTAATTTTGAGAAGTAATAAAGATAACTATATACAAAGTTCAAAATATAGAATACCATAAAAGATAATATTTTTATCTTCAGTATTAGTTATTAGCGTTATCAATATTGTATTTGCCTGTTTTCGGTAATAGCCTCTCCTTTTGATCCTCGGCGTTTCAAACACTTAACTTTGAAGCTGCGCTGTGAAGATAAGCTGATTTAAAAATAGTCTCGGCTTAAGTCGTCGAGTGCTGGTTTCTGTATTTTGTATGATTATAACATTATGTGTATTAATATTACGTATTATTTATAATTACATGAAAATTTTTATGATGAAGTTTCTTGAATTATCACAGAAACACTCAAATAAGGAACGAATCGAAATATCGATCAATTAATCGATTTTTATTTGTACTACTGGACATCAGCAGATTATTTTATGGTCATGTTAATTATAATTTTGTTTAAATTTTCATTAGGTTTTTATTAAAATGGACGATAAGTACTTTAAGTAAGATATAGATGTAGTTAGGGACATATGGTTTAAGTGCTTCAACTTAAAAACCTAACCTGTTGTTACTAAACCTTAATTAAAAATGTTTTAAATCGGTCAACAGCTTGTTTAGCTGTTGCAGTTCTACCACAGTTGTGCTGTCATCAATGTACCTTTTTGTAACATTAACTTTTTTTATTTATTTTAAAAACTCTATCGAAAATGTTTAATGAGACTTATTTGATGGGCTCCGAAAAAAAATTTTTGTATTTTGATATTAGAGATATATCTTCTTAGAAGGACATAACGCAATTAAGCATAAAGTTTTTCATAACTACTCAAATCAATCATAGCGTAAAAATTTTCCTTGATGGGAAATATCAAGAAAATGAAAAAGTTAAGAATTTGTTTTAGCATAAAATATTAGTATCTAGATCTTTCTAAGATATAGATAATATATTATAGAGAAATATATTATATACAAATAATAGAAAAAAGGAAACCTTCGTGGCATATACCGTTTGTCAAGATTCAATATTGAATGATATAATTTTAAATACATTATCGGGACTTAACGCGATGAAAAATTTGTAGGTAAATAGTACTTACATACCTGCTTTTTTATTGCTGACGTTTCGATTTAGATTACTTACACTACGTCATGGTCACGACAGGATTGAAGTGAGCGGCGTCTTCGTCTAGCAACCTGCGCAGTGTCTTCGGGTCGCAATAGTGTATTTAAAATATGTGTAAAAAACAAAAATGATTATTTTAAAGTACTGTAATGATTTACAATAATATTTTATGAATAGTTAATAAATTTGAAATGGATAGATAAATAAATAGATAGGCACTCTTTATTATTTCCTCCAATAGATAATAGTAGTAAATTTACAACTACAAACAATTATAACAAATTATATCACAGTGATAAAATAATAGGAAACGTTATCCTTAAACGCCTTCTCTTTCAGGCAATTTCTGGATAGAGAGAAGTAAGTTTTCCGCGACTTTAACTGTTTGAATTAGAACTTATATATTAAAAGTATTAATTTAATTTAAATCCGTTCTGTAGTTTTTGTGTCAAAGTGTAACAAACATTCATCCATCCTTACAAATTTTCGGATTTATAATATTTATTAATATTATAAATTCGAAATAAATAGAATTAGTAGGATTTTTAAAACTCTAACTTTAAAACCACGCACAACCATTCTTTGGAATCAACTTCCAGCAGCAGTATTTCCGAACCGATACGATAATATAACCTTAAAAAAAAGACTATATTACTTTTTAAAAGGCCGGCAGCACACCTGCAATGCCGCTGGTGTTGTGGGTGATCATGGGCGGCGGTAGTCACTTACCATCAGGTAAGCCGCATGCTCGTGTGCCCCCTGCTTTGTAAAAAAAAAACTTAAGTTATTTTTATTTCACATTTACATGTAGCTAAATGGAAATCAAGATTTTAATTAATTTTACTATGCTTGTTGTTTTTAACAATTGTTTTAAGGTCATCTAAGTGTCTTATTTCCGTATTTCGGTTATACTTTTTTTATGAGATTAAAATGACTAGCAGGTATAGAATAAATATATAATATAGGGCTCACACGACCATTATACCTACCTATTACAAAAATAATTAACAAAAGTAATATGTTAAAATTATCGTGTAACCTACAAAATTACGAATAGAGATTACCTTCTCTTTTTCGTAGTGTCTTAAAAACAAAAATAAACTTTATCGTATTCCCGTTATTTCTGTTAAGTTCTCGTCTAAATTTTGCTTAATAAGTTCAAACAACACTAATTCCTTTCTGGTTAAACCGGATATGTACACATGAATCATTGTTTGGCGAGATTAACTTCTAATTATTCAAACAACGCCGTCTAATTACCAATTCTTAACTGTTGGCAACTTGCTGCAAATGTGATTTATCTTTGAAAGTTTAGACCAGCAAATTTTAATGAGAAACACTCTATATTATTCTCGTGTATAATTTGTTAATATCTGAATTCGATCCTATGGAAACTTTAAGAGTTGGGTTGGATAATAAATTTCCAAAGTGACATTTTAAATTAGGAGCTTTTCAATTCGTATCCTTTTTTTGTGAATTTGTTATGTAGTTATTTCCGTGTGAGTTTCATTTTCAACTAACCGCAAAAAAGAAGGAGGTCTTTAATTCGGTTGTATTTTTTATATTTGTTATTTTGAAAATTCGTTAGTTGTAAACTGGTTTGGAAAATTCTTTTCTTTTTTTTGAAGTATACCCTTTTAGTTATCTAATACTAGTTATCTAATCTCATATCGGTCTCACAGAAATTTGATCAAAACTAGTACAGTAGTTCATTTTAAATCAAAATAACTGTTTTGCCCATGATTGAATTTTTTATGGAACACAATTATAAATTGTAATTATTTGACAGTTGAAGTTGTCGTTTTTTACTGCGTAAACTGTTCGTTACGAAATAAAATTTACATGTAAATAAATATGCGATTTTGCGTTCTAAATTCAAGTATTTACAATGTAAATGGTAGTTTCGAAAAATCTCATTGCTTATGTGTGTGTGTGTATTATGGATGTGCGTGCGTGTGTACGTGCATGCGTTATTGCGTGCGTGCGTTCGTGCGTGTAAGTGTGTGTGTTCACACGTCACTGGTTCACAATTGTAGCCCTTTTTTGCGGATTGTCTATGTGGGTATACAGCTTTGTTCATATACTTTTGAGTAAATAAAATATTTTTAAATTTTTATTGTAATTACGTTACATTTTATTGTAATTATTAAGTCTCAATACTGACGAGACTCGTAATTTATAGGTAAATTATATATATGGGCATTTAATGGCAGCATGGCGTACACTGTCATCATACATTGAATATTTAATGTCATTAATTACGATGCTTCTACCCGTGCTTCTACTGTAATTGTACAGCATTTAGTTGCAAGCGACTGACTAAGTTGTGTTAAGGTGGCTCCTATTCGCATTATCCATGCCGATAATTTCAACGGAATCCGATTTTTAATCGTTTTACGATTTTACTTATTTATAAGGAAAGAGTTCTTTCCATTGTGTTTCTACTAGATAGAGTTTGACTTCAATAGCAAACTAGCTTCGACTCATATTTACTAAATTGTGTTTAGATGGATTCTGTTCACATTATGTGTGCCATCAATTTTAATGAAATTTTATTTTTAAACGCTGCATACAATTTAATATTTTTTAGATTGTGTTTCTATTATTATATTTTATTTTTGTAGTTGATTTAGTGATTTATTATATTTAGTTAGATCTATAGGATCTATGCCAAATTTTATGGATGGAAATGCCAAAAGCTAACAAATATATAAATAAAAAAATCTAAATTTTAAACATTTATAAATTTGTACTATAAGAATTGTCATTCATGTATCTGTGTGTATAGATAGACCAAGAAACTACATGCGTTATGGAAACAGGACCATCGGAACCTTCCTTTGTGAATAAGTTATTAACGTTTCAACCAGTCCTTTCGATTTATATATAGACGTGAGTTGTTGGTAACTATTTTAAAATAGCTACACATTAAATAGATTTTAGAAAAATAAATTTGATCTGCAAACAAAATGGGAATAGGATAGAGAGGTTGTGGTAATCGTCGAGGTTAATTCGCCATTGTTGACCACCTGCTATGGCTTCATTATTCTCGCTAGTGTGTTAGAATAATTTCGGTAATGTTTTTTTTTTTTAAATTTGATGATAATCAATCATATCCGCTGGCACCAATGAATGTTGATAGGTGAGGATGAAATCAGGACAGTTAGCCTATCATGATAAATTCATCATTAATTAACTACGATGCAGTTGCCCTGCGAGAAGCTGAAGACCGTGCAAAATGAAATAACATCATAAGAGAGGCAACAGACACCTTTCAAGGACACGACCTTCAGTAATGAAGAAGACGAAGAGGGAGAGAGAGAGATAACTACGATGGTTTTAAAGGGACCGCAGGGTCACTGATTTGATATACATTGTTAACAATGAGGCTGTTAGTCTATCCCTAACTAACTATCCCTTCCACGAACATTACTATTAGGTTCAACTAAAGTCTATTCGATTTGATCCTAATATGATTGTGTCAAAAGTTACACTGACTTTTGTTTCTCGACAAGGTTAATTTGATATGAGAACTTGGGTTATTACTATTACGCAATTACTGTTTGTCGAGATCCATTTATATTAATGTGACCAACATCCCGTCACCAGATGTCAGTTTCAAATATTTTTTGTCCACTTAATGTGAATGAACTTTCATATAACTTCGCTAAGTTTTGTCAACTATAAGACCACCCCGTAGTTTGTCATCACATCGCATCAAGTCGCCTGTCAGGTTTCACGCAGTTCACATTCAATTTATGACTTTTTAGGTTTAATTTAGAGGGAACGATACTTGAAAATATTTTAAATTTTCCCATTTTATTTTGAACCGACTCTATAATAGAATAGATTCGGAATTCGATTGTACTTTTTGTCTCTGATGTCGTCATCAACAAGAGATCACCTCTGTCCCACTCATTATTCTGCCGCAGAGCGGCTTGCATAGCTGAATTTTAGTGTAAAGTGTGGGATGTAGTAATCCATAGTTCGTGTCATGCGATGATTATCACTTTTTATCATGTGGACCATCAGCAGGTTTGCTAGTTTTAATTACATAAATAATTCGATAGATTCGAGGTGGTCTCATACTACATTGAAATAGCTGTTTTTCGTACATATGCAGTATGTATTCGTTCACATTCGTGGGGTCTAGCATAGAACGGGCCACCCTTTCCTTTTCCGTGGGTGTCGTAATAGGCCACAAAGAGAAGTAAATGGTCGAGGGATGGGTAGCAGTGTTTCTCTTAAAACATTACCAAAGCCTAATTGCGATTGCCAATCTATCCGCTAAACGTGGCAACTACTGGCAAAATACCTCTCATGGGGAAACCTATATTGCCCGTTAGACAGTTAACGGCTGATATAATAATAATAAAAAAAAATGCAGTGTGTGATCTTCGAAAAATCGGAACCGATTCAGATGATCCTTTTTCATCGAAAGGGGTTTATCCCGTGTTGGTCTTATACTAGCTCGATCAAGATGGACATAAGTTTTTCTGTAAACTAAAATCTTATGATTTTGAACTATAATTTTTGTAAAGGTGAATGCCCGCTATAACGAAACTTCATCGGACCGTGTCAGGTAAAGTTAGTGTCTAGCGGACACCACAATATTGTCATATTAAATAAAAAACCTTGTATGCCAGCATTTAAAACTCATATTACATTGCACGCAAATCAATCTAGTGGTCATACTCTAATAGCATTAAAGTTTTAGTTATGTTAAAATTGATTATCCACTGTTGTATGTTTCGGTGGTTTTTTCCAATGGCCTTAATTATGAAATGTAAGTAGAAATGTAAAAAAATGTAAACAAATATAATTACAGCAAAAACATTGAAAATGTAGTTTTTTTTATTTTGTATACTACAATATATAGTAAGAGATTAAGTATAACATGACTAGGACGAATATTAAAAATATACATATGGAATTCTATCATTAACATATACATAGTGAGTATTGACCTTTATTTTTTTTTATACAAATATGTATCAGATATGAGTATATCCTTAAAAAGTATAAAACAGAATCCTTGTCTATGGTTGCCTGTTTCTCTGCTTATTATTTCTAATCCACAGAACTGTTTTAGGTACAGATTTTACTGTTATTATCGATTGACTTCAAAAAGAAAGAGGTTCTCAATTCATTTGTATATTTTTTTTATTTCTTATTTCATAACTTCGTCAGTTATAAATCGATTTAGAAAATTCTTTCTTATCTGAAAGGATGTACTTAAAAATTGTTTCACTAGTTTAGCTTTAGATTAAAATAACTGCTTTTGTTACATTGGAAGTTGTTTTTTTTGTAGGGCACGAAAATACGAAGGGTATGAAAATACTAAATAAAACTTTTCTATTTTGAAACTTAATGGAAATTTTGTGTTCAGCAGATAAATTTAATATTTCGTTATAAATTGCGCCCATACAAACCCGGGGCGGGTAATTTTTTTCATTCCATTTCCAAATTCATATTTATATTGACTTCATTTTAATATATAAAAATGTCGTATCAAGATGTTTGTTCACGTTAATCTCCGAAACCGTTTACCTGATTTGGAATTTTGTAAATGTAAATACGCATTCATGAATGTTGACAGATTCTGAATTTTACCAGATTTTAACAAAATGTGGCGACTGGAGTGTGCCAAAAGATAGATAACAAACATTTTACATATTTTTACTACCATGTATATCTGTGGTAAAAAACTGTAGTTGTAAAATAATGAAGCAAGCACAGCAGTGCTTGTTTCATAATTATGCTTTATCTCGTTTTCAAGTGGTCTCCAACTCTCCAGGTATTTTTTGCGATAAAAAAAGCGGTTGGGACATGTGGTTGCAATTTTGTGGGCAAGTTGTCATGGCAACGGCAACTTACAGAGCGTTTATTCTTGAAGAATATTATGGACCGAATAATCGTGTATGTGTGTGATTTAATTTATATGAATTATTACTACTTATATGACCTGTTCAACCTTATTTAATTATTAATAAAAATAAAGATATTACACTTATTTAGGCAACAAAAAAAGAAAGTATCTATGTATGTATACATATATACATTTTAAAGCATATACGTATTTATTGATCGAAAGACTAAATTGACGTTAATACTATTTAAAATAATATGTGCAAAAATTAATCTCTGACTAAAGACTGATATTGAATAACTGAATGTATTTGACCTTTATTATATTATACTATACTATTTTTGTACGTCATCGCCTCACTTTTATTCGAGCTGTGCTAGGATGCAGACATACATTGGCTTTCTAGTTTCAAATTAGTAAAAATAATATAAAATAATATTGGATTGCTGCTCTTAAGTTTTATTTACACATAGTCCAATTTTCTTAAAATAAAAACATGTATGGTTGTGTAATATGTTTAAATGTTAGGACATTTCGATATTAAACTCAATATTTTAAAACTAATTTTGAATCTGTATTTCCCTAATAAACAGCTTAAAAATAAATAAACCAATAAGTTTCGACATGAAAATTAATGTGTATATATTTGCTCATTTCTGACCACATGGTACGTATGTACAATTTTCAACAAGGAAACAAAACATTTGGCGTGTTTATTTAAACTGCAACGTTTTCTCAAAACAAATATTCTGACATAGTATTATGATTACTGGCAGATTTTCCTATAGGTACGCAATTTCATTCAATGATTTCCAAATGGAAGACTCAAGTATTCGTGGATTAATCTTTCATACAAGCTGCTGGTGTTGCACAATTAGCCCTAACTACCCTAACATTTAGTTCACATATTGCTGACACAGCGTACTGTCGCTCAATCATTGCTCACACTTCTATCTTGTTTTGTTTTCTCGGAATATTGCCACAGATTGGAGGAGCCGTGTGCGCGAAATTGCTTGTACGAAACTTCGTCTAATTGGATGTTTTCCTGAGAACTGATACCTATATACCAACAAGGGCTTTTTTATTGATATTGCTGTACTAGTCTTTACCTGCGATTTCGTCTGAGTGACCGAAGTAATATTGATTGACTAAGATAATGTTGTTTATGTTCTTTTCCACCACATATAGTACACGTATGATAAATTTCATAATGAATTGTTGAGCCGTTAAAACGTAGATATCAAACAAAATCGCAAACTCATTTTCACAGGGGAGAAGGGATTGTTAATAATGGGGATTATTAGCTTTATTGCTAGTCACCAGTCAGGTCGTACTCCTCGCGGTTCTTCCTGGAAACCTTCATGTTTTATTCTAAGTGGGCGACATACATACATGCTTAGAAAGTTTATAATAGTAATAGGATTAGTAATGGGGGGGAATGAGATTGTTAGTAATGGAGACTGAGAATTCAATTGCTAGCAATATACCCAACCAGGTCGACCTCTTCGCGGTCATCCCTGAAAACTATCATGGTTAATTCCTGATGAATTCATCATGATGGGCTAACTGGCCTGTTTTCATTCTCATCTATCACCCTTACTGGTGCTCCGCCAGCGTATCCTGTTAGCGCAGGCGAGGTTACCATACCATTTTCACCCATAAAAAAAATAGGATTAGTAATGTAACATAAGGATAATTAAACAAGTTTTTTTATTATCCGCGTAATCTCGTTTTAACGATTAAACCAAAATTAATAAGTACCAAACTTATTGATATGCATGTAATAATGCCAGTTTCTCAATCTTGAATAAAGTACGCATTTATCGCTTTACTTTTTCACGAAAGTTATATTTTTACTTGGAATATCTGTGAATACATGAAAATCCTAACTAATATTGTAAATTCGGAAGTGAGTTTGTTTGTTTGTTTGTTTGTTACGCTTTCATGCCTAAACTACTAAGTAGATTATGATGAATTTTGGTATAAAGATAGATAAGACTCTGGAGACAGTTACAGGCTATTTTTTCTTATAACATATAGGAGGTGAGGTGAGGGACGGAGGAAATTTTTGTATGAAACTTTTTATTATGTCGTCCGATTTAATTAATTTACTAACTCCTTTAAGGAGTAATTTAGGGGGTAAATTTTTACTTAAAGGGGGTAAATTTCTTTTTGTAACTATTTTATCTCTACCTATATCAACAATCAGAATTTTCCGAACTCTGCATTGTATTAAGAAAAAATGACGATTTAAAAGTGCTTTTAAACAAGTCTATTTGAATAAAACGATTTGATTTGGAATTTGCAAAAAAAAAAAAAAAAAATAAGGACGCGAGCGGAGTCGCGGATAAAAGCTAGTCACTTTATAAATCAATACTTTTCGATTTGTTATAGGCAGGTCCGTACTTACAAATAAAGTAAACAATGAGTTCGTAATCTTTATTCTGGTGCACTTGTCACGTCGAGGAGTTGGGGGTCCCTTTATGTATTCAATAACTTTGATTTGGCACGTATGCACGTTCCATAGCACGACTCGTTCCCTAATGCTTAGTGATGTTCTGGATCAGGTTGACTTGAGTAGTGAATTGAACATTATTGGCTACTTAGTTATTCGAGTACTCAGTATACGGAATTTGGATATACGACACTCGAATAGTGTATGTAGGTTTTGTTTCTGTTTCATGGTTACATTATTTTTTTTTCTTAATTACTGAAAGCTTGTTATTAAATAACTATTTATTAAATATTAAATTAATAATTTTAATTTAATACAAAAATATTTAATAATTGAACTATTATTATGTTTATTAAAATTAAGATTCAAAATCCTTTCGCAAAATATTCTAATCCGTTATTATTATTATTATTTTTATACTTGTCCTTTAAATTTTCAGCTTTTAGCGCTGATAATTATTATTATTATGAAGAGTTCAGACATCCATACAAGTATTCAATTACTTGTTTGAGTCTGTAATTCCGAGTCAGCAGAATAGCAGAATTTGAGTTCTTTTTACAAATGCCAAAATACTTGAATACTTATAATGGAAAATTGTGTTCCAAAACCGACTTCAATTCTGGCAAAACAAGTTATTTTGATTTAAAAAACTAAGTAATTTTAATAAAATTTCTATAAGATCACTCTGTAAGTATATTTTTTACAGATAAAAAAAGAATTTTCCAAATTAGTTCATAACTGACGGAATTATGAGGTAACAAACATAAATGAGTGGATGTCTGAAGGAAACTTAATAGTCGAGGGATGGGCAGCGGTATCCCTATTCAAACATCACAAGTCTAACTGCGGTTGCCAATTCGCCCTCCAAGCGTGGCAATTACTGGCAAAATAGGGGGAGGTCTATGTTCAACAGGGGTCAGTTTATGGCTGATATAATAATAATGAAAGGGGGGAAAGGGATTGTTAGTAATGGAGTCAATTAGCCCCATTACTAGCAATATACCCTGTCAGGTCGACTTCCACGTGGTTCCCCCTGGAAACCATCGTGGCTAATTCTAGTCGAATTCGTCAGGATGGGCTAACTGACCTGCTTTCATCCTCATTAGTCATCTATCACTGGTACCACGCCATTGTATACCTATAGCGCAGGCGGTTACCATACCATTATCACCCATTAAAAAGACAATGTAAAGAAAAAATATACATAAAAAATATAACCATAAATGGAGAACTTCTTTCTTTTTGAAGTCGGTTGAAAAAGGGCGAGCAGGCACATCACTACTGTTTGTTATTGTAACAAGCACCCAAACGTTACGTTTGTTTTGGCTGCAGAGAACAAAGGTTTCTCTATCTTGGAATTGGCGTCTCCCTCTTGATCTTTTACGGGAGCACTTGTTGAACTCATTGTATACAATGTAACAGTTTGCATTATTGCACTTTATTTACAACCAGATTTATGGCAGGCAATTTTACCCAGTTTACTATTATCGTGTTCCCGTCTCGAATACTATGTCAGTATGTAATGTCTTATCTATTTTTATTATTGCTTTACATTCGATTAATATTAGTGTTTTTAGAATTGAAATTTAAAACACTTTTAGGTTATACGAAAAGAAAAAACTTTGTGTCGCAGGCGTCTATAAGCTACAGTAACCGTTTACCATCAGACGGGCTGTAAGCTTGTTTGCCACCTTTGTGGTATAAAAAAAAAAAAACAAATAAATAAATAACTGCCAGATGAAGACACAGCTTACTGCAGTCCTGTCGGGATCACGACGTGGTGCAATCCACGTCGTAACGTCGGTAATAAAGAAGCAGGTATGTAGGTACTATTTACCTGCAAAGATTTTTTCATCGCGTTAAGTACCGATTGTATATTTAAAATAGTCGAATGTGTAAGCAACTCCAAAATTAAAAAAAATAGGGGTTTTTTTTATCTAATAATAAACATCGTGAGTCATACTGTATTTTAATTATTTATAAAGGCTACAATCACGTAGTCAATTTGGAGATGAATAAGGTGTTTCTATCGAGTCCGAAATTAATGAAATAAGTTTCTTTTTTGGATAGTTAATGATCCTTGATATCACTATTTTATTATAATGTTATTACAAATTACGTTATTTTTTTTATTTATATAGTTTAATTTGTTTTGATGACCTGTAATACTGGTCTTCTTATACCTATCTCAGGCACCAGTCTCTCACAATTATATTTATAAATTGATTACTTTAATATAAACATGTTTTATTGTATTTTACTGCGATGAATTGTGAAGAGAAAACAAATCGATTATTATTATTATTAAATGCCAATAAATACCTTTTTCTCTAAAATGCTTGAAAACTGGACGAATATCTATTATTTATCCCTCTGAGGAAATAATGTTAGCATGTTCCGTCTTGCTGAGTGGATCCAGTAGTTAAAACTTAAGCAACAAACTTTAGAGTACTAACTTTACGAAGACAGTTCGAATTTATTACCGTTCTCAGCAGATAAAATGCAATTACTTGTTTATTCAGAGTTCCGTAGATAAATTTGCATTATATTTTTGTAGTTGCTTAGCTTTTGATCTCTTTAGGGACATTATAAAAGTAACTGATGGCTTTTTTGAATAACAATACCTCACTCTGTAAAATAATGAATAGAATTCAGTATTATTTTCATAATTTTAGAACCAGTATGGTATCTATGAATATACTATTTCCCTTATTGATAAAAACTAAAACCTCCTAGAAATCTATTTTAACTATTACACTGTTTTGTCACATTCTGGCAAATTAAAAATTTAGTGCAAAAGAAAGAGACAAAAGAATGTAATAGCTAAAATAGGTTAATGAGAGCTTTAAAGTTTTTTATGAATAAAGGAGTTAGTTTATATCATTGTAATGAAATTAATATATCTATTCATAACACAAATGATTATTTCGTACAAATTTATTTTGGTTTTGTTATTAATATTGCTGATGATAATAATCTCCTTGCTCCTATGATGTTGGTATACCAAGAGAGTGCATCATTCCGATCTCTGTCGTGAAATATCGATTCATGCGTTGTTATTTTTTAGTGTAATGATAGTTATACTTGTGCTTCAGAATATTTGGGATGGTAAAAGTGGTACATTATTATATTCTAATTTATAATCACCATGTTTTTTAAATCACTTTTATCAGGTCAGCTATATTGTATTATATTTACAATAGCACTTATAGTAAAACGATTCCGTCATTTTTGTCAGCATATAAAGTCGATTTTCAAATGTAGATTTCCAAAATCTTTAAATGCTGTTACAAATACATGTTTGTTACTCCAATTTATTAGTACTAGAGATAATTAATAATCTTAAAATGTATGTATTAATGTTAATATCTATCAAAATTATTGTTTCATTTATAAATTGATTTAGACCAATGCACCGTCGCTTACTTTCTCTGTTCAGCGTAACGGTTGACTGGTAGAGAATGCCATCAGGCATTAAATCCGCTTTGTTTTAATTGTAATTAATGTGAATTGTGTGCAAAATAATAAATATATAAATATATTATCATAGTTAAATGGAGTAAGTTATGCAGAGAACAGCTATCTCTATTGGGGTACCCATAAGAGAGGGTTATTTCCAACTGACTTCTACAAAAAAGGTCATTTATAAATTATTTTTTTCTGAGATGATATATGAACTGTTAGATTGGTCCCATAGAAATTTTGTCGAAATCGGGCCAATAGTTTAGAATCAGACAACTGATTTTGGTACAATTGAATTCAGCTTCTTTTTTTAACTATTTTAAACTATTTGAGGATCTCTAAATATCTAGCCGACTATATAAGTACAGTGAATATATACATATTTAACGGTATTAGAAATCTAGGTGTGTTAATCGACTTTAGATGCAGACCGTAACTTCACAGACATAGATTTAAAATACCGCAAGTGCACCCATTTTAAGTGCCCATTTTATGCCTTTGTTAAGTACAAAGGCTTTCTCGTACAGGTTCTGCGAGCATTTCGTTGTGAGCTTTCGACTGCAGATTGATATAGAGGATTTTAATGATGCATGTCTTTAGAAATATTTTAGGTACTGTTTGTTCCTATTAATTCATGCAGCTACTAAAGTACTTTAGTATAGAAGCAATAATTAATTACTATTAAGCCGTCAAAAATCTTCATTTCTAAGCAACTTTGATAGAAACTAGGTCATCAATTTGGTTGTATTTTTTACTAGCTACATCCCACAGTTTCACATGAATCAGTACAAATAGTACTCTATATGCATAGTTAGGACATAACTTCATTTATCAGGGGGGAAAGGGATTGTTAGTAATGGAGACTAAGAATCCCATTGCTAGCAATATACCCAACCAGGTCGACCTCCTCGTGGTTCCCCCTGGAAACTATCATGATTAATTCCAGATGAATTCATCATGATGGGCTAACTGGCCTGTTTTCATTCTCAACGATCACCCTTCACTGGCGCCCCGCCAGCGTATCCCGTTAGCGCAGGCGGGGTTACCATTCCATTTTCATTCAATAAAAAAACCTGATTTACCAAATTTCATTCGTAAAGAGTAAAAGACATTGAATAGATGTTTGTATTCTTACAAATTGTCGCATTTATAATATTAATAGGATATTTGAATGAATTGAAAGTTTCAGTGTATGAATGAAGATCAAACATTTCAATCCGATTTACATTTCGCACTGCGGATCTCTAAAAACAACAATAGTTGTGTTCACGTTCATTGTTCTCAAGATCAAGCTATCGTTTTTACTACTGCTACATTGTAACTGAAAGTGTTTAATATGAATGAAGAAACGAAAGCTATAAATTACAACGTCTGTTTACCATTTGATTTCGATCGTGAATTGAAATAGATAGATGGATAACTTTATTATTATATCTATCTATAGCATCTATACAAAACAACATAGATGAACATGTACAAAAAAGGAAAGTACATAAAAATACAGTAGGTGCAAGAATAGTCAATGAAAATACTAATAAATTAAAAAAATAAAATATCGAGTTATCGATTTTTTCCATGTATATTATACAATATCTGAATTACTCGTAAATGTAATTCGATTTTAATAGAGACATTTTTGACTGAACAAAGTCGTTTGTATCGAAACCTTTATTTCACTTGTGTTTCTTTTAACAATAACTTGTGCGTAGGTACATGGCTGTATTCAATTTGAAGGGTGGGGTATGTAATATGTCAACGTATGAGGGTTACCATGGATGTGTACAGCAAACTGTAAAGCTGTTGTAGACAGAATGGTGCACGGACCATACTATCCTAGTTTATAAGTGACAGCTCCCACTTTTCATCCGATAGGTTATCAGTTTTAATGGTCATATAAAATAATTTGTATAACAATAATTCTCATTAATAATTATTGTTATTACTATACACAAATAAAAAAAGATATGAAAGTAACTTTACCTTATATTTGATGTTTGATAAAAAGTTACCCCGCAGGCTAAAAGTTCGACTTCTTTCTGAGAACCTTTGAGTTTTTTTTTATAAGGACATTTGTGGCGAATATTGAATAATTGATCCGAATATTCGTCATACATTGTAATCGATTCTATAAATCTTTGATACGAGTTTGTGTAGTTTTATAAGCAATTTATCGTTCAAAAGAAAGGAAAAAATCGAAGAGGGACCGGTGCCAATATAAACAAGACAAACATAAAGTACCTACCGATTTGAAGATTGAAAGCGACTTCTTAGGAAACTTCGCCGAAAACTGTCCAAAAGTTATGATTTATGTGCATTTTGATGATTTCCATCACAACTTATTCGAAGGCAAACATTATATTTCATTTGGATTAATAAAATATAGTTTTATCTTATATATGTATATGTGTAGAGTATAGTGCGTGTATCTGTATGTAGTATTAGCCGAATCCGCGGCTTTGCTTGTATGCTCCTCAAATTAGCTATTTACCTTCTCCACGTAATTTGGCCTTAGCTATTTACGTGGGGAGAGATTATGTAGTATATTCCTAGGTTACGATATCGTTATACTACTCTGACTTCAAAGGATGTGGTCGTAAGTTGAAAACTGCCCGAAAATTCGAGAATTAAAGTTATATTATTGTTTAAGATGTTGTTACTTCTGGTAACATAATAGCCCCTATCATGTTGACCTCCACGTGCCGCCCCTTGGTAATCACGGTGCTTATTTCCCGGCAAATTTATCACAATGAGCGAACTGATATTAATTCATCATGGGTAAAGGATTGTTATTAATGAGGATTAGTTGGAAACTGTTTATTTATACTTTATTATACAAATTACATAAAAATTATGACGATGTAATCATTATTATAATTTATTTTGAATAAGGAGGTAAAAAAGGCTAGCTTAACTCCGAGAGTTCTCTTACAGTAAACTTTGATTGGTAAGAAGCATTAATACCAGCGGACAGTGTGCGTATTATAAGTGGAAATAGTATGGTTATTTCTACTAAGAAATAAATGCTTTTACAAAGAAATAAAAAATGCAGACTTTTAATCTACATATACTAAATACATACATATACGTACTGTCGTTATTAATTTTTGATGAAATCGTCACATTAGGCCAACTGAAGAAAATGGTAAGAGATGATAGGTGAGGATGAAGCAGGTCTTCACCTTCGCCTATCATCTCTTACTAGTGATCAGCCAGCGTATATTGATATCGCAGGCGGAAGTCGTCATTCCATATACATTAACAAAAACGTTCTTCTGTGAGGGTAAATACTGCTATCAAAATATATGTTAATACATATCGTCTATTAATATAGATGGTGGTAAGTTCGCGCTTTGCTATTCAAATATGTATACACGGAAATAACAATGGCTGATGTTATAGAATATTCTATCTAATTAATATGAGACAATACCTGCTATCAATATGAAACCATAGAAATGTCTTACAAAGGATTCTCTATAATCACTATTATGGCTTCATTGATCACAGTTTAATTTACTAAATCAATACCTATTAGATATTAAATATTTTATGGGACATTTGAGTTTACATATAGGGCATTTGAGGCCTTACATGAGGATTTACATATAGAGTATTGGGTATTACAAATTAACCATGTATATTTTATATGTCTTTGATTTCAATAAATGTATAGATAGTCAATACAGTTTGAACATTTTTTTTGTAATTGGGAATGGAAAACGAACTATCTTATGGCCTGATGGAAGGAAGGAATGAGTGATGGTAACGGACACATATAGACATAAATAGCAATGTGGAATTCACAGAAGTCATTATGAAGTTCTCTTCCTCCTGACATATCATTCCTGAGGATTGAGATAAATTTTATTGCCTAACTATCAATTATAATCATTGAAACCTTTCACTAGAAGCATTTAAACTTTCTCTAAAAAACCAATTTGTTTCTGTCTACGGGAGTCCGGTGTACAATGAAAATCAGCTTTACCCGATCACGCCTGCAAAGTTCCCAGTCCTCTCTCATCTAGATAAGTGAATTTATTGAACTACAAGTTAGAAAGTAAACTCATTGTTTAGATAAAGATTGATAAACTTGATTATACCTCCTTTTGTTGTGCGATTTAAATTAACGCGAAAGAGGGACTGAGTGAATTCACTTACCTACGATTTTAGAACGCCTGTACGATTCTGTATTACCTTTCTATATAATTTGGAAAAAATTCTCATTAGTTTTTTAATATAAATTATTAGATGGATATTTTATTAGTTAATTATTATAGTACATATATTATATAGAACGAAAATAATAATTACTATCCATTGAAGGAAATGTCCTATCAAGAAAACTGAATATTTAAAAAAAATATATGTTGAAAAATTTCTACTAATGGTAAGGGAAGTTCAATATTCTTTTGCCATTTTTAATTATTCCAGGTCCATATTTAATTAAATGAGAAAAATTTAGTTGATTCACAGAAGTAGCTATATGTAATTTTGGGCTAGTAGAAAGGATGCTAATGTATTCGACATCTTATTTTTAAAACTTATTTGCTATATACATATATAACGGAAAATTAACGAACTCACTGTGTTTTGTTCGAGATATCAAGCTTCATAAAAAACTTGCATATTGCATTGAAAATACGTTGTTTTTAAGTGAATCGCTGATAGAGTTCTTTTCATTAGATTTTTAATAGACAGATTTTACAGAACACTTGTAAGAGGCAATATTGGGACACGTTTGTCAGAATATTGGAAAAAGGAGAATAGTAGTTGGTAGCTGAAACTCAATATTGCTGGCTCGGTGCAGCGTTGTTTGGAGACATGAACACATGGTATATATTCGCACGTTCTTTGTCCAGTAGTAAGTGTTAAGTCATGACTGCTCATATAGGTACGTTAAATTAATACAGTTATACCTACATTAATAGATTTAAAATATTAATAAAATATTATATATAAGTATTTATAATTTTTTTTGTCATTTTCAAAGTATTTCATTTATAGAAATTAATTGATGCTTTCACTACAATTATATATAAATTGATAGTTTTTGTTAACATATTTTGATATTTTTTATATCTATTTGTATGTCTATTGAAATTTCTACCTATTTGAAACCGTTAAACCGATTTAAATGATAAATAATAAAGAAATATTTTATAACTCAGTATTGAAATTGCATATGACATAATCCAAAATTTGCGATTCATTAGTAATATATTTATTGGAAAATATATTTTTTTTTTATAATTCTCAGTTTTGTTAACTCTATAATACAGCTGCAAGTTTGATAAGTGCATTTTGAATCATAAAGAAACTTGATTATTTATTTGTCAATGCATTCTAATCCGTATGGTCTCATTAGGCATATGTTACTATTTGAACTAGTCGAAACCGCATTGCGATTGTTCGATTATTCTACTGAAATTGTACGTGATTCGTGTTACAATGCGACATGACAAAGTCCGAATACTCACCATCGAGGAAATTGCATCTCTCAAATCCTATTTCAATGCCGGCAGGACGTGTTCATGCGCGGTCGACTTTTGCAGTTCATTTAGTAACTGGACGTTCGGAATAGACAGTAGGACGATTTTAAAATGCCATCAATTTAGTTTGTACGTCATAACAAAGGGCTTTAAAATGTTTCTGCTTAAACAAAGATCCAGGTGACACAGTAAAATCGTGTCCGTAATGATTAAATCTAATCTAAAATAACAATCTAATAAAAGAATATCTGAGTAGCCAATTATTTGAGATGACACGCGTCCGCCTTTCGAGACAATTGACTATTTGATGGTCTGCTTAGATTGTGTTAACATCCATATAAAATGTCTTCTTATATGTAGATATATGACAAAATATTTGAAGTCTCCCGTAATAACATGACACATCCAGCTTTTTTTCTCATAGAATGGTAACTTTGCCGGCGCTATTGATATATGCTGGCAGGGCTGTAGTGAAAGATGATAGGTGAGGATGAAAGCACGGCAGTTAGCTCGTCGTGCACGTTTTACAACACTTCTAGGAGGAACCACGTAGGGGTCAACCTGATAGAGCATATTGCTAGTAATAAGATTGCCAATACTCATTACTGTAATTTTCCTCTTTCCCGTGTTCAACTATTGTTTTTTTATATGGATGATAATGGAATGATAACCGGTCGGTATACATTGGCGGGGCACCAGTAAGTGATGTTTCACCTTCACCAAGAAGGTGAAAAGGCAGATCAGTTAGCCCATCGTGACGAATTTAACGATAAATTAGTAACAATGGTTTCCAGGGGAACCGCGTGGAGGTCGACCTGATAAGGTATATTGATAGCAATGGGGACAAATTTCCCCATCACTAACAATTCCTTTCCCCCGTGTATATAGGTTAGTATCATCATATCAAATCATTCATTATCTGTTTACCACTGAAAAAATCCCCGTAGACTGTCATAAGGAACGGGGCCGTTCTTTATGGCAGTTTACCATTGGGGTGACTTTAGCAGTAGTTGCCATGCTTGGCAGACTTGACAGGTTATTTGGCAACCGCAGTTTGACTTTTGGTGATGTTTTAAGAAGGACGCTGCTGTCCATTCCTTTACCAATAATTTCCCATAGTCGCCTCTTAAGATTCTCATGGGAAAGGAAGAGGTAGCCTGTTCTATACTAAGACCACAGGGCATAACAGGTAAGTATGGAAAGCTCAAAATTTTTTGTCCTTTTTGAATATCGAATTTAGTAAATTTCTGTCCCAATATATTGTATGGCGTTCGTAAATTTTTAGTTTTATGTACAGCCAATGACTTCGATATCACCTTACATATGTTGTGGAAAAAACCAAATACCAAATTAACCACTTACCATCAGGTGGGCCGTATGCTTGTTTGCCACCTCAGTGGTATAAAAAAATGTAGATAAAGTTTCTTAGTATTATATCCTAGTAGAGTTACTATGCAATGCAGTTGCATACCATTCAATAGAATGGTATGCAACTGCATTAGTATTGAGCTACAAGTGTCAGTCGTCTTCCGTCTATAATTGAGGTATTCTACATGTATATCTCATGGGTGGCAGATCCCTATCGGCGAATGCAGATTGCTTTCCTCAGAAGGCCCTTCCGGTGTCCCCTCGACGAACCCTCGTCGTTCGCGATACTTGCGGAATTTTGATGGGCCGCGACAAATACGAGTTAGTAATAAAAGTACTTGGCGGCAAAGTTTTGTCTATTTTCTATCTTGGACCTTTATATATATATAAATGGTTCTGTATTTCTGTAACATTTTTTATTTATATTATAAATGTGGAAATGAGTTTGTTTTTTGTACATATTGCCATCTTAATGATAGGTTTGGTCCATAGAATTTTAGATGGAAAAGTGTAGCAGCTAATATCGCGGCTAAAAACTAGTCATAAATAGATTTTTAGATAATGCTTACTAATATTATAAATGTGAAAGTGGGTTTTTTGTTTGTTCGTTACCTCTCAGCGTCTTTACGGTTTATTTAATTACTATGTGGTGAACACATACTGTATGGGCTGGAGAAGGGTATATAGGCTTTTTATTCTACTCAGTGAATATACAGTCGCGTCGGAAACTATTTGCGCGTTGTAAAATGATCAAGAAATTTTATTTTAATTGCAATTAGAGATAACTAAAAAGGAAAATTATGCACAGTCTCGAAGATTCATGTGTTTAAAAGAAAATAGACACATGTGGGTTATAAATTGTTGCTTGTAATAAACAAAATTAAATATTGATCATAATTAGTTAATTCGGAAAGTATTTGCGCCAAAAGTTTTTTTTTAGTTTTTCGTGTTTAAATTGTATATGTTACTAAAAAATAAGTGTTTTTTTGAATGTTTATGTTTAGATTGACTTTACATCTCCTAAAATTTTAATTAATTAATTATTATAATATTAATATTCTTATCAGAATGCCTAAAAAAATATAATTAACGGTTCAAGAGTGTGAAATAACAATTAATATGAAAAATAATGGAATAAAAATTTCTGAGATTGCTGAAAACATGAGTATTCCACTAAGAACAATTCAAGATACAATTAAAAAAAATTCTGAACGAAATTCAACAAAGTCTTTGCCTCGAAGTGGCCGTAAACGCAAAACAAGTCAACAGAACAGACAAACGAATCGTTTGATTAGTGAAGGAGAATCTAAAGATAAGAGCTACAGAAATAAAGGAAACTTTAAATCTCGATCTGGTTATAATACAAATTAAGTTCAGGATTGTTGAAGCTGGATTTGTAGGCCGTATTGCCACACGAAAGCTATTTATTAGCGAAAAAAACCGAAGGGCGAGATACACAATTGCCATCGAACACCAAGATAAACCATTGGACTTTTGAAAAGCGATAATTTGGTCTGATAAGTTGAAATTTGATTGTATTGGATCAAAATGACGACAATATCTGTGGCGAAAACCAAATTCAGTGCTAGAATCGAAAAATCTTGTGGGTACTGTTAAGCACGGCGGTGGATCAGTACTTGTATGGGGATGTTTTTCATATAACGGTGTTGGAAATCTTCAGATTATTAAGGGCAGAATGACCGCAGACTCTTATATTAATATATTTGAAGATAATTTGAATTCATGATAAAATTAATGTTAATAAAATGAATTTAAATAATAACTGGATTTTTCAACAAGTCAACGATCCTAAGCATAAGGCTAAAAAACTATGTTTTGGTTTGAACAAAAATAATTTAAACTACTGACTTGGCCTGTTTAAAGTCCTCATTTGAATCCCATAGAGCATCTATGGCATCATTTGCATGAAAATGTAAAGAAATCGGACCGACAAACAATTAAAAATTTTACAAATCGCCTTGAACAAGAATGGCATAATTTACCATTACAAGAACTACAAAATCTTGTCGAGAGTATCCCAAGGCACTTTCGAGCAGCCATCGCAACTAAAGACGGCCCTACAAAATACTAGAAATAATTTATTTCAAATTATAAACAATTTAAAATTAAATATTAAGTCAGCGCAAATAATTTCCGACTGCATGGATTTGAGAATATTTTGAATATTTTTTAATTTATAAATAATTTTGATTTGCAAATACATTATCTGAATAATTAACACTATATTTCACTATTTTCTTAAATATCTTGAATAATTTGAATTATATTTAACACACAAATTCATTAAAATGTTATAAAATTTTGCGCGCAAATAGTTTCCGACGCGACTGTATACTGATTACGTGGATGAAGTCGCGGTTAAAAAATAGTATTACATAATGAATTTATTATATTTAAATAACGTAATTGACCAAAGGAAAATATGGTACAAAAGGTGGATTTAATGTTAACCGCATTATCAGTAATTTTACTTGTAATGCAATTTTTATTCTAGCTGTTTGTTCCCACTTATTTTAATAAAAAGATAGTACGCGTGTCTGTTTTATATACAACGACTGTGTGGTCCCGGCATAGAATAGGTTGGCCTTTCCTTTCCTGCGGGTGTTGTAAGAGGTAACTAAGAAAACTTAAGGGTAGAAGGATGGGTGGTAACGTCCTTCTTAAAACAATTCTAAAAGCCTAACTGCGATTGCCAACCCACTTGTCAAGCGTGGCAAAACCCCCCTTATGTGGAAGGTTTATGTTCAGCAGTGGACAGTTAACGGTTGGAATGATGATAATGACTAAAATTAAAAAAAAAACATATATAATAACTATTAATTCGGTGATAAAAATAGGACATTTTTAGCAGTCAAGTCAGTTTTATTCAAATATATTTTGTAATTTTTTCATGAAATTAAGTAAAAATAATTCCACGTTTATTACATTGAGAAGGAAAATTTATGAAATTCAGTATGTAAAAATATTTAACATGCTTTTTTAATAGACACCATAAATTAAAACTGTTCGACAGCGTGAGACCCCGAATAATAGCCTTATCACTCATAATTTTTGACGGCTCTGATACCTATCGCAACTTGATGAAAACAAACTTTCTCTAGGTGCCAAAATGTCAATCTTTGAATAAAGCCACTCTAGACACGATTTTTTTCTATCGAAAACTTTATTATTTTTTCACACGGTAAATAAAAATTTAATAAAAATATTTTACTTTTTTATTTTCATGCGGAAACTTTCTGGTTGAATTGAAAAAGTTTCGCTCTTGTATGTATTGCGATATTTTTCAATAAAACATTATTCACTACCTGTATCCCGCGACTTCTCCCGCGTGTATCAGCTCATGAACTACCCTGTATTCTAAGTTGGGATATAATAATATTCGTAAACCAAACTTGGTGTGGTCTATTACATGCCGTACGTTTTGTTTTAATGGGTGAAAATGGCGTGGTAACCCTGCCTGCATTATCGGTATACACTGACGGGGTACCAGTGAGAGGTGATCGGTGAGCATGAAAAGACAGGTCAGTTAGCTTATCGTGACGAATTCAACGATAAATTAATCATGGTAGTTTCTCTAGCGTGGAGGTCGACCTGATTCCTCATTGCTATCAATAAACCCTTTATTGATAGCAATGAGGACTAATCTCTCCATTACTAATAATCCCTTCCCTTCATTATATGCCTTACGGTTCCAGCATAGAATAAGCCATCCCTTACTTTGCCGTGGGTGTCGTAAGAGGCGACTATGGAAACTTAATAGTT
Source organism: Galleria mellonella (assembly GCF_026898425.1). Classification (NCBI taxonomy): domain Eukaryota; kingdom Metazoa; phylum Arthropoda; class Insecta; order Lepidoptera; family Pyralidae; genus Galleria; species Galleria mellonella. The sequence continues at coordinate 2,716,733 of NW_026442023.1, forward strand.
AGGGACGGGCAGCAGCATCCTTCTTAGAACATCACCGAAGCCTAACTGCGGTTGCTAGTCCGCCTGCAAAGCGTGGTGGCAACTGGCAAAACAACCTAATAGGGGAAGACCGATGTTCAACAGTGGACAGTTAACGGTTGATATGGTATAGTATGATAATTATGTTTTTAAATGGAAAATGTTTTTTCTTGACATTAAAAATGATGCATTGACAAAAATTGGCCAGACAGAAAATCAAACTTAAGACTCATTTAACACAAAACAATGTAGGTTATATATACACAAAGGTATACGACGTGTCTACATAATTTGTTAATATAATCAACGATTTTCTAATGCATAGGCAACCAAGACAATAAATACCATAAATAATTTGAAAACCATAGACAAGATTCCGCAAGGCCGCGCTGAAAGGGCAATTAAAATTCAACCTTCATCATCTGTTTGCGTTTCACAAACATTACACGTGACGATAAACCTCCTTACGTTGGCTCCCCAAAAGACTACTAAATTCAAATTAAATTAATTAAAATTGTTGCTAAATATGCAAAATAAATCCGGCGAGCAAATATGAACGCATGTGTGCCCTTAGTGTTATTTACAGCTCTTCATAAGAAACGACTGTAAATAACAATATAGCATGGGGCTCGTGTTATGGAGGTAGATAAAATGGAACGGCCATGGTAACATGGTTTTAATTTATCCATAAATGTTAATTTGTAACCCGTTCATTCATGAAAACGTCAAACCTCTCATAAATTTATTTTAGCTATTGAACTGTTTTGTTACTTTGTTTTGTGTTAAATTCCTAATTTTAAAGAAAGTGACAGAACAGTGTAATAGTTAAAATAGGTTTTAGTTGTTATAAATAAGGGGGTAAATGTATGACAGTTTCAAATAATATTAGTCGTAAGTTTAGCTTTGCTTTTACATATTAAAGGCACATTTGTACACTAAATTCAATTTAAAGTCGATTTAGTAACATACACCTTAACATCTTTACAAGTGATAAAAAGTACTTCACTAGATATAACGGTACGAATTAAAACCTAGAATAATATTTTATGGCATCCAACTAATGTTATAAATTAGTCTATGAATTTAATTTTTTTTTTCTTGGCGCATTAACAGCTTAACAAATTGTCATGAAAATTATTAATTTGAATCGATAGTAGAGCTGATTCGCATGGTATAAAGTAAAAAACATAGAAGATTTGAGATTTAATTTTGATTCTGTTAAAAGAATGAAGTCCTTTCGGCATCGGACGACCAAATAGGGACAGAACCTGCACTTTTACATTAAGACAAATTTGAATAGGCTGTTCGTGGGTCTGCGAACTCTATCTTAAACCATATCATCGCTTTCCACCAGATGATCAATTGCGAAATCTTCAAAAGTATAAAAAAATATTAAAAATTATTTTATTTAAAATGTACTCCAAAACGGTTCTTCCATTAGATTCAGTTCTACGACTCCGACATAGGGTAAAACACGGTGATCTATATGCAAATGTTATAACGCGCTTATTATATTTCTCGGTCGGGGAAAACAGTAAGCCGCAAAGTATGTATAGCTCACGATGCTCCATCAAATTTTATTGAATAAAGTACAGTTTCGTACACTTTATGGCGTTCGGGTACGGAGAACATGTTAATAAAAAACCCCTATATTTCATAACCTCGAAGAGAATATTGAATACAGTGTTTTAGTTTATAACAACCTTAGGTAGATATATACATATTTTACTCACTGTTCTAGGCGCTTTTGGGTTGACTTGTTGCCCATGTATGGAGAATATGGTCAATAAAATCTATTATTTCCTAGGTTATGAAATGTAATCGTGGAGACAACATAGAATGTAGTGTTTAGGTTCTTTGTAAGTGAAGAGAGACCTACAAAAATCGTTTGCTCTTTTCACTCGTGTTTCTGCCATTAAACTGTGTATCAGTATGAAAGGCCTTTTTGGCGTATATTGGCATGCAATACATATATATATATACACTACAATAATAATCATAACCTGGAACTTAATATCCGGGAAAAAGCGTGATCCTTAGGGGGAGCCATAAAAAAAAAACTACAAAAGTAATATATAGCAGCAATAAACCCCGTACGGGCAAATTTAGTGTGGGACAACCCCCCACTAGAGGGGGAAAGGGATTGTTAGTAATGGAGACTGAGAATCCTATTGCTAGCAATATACCCAACCAGGTCGACCTCCTCGCGGTTCTCCCTGGAAACTATCATGGTTAATTCCTGATGAAATGATCATGATGGGCTAACTGGCCTGTTTTCATTCTCATCTCTCACCCTTCACTGGTGCTCCGCCAGCGTATCCCGTTAGCGCAGGCGGAGTTATCATACAATTTTCACCCATAAAAAAAAGACTCCCCACTAGATGGAGTGACGACCTCAAATACATTGCAGGAAGTCAATGGATGCAGATGGCTCAGGACCATTCCTTACGGCAGTCTGTGGGGAAGGCCTATGTCCAGCAGTGGACGGCTAATGGCTGAAATGATGATGGTGATGATAGCAGTATGAACATGAATGTTGGCTATAAAAATCTAATTATGTTATGAAACATTTTTAACGCGGGCAGCGGCAAAGCGCGGAACTGTCTTTATTTGTATCGGTATCGGAAACAATCGGTGAAAGCAAATTACTTCGGACGGGACAAAGTCGATTAGTGACTCGTCTATTTTTATTTTCTTCTGTGAAAGCGCGTCTTAACGAATTAATCCGGGCATGTCCGCTTTAGGCCGATTCACTTTGACTCCTTTCCGGGCACCATTTTCTTATTAGGGTTGTTACGAATACAATGTTTTATCTATGAACTCTTACTTGGTTATTATGTAGTATTTAGCGTATTCGTTTATACTCTTTTATTTACTTATTGGAATTTTTATTTGAAGTCTAGCTTATACCCGTGACATTATCCGCGTGATCGGGATATGTTCACTGATCGAAATAAAAAGTAGCCTATGTCCTTTTTCATCTCATATGGTATTTACGTGTGTACCAAATTTCATAGTGATTTGTTAAGTCACCAAGACACCAAGAGATAACAAACAAACTCATTTTCTTGAAGGAACTAGTTAAAACAAATAAATTATTGTCTTAATAGGAAGGTTTTTCATATGACAATATTATTTTAATGTAAATAACATTTCTAAAGTAAATTATAATATTATGGAAATCGCTGTACATTAAACTATATATTGTAGCACAAATAAAATTGATAATTGACAACCCTAATCATTCCCCCTAGTTTAGGGACATTCCCTGCTGGAATTCCATATTCATTTGCGGCATTACATTAGGCGTATTGTCCTAAAATGAGGCGTTCAAAGAAAATACAAATTGCTTTCTATAGCTTTTTTGTACCAACTTATAATGTAACACTGAGGAGAATAGAATAATAAGAATGCCATAAAATATTTCAATACTGACTATAACTCGCGGCTTTACCGTGAATGAATTACGACGAATTGTATTCTTTTAATTAATCTAGGATAGGATTTATATTTGGGCTGAATTTCATTAAAATTCTTTAAGTTAATTTTTCAGTAACACACATGTAAATCTCTCGGATAGTTCGTGAACATATTTGAGACAACAAAATTCACATATTATCTAATCTCGCCAATACTGGGTTCATAATCTATTGCATGCAATGCAATGCACTGTTATGCCTGAACGCTTATCAACTTTCTTGTCATAATGTTTAATTTTTTTTTTTATATAATCTATATTGATTGTATATTGACACTATATGTAGAAAATAATATATGGATATTGTTTTCTATTTACCCATGAGAAGCCGGAGGAGTCTCTAGTATCTATATATAGATGGTTACCACTTTCCAACAGGAGGGCTGTTAGCTTGTTTGCCATTGCAATATATTTGAAAACATGAAGTGTCGCAGTTTACAGAAAGTTTTATTGCGTGCCTCCAAAGCACGATGCAAATGACAACCGTCTATATCATAGTGTAAATTGAAGGCAGAAAGTTAACAGCAACCACCAACCTGCAGAAGCACCTACCTAGTAGTAACAGAGCATATTGCCAAAGTTCCAATAAGTTCATTCCAGTTGATATTGTCGTTTCGCGTCTTTGCTCCTACGATATGTTCGCGTTATGATTTTGTGAAGTGTCTTCACCATCAGTTATTGCATTCTCCTCTTTATATATTATAAGATATTTCTTGTAACTTGAGAAGTAATCGAGATTCACTCCAAAATTTTCATACCGTTATATTGAGTGAGAGCACGATGTTTGTCATACAAGATTATGTTGATATTAATCTTTGCTCGTACGCATCGATTTTAGAAGTAGGAAAACCAATGAAATAGGCCACCTATTATAGATGGCGTATTAAGATAAAACAAAAAAGTGTAATTTTAAGGTAAACCTTAAGTTATACAATTGTGAAAACTGCTTCCAATTTGGTGTAGTAGTATTTGCATAATGCCTAAACAAATTTACAGACAGACTAAAAAAATGTTTCAAGATCATTGTTTTGCCATCTATAGGTTCAATTAAGACCCCGCATATTATTTTAGTACGAGTATCCCTCCTGTACAGACATCGTCTTGTTACAATTTATACATGCATACATGTGTACAATATTAAGCACGTTTTTAAATCGTGTATTTAGAATATAAAAGACAAGATTTTTCTATTCATTGGATTTCAAAAAGAAGTAGGTTTTCAAATTGGTTGTATTTTTTTATGTTTACTTCTTCATAATTCTGTCAGTTGTAAACCGATTTGGAAAATTATATTTTTATCATATTATTAAAGGATAAATAGATTGATCTCATTGAAGTTTTGTCAAAATCGGTATTTTAGTTTACAAAACAGAATAGCTGGTTATGCCACAATTGAAGTCGGTTTTTTGTGGAAAATAATTTAATTATTTATTTTACATTTTATACAACTCAGAATCTCAAATAAAATTACGGCCCAATATGGAAAGTGGTTACCCTCGTCAACAACACAGTACCTTGGACACTGTAAAATACACTGTGAGGTTCATACTGTCTTACATGCGTTTACACTGCTACGCCTCCGTAACCTAATTTTGCTGTAATATTTAAATTCCTACAAACCGAATCACAGTCATGTGAGCATGGATGCTTTAATCAGAAACATGAATAGATAGATGTATCTATGTAGATACTTGTATATAGACTTGTATAAAAACTCTTTCTCGTTTTACTTGAAAAATTACTCCTTTTACTACATTCTTTGATAAAATCCTTTTTAAAAAAATGTAGTGTAAATGTGGCTAAAATTTGTTCATATAATAAATATAATGAATAGACTTAATCGAATAAACATGAGTCCATACATGACAATAAATCTGCCGAAATATGCCTTGGGCTTTGGGGAATTAAATCATGTTATTATAGGTACGAATTATTGATATGGAAAATTGAATCTGCCCGAGTGCACCTTTATTTATTCGGAGTCAAACAGCCGACGTGATTAAAACGACTTCTTTTGATTAAATATTCGAAATATCGTCACCCCGCTTTGATTCTTCGCCGAGAAATGGTGAAAATATTTTTCGAGATTCGGCGCCCGTATAAGATTTTTGTCATTTCTTACGGAGGTATTGTCCCTTTCTTATATTTATACATTTATTATTATTCATGTAAGGTTTTATTATCACCTCTATTGAATATATTGAAGTAATATATTTAAATTAATAAAAATGTTAATTAAATAAAAATTTATACCGAAACTGGTCGAGATTTTTCGATCTAATTACACGTAAGTTAAACCGGTAGTTATTACATTAAAATATAATAAAAATGTGTTGCTAAATGTGAGTTGTTATTGCTTAGCAGTTCGAGTTGGCTAATTTATTTTTCCATATATTTAATGAAGTCTAAGGAAGGTTCTAATAAAGAGAAAATTTGGGAAAATGTCCATAAAGGCTTAAAAGCCCCATTTTTCTTTTTTTTATATTAACGGCAATTTTACCAACTAGAATCATTTTCTATGAGAAAAAGCCAACAGCTTATGATAGAACGAAGTTTGTCGGGTCAGTAGTAATTAATTAAGGATGTGGTGTGGTTACTCATAAAACAAGTACACAAGGCAATATTATAAAATCGAAGTATAAAATAATTTGTTGAATAATTTATAACCAATAATAAAGACTTTGCTTCTAATAAAAATACACCAGATTTTAAATTGGGCTAACCTATACAGGTTAGTAATATTAGCATTACAAAAGTCTGTTGAAATCTGTTCAGGAATTAATTGCTTCTGGCGTGCCCAGCTAATTTTCGTTATTAAATCATAATTGAAACATAGTTTTAGATTCTTATTATTATATAATTATATAGAGATGAGATACATTTAAAAAAAGATACATACATATAAAGTTATACAGCCTACTTATGTATCCAAACGATACGTAATTGAATTGTGTTGTTTATACAGTTGTACATAATCTAGGCGAATGTGTGATTCATGTAACAGGTATAATGAGATCAATTCTGAAATTCGAATTGGCATTTCTCTCTGTGTCATTAACAATTCAGACATACTTATTTATATCCATCGAAAAATAATATAGTCTCCTTATTTGATCGTTGCATGTATTGGGTAAAAAATTCGTGAATTATGTTCACGAACTTTGATGCAACAAATTGAAATAAAAAAATTACGTTGCAATAAATATATTTTGTATGCTATATGGATAAGTAGTTAATTGATTTAAAGTGTTCTGGTTACAAATTATTTTGGAGTCGAATTTCAAGTCATATTCTTTAAATTGTTAAATTATATTAAAAGTGATGGTTTGGTTTGATATACGATTTTATTTAAATGGATTTTTTTTTAATTATGAGTAAAATGTCTAATAACAAGATCTTTTTTGTCTAGATAATAGTTACATTTGTAATGGCATGGAATCGATAAATTTGCTGTCACTAAAATGTTAATAATTTAAACACTAGTGCAACCTTAATAACACTTTCATGTTATCATTTATAAAATTTTTAGTTTAATTGTAAACACTCCAGAACTGATCGCAATAGGTTTTGTTATCAAATTTTCAATTTCTACAAAAGCAGTCCCGTATGTGAACCACAGGTATTCCAATTCGAACAGATCTATTTCAATAGCGTAGGAAAACAAAATTTACTTACCTATTGCCACAACCCTCCTGGTGCACACGAGATATCCCTGCATCCCATCTCACCCCGCGTATCTAAATCATCCTCAAATAAATCAACTGGAAAATTGAAAATCGTAGTCCGCTCTGCTCAGTTGCTCGATGCTGAAAACTAACTTTCATTAACTCCCTTCGTTACTTGATTAAATTTCAGAAATTGTTTATTGAATCACATTGTTTTCTAACAACTTATTCATCGGATTGAATTAAACCATCGAGCTTTACGGGTAAATTAATTGTCAACAGAACTCAAAATTGGAAATAACAAATTCGATTGGTTCATTTCTGATAATTTTCTTGCGTTTCTATAATTTTTTAAACGACTTCAAAAAGGTTTTCTATTTTTTTTTATATGTCAAGTGATATCTTCATTAGTTTTAATAAGTATTCTTATAATGGATATGTTCTACTTTTGTATTAATATTAATTATTTATTATAATTATTTTTTTGTATTCATAGTAATTTTGTCATCGGTATGAACTGGCCATTGTTGGATATAGGCCTAATGCCACGCTTAGTAAGCAAACCGGGGGGTAGACTTGCTGCCTATCCCTCGACTCTTAAGTCCTTTTAGTCGTTCTTACGATATCCATGGGAAAGTAAGGGGTGATCCAATCTATATCAGGACTACATGGAATTCAGGAATTATTTTAAAACTAAGCGAATAACAAATTGAAAGAAATGATTTCACAAAACTGTACTGTTTTCCATATTTAAAACATATTTGGTCAGAGTACAGTAATATTTTACATGTCTTTGTATTTTGAAACTGGACATTGCATGTAACAACTTACTCCATACGATTCATATGTATGAACCTCAGTTTTGAATATTACATAGTTGTATTTTTGTTCAAACGTATACAAAATAAATAAATACGTTTGTGCATTTGTGCAAATACAGTCTAAACTTTTTTATTTTGAAACTGTTACGATTTTACTACCTTCCTTTTTCGTTATGGACAACTATTACTATATGAATATATGCCAATAATTCAGATAGAATTTGGAACAGAAAATAAATTTTAATTTTAGTGTAATCTAAAAGTATATTTATAACAAAAAATATTATGTGACGTCATAAATAATCAGTTTTTGTCGTCAGTTTAGGGTTGTTATATACTTCATTAGGTTTTGATACTGCAATAAAGATCTGTAGTCGAATAAATTATAAGTATCATTACATTTCTATTTCGTTCTTCTGTAAACATATCGAAACAGGAAAATAGAACATTACAATCGTCAATCAAAGTGACTTTTGTGAGCAATCAAGACTAGTTGATAACACGAGTCGAAACTCAAGACAATTGTCGATAGTATCAAGTTATCTCGTTCGTGTGTCGATATAAAATCAAATTGCATTGCAAGTGGACAATCACTGTATCGATATTTATATCGATACGAGGGGTTTCTGGAGTTCTTGAGATGAAATTTAGATAAGATCCGTCCTCACGTTCCATGCTTGCTTGGTAAGTAATTGGAAGGGGAGTGTGGGCCTTATCGATTATCGTCAATCGCAATAAGATTCTGAAAATCGCTCTTCGGATGCATTCGATTACATTATATACCTGTGCAATTGTAGCTGAGTACGGAAGACTCGTATTATCTTCTAAATAAATCGTCCATCATAACTTTTTACCTCCGATACAAAAAGTAAGGTCCAATTTTAAGTAAAGTAAGTTTAAAGCCTTCTCTTTTTTGGTTTGAGGGTATAAGCGTGTACTCGTCTCGTATATGTGTTTAATATAACTGTTGGGTTGTATTTTTCTAACAGGTCAACCGATTTCAATCCTATTTTTATTTGTGAGATAACATACATTGCTTAGATTTTTGTTCTTTTTTTAAAAGTTTACTACTGTAATCTTATGGATGGAACAATGAAGAATATCTATCTTTCCAGCTTAGCAATGTTTGTAACGTCAGAGTTTTTTTATTAAAAAAAATCCAATACAACCTATTCACGTTTCATTATTGTGCATAGGTAAAATCATTCATTAAAAAATAGCTTGGGTACTATAACAACTAATCATGTTTATGTCTTGATGATTATTTCTTGATTTATAACCAGGCAGCTTATTACTGTGTTTAATTTTGAGTTGTCCTTTTCTTGTACCTATTATTATTTTGCGCTTTATTCTTCCTTAACTTTGGTCACCCTATGACATCCTAGGATTGAATAAGTACACTAATATTTTTTATAAAAATATTAGTGATGTAACATTGTATATTATTAAAATAAATATCAAATGAGTTCAATATTTTCATTGGCATACGTAACAAATTACCTTAATGTAATTAAACAAATAGATGTTTTTATATGTCAGTGCTCATTAAATCTGTATTATTTTTATTGGATCTATTTAATGTTTGTGTTACTAAAAACAGGTGAGGTGGGAATTGGACCGAGCATATTGACGGTCTGAATCAACAAAAAACAACTATAAAATAGACGAAAAACTTAAAAAAAATAATTAGTTTTTTACTTTCTAAAATAATTATGATAACACGGGTATGAAAATCTACAAATACTTAATTTATATAAATTCTAAAATGTCTTTATTTCATTTCAGGTATTAATTTCTTTGAGTTAATTTACCACTACCGTATAAGAAAGGACTGAAATAATTTTGGTATGTATTTACTCCTATATATTATTGCTATTTTTTTAAGAGTATTTCGATACGTATAGGACATTAATTCTTCTTGCAAGCAGACTAATTTTTAATACTATAATTTCAATTGCTCCGATAGTCTTTTAATTCTTATCGATCGAAATATCAATTTGTAAATTTACCACTTTTCTGTAATAAGTATTTTCCAAAATCTTTGAATGTAGTACAACATTTCTCCTAAAGTTTACACACAACGTTTCTGAAGTTTAAATTTTTAAGTAAACACAATGTAAATTGTCTCGATTCAAAACTCCTGTATATTATTAAACATGTCGTGTTCGGATTTCAAATATTTCTTATTTAAAATTTATTATTCTTTTTAATTAATAAATTATTAAATAGAAAAATATATACTTATATTTTTAAGTAACTGCTAGATCATATTAAATTAATGGTAACCATTAATTGTAAGCCCGTCACACACTTGCGATAACCCCACGACCGCCTCCGACATTTTAGCGGTATGTCTATAAATAATTTGTAATAAATATGTCGTTAAGCGCTTCGGTACGTTACAGGATATTGTCGGTTTTGGTGGCACGGTGGCACCCTTATATTTGTGCGGTCCAAATTGAGATCTCAGACTGTTTTAATTAATATATCCTAATGAAGTGTGCACGGGTTATAAAACATAAGTAAAAACGGAAGTTATGCGGGTGAACGTTAAGTAACACGGTATTAATAAATTTTATACAGCTTTGATATGGAAGTAATATGCGTAATAGTGAATTACATAAGTTAACAAATACATATAAAAAGTACTTACTTAACTATTTAAGTAAGTATTTTTTATATGTATTTAATTATAAGGTTGGTTTATAACTTAGTAGTTCATTGTCTATTAGATTTTTTTTTATACAACTTAGAATGGCAAACAAATTGACGGCCCGGAAAGTGGTAACCGTCGCCTATAGACATGAGCAGTATCATGGACATAATAGAGTATACTGTTACGCCCATTCCTGAGGGCTCAGGTATTATTCGTCTGTATCTTATAAATTCACTGTCATATCGTTCACTGTATCACTGTATACCCTTCAAACCGAAACACAGCCATGCAAACACAACTGCTTCATGGATGACACGCGAATGGGACAGAGGTATCCAAGCAAATGACTGTTGTACAAAGTCTTCCTCTGGTGAGAATTTACACGTACATAAATACAAACCATAATAGTTTGTCCGTGTATCAAATTTCATTGAAATTCAACCTATTCAAGCATTTACGAGTATGCATGACTGAGTAACGGACATCATAACATTTTTACAAAACAATAATAGTTTTGTTAATATACTAGTGCAATAAAAAAAAGTCCATGACAAATATTCCAGTCAACAAAATATAACAAACGACAAAAAGGAATCGAAACAAAGGAGTTTTATTTCAGACAGTCAATAAATTTTAATTCGACTCCCTTCAAATTAGTAGTCATAAGTACAAACCTAGTTTCAAATTATATTGATCCCCGAAATAAATACTCCATTGTTCTGAATTGATATTTGAAAAGGGAACTCTGTTAACGGTTTTTTTTTCTACAAATGAACAAAGAGTCTTCTATTTTTGAATTTAACTGCTATTACGTCATTACACAAAGCGTTTCGTTCGCCGCCAGTGCAGACAAATGGAGTAATGAAATACGCGTTACGTGTTACGCATAATATCTAAGATGCGTTTTGAGATTAATTATAAAGAGTCGTTGTACGTTTTACTTTTACAACTATAATTTATGAAGTATCATCAAATAAATACTAGCTAACTAATTAAAACTGTAACATATGGAAGACATTTTAGGAACCCAATAGTTTTGTATTGTTGTACGTCTACATACTTGGGCAGAGGTTCTTAGTAATGGGGACGTAAGTATCCATTGTCAGCAATATATTCTGTTAGGTCGCTGACCTGACAGAATGATGAGGATGAACCTCAACATTTCATCCTCCACTGGCTATACTAATGCATATAGCCTGGTACAAGATTCCATCTCCATTTATTAAAAAAATGAGAAAAAAATTATAATTTATTGCTAATAAAAGTTCAAGAAAAAATATAAGAAAGATCACACTCTTCTAGAAAACCTTTGGATTTGGATTTGGAGAGGACAAATTATAAATTGTTTGGTCATAGATTATTTATAAATGAAGAAAACTATTTTTTTATACTAGTAGGAGGCTTGTTAGTGATTAAATTTTAAATAACAATTTCATGTTAAATAGACAAATAAAAGCGCTACGCAATTACAAGATGAGAGAGGTTTTCATCGATAAATAGTCAGTCATTTATAACGGAAAATTTCAAATATATTTCACAAAGTATTTAGTCATTAGTCTTTTAAATTTGGAATATATTTCATACACCATTTAGTCATTTCAGGCATTTTGTTGGCCATTACTGAAATAGGTCTCTTCCATCTCATAGACGATAAACAGCGGTTTTGGCACAGACACATTATATTTGCAATAATTCAAAGGAAACTGTGAAGATGAATAGATAATTTCAAGAAACCTCAGTTCTACAATGACCTCTTTCGTGATTCATAATAGGGACCTAAAGACTTATATTATTATTTGCACTTCGTCTATTTGACAGTTTTTTTTATGAGAATCACAACCCTATTGATTTATTGATATGTTATTTGATTAAAAAAAAAAAACTATAAGTTATACGCCCAGAAATTAACTAACAAAAGAATTCACACCTAATGACAGCATATACTCGTATAGGCATTTTATTATATTCTCGATTAATTTAAAAGGGATAGAGTGATTGTAACAAAAAAAAGTGTACGTAAATGTGAAAGTGACGCTAATTTTGCGTCGTGTCCAGGTTTTATTTTCGGCGCGCTTATAACGTATCTACTTTTTTCTTTTATTATAATATCTATACCGATGACAGATATTGATCCCAAACCAGGCTAAAAAGAATTTCTGGCTAAATTTATATTTGGAGAGAATTTATACACATATTTGCGTCGAAAAATTTTTTACGATGTACAACAAAAATAGTGCTGATGGTGTTTTCGCATTTTGGATCCTAATTTTAGGATTCTATAAAGTTTAATTTTAAAACTATATTTATATTTATCATAATATGAAGTATTTGCTGGAGAGAAACTTTACATAGAAGTCGTCAGCTTGTGCTGGTGTTTTTACCGCCAAACAGCTGTGCTCGCGAGGCTGTGTTTTGGATAGAAGGGTGGTATACAACTGTGAAATTACAGGGCATGGTGGCATATCATTAAGATGCTATGTCTTCGTGCCCTGTAATTTCACTCCTTAGTAAAGATAATTAATGCATCAGGGTACCATGAACAATACTGTGTATTTTATAATGCCCATGGTGTGTGTTCATGTCTAAAGGCAATGGCTATATTTTTTTTATCAAATGGGCTATCATCTTGTTGTTCTAGTTTATGTAAAAAATTATATAATAAAAAATAATTTAAGGAACGACATGTATGGAGGGCCTTAAAACTCATTATAACATGTATTTTTGCTGTAAAAATGAAAAGATTTATACTCGTCTTATTTTTTTATGATCTTGAAATAAATAAATAAAAGATATTAAAGTAAAAATAAACTTGTCATAAGTTTAAGTATTATTTTCAGATAAGCGGATGATCTGTTTTTTTTTATGTATTGCTATGTCTTATAGGCTTGAAGCATTTGGGTTTTAGTAGAGTAATTGTCAATACATAGATTTTACGTGTATTTTGCTCATAGATTAATAAGTGTATCTTCAAAGCTAGCCTGTAAAGCATATTAGCATATTATTATTTTTTATTTGATAAAGGTACTTTTTTAATTATACAGCACTATCGTACCAACAATTAGCCTATTATCTATCTTAAGGTTGTCTTGAAAAGATTGCTCTTAGCAATAAGACCGCCTTACTGTACTTATACAATTGTATCGTTGTGTTTGTAAATTGTCTTGCTTATTTTCTATATAGTATAATATAAATAAAGTATACTCATTCGTTCATTCAAAAAGAAATGCAGCAGGCCAAGAAAAATTAAGTTGCATCTTCTATAGCTTTATAGTTTATCGCTTTGGTTCTAGTTATACTTTATTTATGTATTTATTTATTAAACTTGAATATTGAATAGAAAGTGTAAATGGCAGATTTAATACCATATGGCGTTATCTATTAGTCGACCGTAGACAAGACTACTCTTACATACCTATATATTAGCTTTGGTAAAGACCAAAGCTACTAATATATTATTTTTTCTATAGTATATTTAGTAAACAATTTTATCATGCTTTTATCTATTTATTTATCAATATTAAAACGTGAAAATCTGTAAGCAAATATGTATATTTGTTATTTAATCGCACTATAACTGCTAAATAGGTTTAAATAAAATTGGGTATATATCCTCGATTAATTCATAGCATACCGTTCATCCTAATTCACTTGATAAAAGTCATGGAATATACATAGTTTAAAAATATAAATAAAAATTATAAAATTTTTATTTTCTCTATATTTGTACTCGAATAGTAAATAATTGTTAATAAAAATTTAAGTTAAAATAATAGTACTATTGTTTGTTAAAAGAAACTAATCTCTTACATTTACTCGTTCTGTGTATTGTACCATACAAATATGTAAGTATACAGCTATCAGACATCCCATAACGCGTCGCGTCGCATATGAAGGCACGATCTCTTTATAGCTCTCCCATGTTATAAGCGAGAAATATGTCGTACTCACTCACGAAATATTACCAAACATTAAATTGATTTTTATTGTTTTTCGTTTCAGCTAACACATGGCTCTTTGTGACAGAGCGCCATTTTGTTATGGGATTTCTTGCGTAATACTACAACAGATGTAATGTTTCGTAACGGATTAAATCCTCTTATTCATAAAAACGCCAAACGAACCTATATGAGCTTTGAAGTGTTTTGTCTTTCTTTTTTGCGTTAATTTCTCAATTTTAAAGAGAGTGTAATAACCAAAGAGTAATATAAACAGGTTTGTAAGAGGTTTAATTTACATAAATAATCGGATGTATTTACATCACAATGTTAATTCTATGAATTCGTAGATCTATTTAAGATTGATTATCGTTATAAGTGTTAGATGAGTTAGTGAGATACGAGTGTGATATTTGTAAACGTAAAATTATTTTAATAAACTGCGTATCTTGAGGTATTAATATTAAAAACTAAAATTTAAATTATTAAAAACTCTTAATTTCCCGTAGGTGTCGTAAGAGACGACTAAGAGAACTTAATGGTCGAGAGATGCGCAGCAGCGTTCCTATTAAAACATCACCAAAGCTTAACTGGGGTTGCCAACTCGCCGGCTAAGCGTGGCGACTACTGGCAAAACTCTCCTTACGGGGAAGGCCTACGGCCAGCAGTGGACAGTTAACGGCTGATTTAATAATAATAATAATAAGCAGATTTGTAATAAGATGAATATATAAATATAGTGTATATGTTTTTATATAGTTTGCATATATTTAAAAGTATCACTATCGAATTTTTTTGTTTGCCACATGTTTGACTGCCTTTGTAGCTTACTTATCTATAAGAAAGTTAAACAAACAAATAAATCTAAATTGTTTGATTAAAAAAAATACACAAGATTAGAAACTTGTGGTAGAGGTTTCTCTTGTATAGTAAGTAGGTGTATCTACTAAGGAATTCAAAAATGAATTCATTCCATTGAACGAGATTGAACCATAGTTATTAGTATAGTACATGCAAATTGTTAGACAAATATCATGACAGATCCCGAAAAAAACATATTTCTGTTTATTATTTTTTTCATCACTGAAGTGCCAAACAAGTATTCGGCCTGATTGATGACAAGCACTTACCGATGTCTGAACGAATGATATTTTTGTTTCCTTGTGAGCTTGTATTACTTCATATCTTTAATTAACATGCTCACGTTTATAGGCGACGGTTATTTCTTTTTATAAGATAAATTCCTAGAATATTTGTCACTCCTAAGTATATAAAAAAAATATTACATATTTTTCAGTATCACAAAAAATATTAAAAAAAAAAAAAATTCTCAATTCCTAGTCGCTTCGTCAGTATAGGCATTTGATAAGCTCGATGTGCATTCCGCAGCGAGGGTAGTGTTTGAACCGTTAATTACATTGGCAGAATGGACGGAACCCGCTCACTCGTGCGTGGTAACCGTACGCGACAAAATTGAGTGATCCGTTTCTGTTTATTATACACATACAGTTATGATGACGAAGTTAACCATTAGTACGTGACTATTACATATATGTACTATTTCTCGCGGACTTTGCTCGCGTGGATCTGTATATAAATTATCCTATGTGTTAAGTTAAAATAAAACCTACTCGTGTACCAATTTTCATTCAAATTCGTTCAGCCATTTAAGCACAATTGAGTTAACAATCATCCAGATTTCTTTATAAATTTTCGCATTTAAAATAATGGTAGGATTTTATTTGGATATTATTACAAAAACTGTTGTGCTCTTCCATAAATTATTACAATAAATGACAAACCCTGTGGTGCAGTAAATGAGGTTCTGGATTTGATTCCCAGTTGAGTCACTTAGAACTGTTTTGAGTCTGGGTGTTCTGAGTTATACTTCTAGATGTTCGTTGCTTGCCAAAATATATCCTGCCTTAAGAATCAGACGATTGGTGTGAAAACATAAATCTTAAAAAATAATTCAATCAAAATTCAATTTTAAGATCATCGGACTGTATTCAAGTACGTTCAGATGATCTGTTACTCTTGATCAGTATCAAACATGGATTTTCTGATATTTCTGCAGAAAAGAGACAACAGACTTGTGTGAGCGAAGTCGTGTAGTCTTAGTAAAGTAATAAACCGCAAGCATTCCTATAAAAAGATATCGTGAATTATATTTTAAGCGATTTTTTTTTTCATAGGAATGTAATAAAAATTCTCTGATGTAAGTAATATTAAAGCCATACTTTCACAATGTCACTGCGTTTGAAAGAAAGATTGCTTTTTACGAGTGAACGCGGACCACATGATTATGGTAAAGCTGTCAGCACTCTCAATGTAAAACCATTCGTGTGATTTATATGGGATATTTAGGAATGTTGGAAGTAAGAGTTATGACGTCACCGAGATGGTAAGCGCATTACAATGAAATATTATGTTTATATCAGGAAATGAGTTGGTACTTAATATTTGTGGACTTAAATTATAAGTTATTCTTTACGAACACATAAAAATCCCGAAAGCAGCAACGTTATATGACATTATTACAATTTTGAGTTTATATTGATGGTTTTAATAATATTAACTACATGACATGGCTATGGAGGTATGTCGAATACGTGTTTAGACTACATTGTAAATCATAAATTAAAAACCATATTATGTCCATAGGTATTGTGGTAGACTAGAGTAATAATAATAATAATAGCCACACAATCACCCTCACTATATCGTCTGATCCTCAAGTTCCAAGTCCAGGGTGTCTTACCCTGTGTTACGATAAATTAGGTGACGAACATTTACGGGCGCAGCCCAAAAAACCCAGACCCGAGCTAATTTAGAAAAGTGCGTTTCCCAAAATGTGCCGATCGGGAATAGAAGCCGGGATCTCATTTACGCAAAGCGACGAAAGTGAGTAGACGATTTGGACCATTTTGCCAAAAAGACATTGCCCGACTACTCTCAGAATATCTGAGACATATCTCTATGTGGAAACAAACGTAAGGGTTCTATAACAAGATCTCCAAGATCTCCCTCCCAAGACAGAGAAATTAAGAATTTAAAAATTAGACAAAGCGTATTGTATATATATGGTCTCTCTCCATAAATAGCAAAAAGATTATGTAGATGGGACCATATACGTATAGCTAAAGCCTTCATGGAATTATACATGTCTGTAATCTTTAGATATATATTAATTTTTTTTTAAATTTAGTCTGTGATGAACATATATTTAGTTACAGCTTTCGTACGCACTTATCATTTCCTAAAGGTTAATTGTAAGAGAATATCCTAAGTTTTGGATATTAGTTATACAAGTGTAAGTAGCAAATAGTAAATATTAAAACAAAATTAGTATTTAAAAGCTTATTCTTTTTAGCAATACACCTTTGTATGTTCTCATGATTTTGATTGTGATAAAAAGTACATACCTTACGTGTTAATTTAGGATTAGTCTATTTGTAATGTGAATCATTAAATATCTTAATATTTTTATAAAGTTTCACGTTTATGAAAATTACTAGGGTAAACGAAAGATATTTGCTTATGAAAACTAATAATCCTGAATATTGCCATTCTTATCCATATTTATTTTAATGATATTGCCAAACACAAAATAACAATAAAGGCTCGAGTTTGTATAAAATAAACATAATATAACAGATATAACCGTTTACAAGATTGTCAAAGTAAAATTATATGCCTTCTCATAAGCTGTCTGAAAGAAAAACTATTTTGCCTTTAGGAAAATAGCAATAAATAACAATGTGTCATAGAGTTAACCAAGGGTGCTGTCTCCACAGGGGATCTCGGTTCATGTAGGGTCTGAGTACTTTTATTCTTCTCAGTGTTAATGCACTTCAGTTGATATATAAACCATAAAGAACATAGAATTTTATATTCAACACGATTTTATAAAAGAAATTGCAAATTAATTATTATAATCTATTACACTACATATTTTTTCATTAAACAAAACTGTTCTACAGTTGCATACTCGTAGAATATTGGGATTGTGTCGGTGTAGTATATATAACAATATGGATGACATATTTCTGTATCAGTTTTATTATGTTATGGGCCCAGGATATATTTAACAATTCGTTTTGAAATAGCGCGGTAACCGTTAAATTACTACGCTCTTATAAAATTTAATCTTATGTCAAAATAGGATACGTTAGGAATCGATGACATATCTAAACTAACCAAAAACATACGATTAAATCTCCAAACATATTTGGCCCAAACTAGCTATGTATATCTATTCAAAAATCAGCTCCTTTGCAAACTATACTTATTTCAATACGTTGGCATGTTATTGAAGAGTGGTCCTTTGAATTGCAAATGGTCGGGACTGAGCTGGGCCCCATTGAAATGTCAATTTGTTTTCTATTGGGGTTGCCTGTTTGGGTTACGTTGAGACATATCGCCTTACTGTTGTATATTTTGGCTTCAGTGTCGCCCGGGTACGTTCTTAGACTTTCGTCTTTGAGTGTATAAAGCTTTTGTTTACTTAAGATCGCTCTCCTTTCGCCTGTCGCAGCCATAAATTCCGCTTTTTTATAGTCTATTAACCGTTCCCAAGTAAAACCTTTCTCTTAACAGTACAGTGAAAGGTGTCTCTTGGGTTTGTCATTACTGGCAGGCATACGTAACAAAATCTGTGCATATTATCTCTTTCCCAAGGTAGATAAAAAGAATAGGTAATAATATAATCTATCACTTTTTATCTCGAATTGAATGCATAGAATATACTAAAATTCTTTTGAATTAAGAACCGTTTTAGTAATTGTTTAAAAATATTGTTATTAATTTTTAATTTTCCTATTACCTACACTTTCATCAAAACATTTGCTTATCCCTATTTTTAGCATGATTATATACTAGTATTTTAGTAAAGATTTAATTAATTTGATTACTAGATTGATTCAATATGTTTTAACTTGTCCAATTTTTGCAAAAAAAAATCCAATAAATATAAGGTTTATTACTTAAAAATTACAATTGTAATATTTCACATCGAAGTTATGTTTTATTTATGATTTTTTTAAGTGCCACGCAGATTTCTACATAAGTTTCTAATCTTATTAAAAAAATGTGAATGTCAAAGTAATAAAAACGTTTAGTTCGCCAAATGCGTTTGACAAAGTGGTCTTGAAATTGTAGATTCCTTTGTGGTTTTTATAGCGAGGGGTGGTTTGCGGTGATCGCATCCGGGCATATCCGCTCATATCCGGTTTTTATTAGAGCCGGTATCGAGTGGCTTCCGACAGCTTTTGTGATTTCGGATACTGAACGGGCGTACTCATTGTGAATAAGATGTCGCCTGATATTGTATTTATAGGAAGCATGAAAAATGAATGTTTTATTAGTGGATGGATTTGTTAATATCAGAAAATGTTAATATAATGTTGTTATTATTATATTTTGTATCATATTACAATAAAGTTTTATATTAAATTAATTTGGATTACTTCAGAATTTCTATGTGTGTTCTTTCTCTATAGAAAATGATAATCATCGTTTAGAAACTGTTTTTCTTGTTGAAAAAAGCCCAGAACTATTTAATAAAGTTATCTATTGTAAAGGTTAATCACTTTTTATAAATTGAGGTTACAATGAAAGAACGATACAAAAATATGAAGGAAACATTTTATTACTTAATAAGTCTTATTACACTTTTGAAGATTTCCTATTGGGTATCTTTTATTTTAAAAGTAATAAACCCCGTGAGATCAATTACACCGACTCGTACTTTTTAAATACAGAATTGACCCTTGTTGACTCTTTGAATTTACCAGAGATGTAGAACTTGAGAATCTAACATTAAACAATAATGGTATTGAATCGTGGTGTGAAAGGGGACAAAAGATAAACTCAACTGAAAAGATGTTTCAAGTTTTAAATCATTCTGAGCGTAAACAGTAAAGTTGGTAAGGACTTTAATCGTTTGCCCTTAACTCGATTACCCTTTCGAACTGGCGAAATTTAGATTAAGCATTTATTTTAAACACGCTCGGAGCCGACCTAAATGTTTATTGTAGCTGTATTAAAAATGAACAGTCTTAATGGCTTACTTTTTATTGGTTTCAAAGATCACTGTAGATCTAGCTTCGTCTTTGAGATTAAAATGCTTGTAGAAGCAGCTACTATTTTATAATATTTTGGGTACTATTGGGGAATATATAACTAATATCTTAGATCAGTATTGTGTTGCTGTATTTTATTTAGAATGGCAAAAAAGGTGACGAGTGGAAAGTGGTAACTGTCGTCTGTAGATGATTGTATGTGATTTATATTATAAATAAAACTTTGTTATACGTTTATTTTTGGATAAAATTACTGTTTCATATATTATCCAGAAGATAAGCAAGCTGAAGTGGCGATGAGCTAGTCACACAGCTCGTAAATACGACAACAGATGAGGAAAAAGGTTCTTAAATGGCAACCTCGTAGAAGCAAACGCAGTGTAGGAACAATGGCAGTTTATGGGGA
Organism: Galleria mellonella; assembly: GCF_026898425.1. NCBI lineage: Eukaryota > Metazoa > Arthropoda > Insecta > Lepidoptera > Pyralidae > Galleria > Galleria mellonella. The sequence goes on from NW_026442023.1 coordinate 2,737,795, forward strand.
AGGCCTATGTTCAGCAATGGGCTATAATGAGATAATGATGATGATGATATTATCCAGTGGATTAATTTGAAATATTGCTATTTTCTATATATTCAAATTATCACTCTTATATATAAATTTAATATATCTTTTTCTGTAATATGGATGGAGCAGATCGACAAAAGTAGAAAGAATGTTACGATTTGGCTTTTGGCTTTGTTTGTACTTTAACGTTCAAGTTTGTGCAGTATTTTTTTTATTACAAATGCAATCAAACGCCTTTGACAGATCGCAAAATACTGTAACGTGGTTCTGTGATCTTTTCCGGGAATAAAACATGTATTTCATGAGCTATTTACATCTGCGTCAAATGGAATTTGTCGATCGTGCAATCAGAATATTGTATTTTATGTATAACTAATTACTGCTCACGGCATTGTCTATATTCCGTACACGTAAAACTATTTTCTTCTAAGTGAACTATGATATTTATATTGCTGTTATTACCATTTTTTTTTCGTTTTTAAATATGTATATATATTTATATGAAACTTAAAATTTGCTTAATATTTATGTACTTAATCTCATACGGTAAATTAAAAGACGATATAGATTAATATAAACATCTAAAATACGTTTTACATGTTTATAACAAATAAATGTTTGTGACATACGTTTAGAGTTTAGATTACTGTTTACTTTCGCATGTGATCTAAGTTTAAGATGGCTTTTTCCTATTCTTTATTAGTTTATTTACTTTTTTGTATCCACTGCAATTAAACATAAAAAAAAAAATAATGATCCAATGCTGTTTATATTAGTTATATTATTATAAATCTAAGGGAGCATTGGATTTGTACCATATGTCAATATCCAGGGGGTTCTAGAATTTACTATAAATCATTACATTTAATAAAATTAATTTTTATTTATAAATAATAAATAAGTTTGGAGCCGTTTTAATTGAAATAATGATCTTTTAACATCGTTTTAGAAGAATTCACACTGGAATATGAAAGAATTGGATATTTACCAAATAATGCTACTTAGTTACGTGTAAATTTTGGTAGAATTCTGCTTACTAGAGTTGTATCTTTTTTCTCTGGAAGGATTTATTTCAGATAGGCAATTTGCACGTAGTACTTTTGGTTTTAGATATCCGTAATTCGAGACAAAGGGTCGATTTTACTTTATTGCAACCGTTATAATAGAGATAAATGTTGAGTAGATATACAATAAATAATTACATTAAAAATTTAGAACAGGAAGTTAATTTTAATAAATATTCCCTTTACTTTTATCAGTTGAGAACGTGACCCATAAAATTGGATAAAACAGCATTCCATTATATTCTAAATAAAATAAGATCATTGTTTACCAAAGTAATTAGTAAACAAGCGACGTAAACTCGTTGCGAAACAGATTAGGCAGTCTCTCTATTATCCATTCAGAGGATGCGATTGGCTTTCTGAGGCCAATGCGTTATCTAAAATGGTGGAAAACGTACTTACAGTTTTATCTGTTAATTCGTTTAAGTACATTTTGTCCTGTAAACAAGTATATTTAGTTCCATAAAACGACAAACTTTAGTCGTAGTGAAATTATTTTGATTTAAAAACAAACTGATTTTGATATTTTTTTTAGGACTATTCTGAAACTATATATTTGGGCCAAATTGTAACATTCGAAAGAGACAGACAAATTAGGGAGATTGAGAGAAGAATTCAGTTCGAAAGAGTAGCTTTAGCAAGTTTACTGATATAGGTACTAAAGAGCAAACGAGTACCAATTTTCCTCAAAAGACGCGTGTATGATCAGTGCATTGTTCCTGTGATGACCTATAGAGCAGATACTCTAATTCTTTCAAATAAACTTGTGCGGAAGCTCCAAGTTGCGCAAAGAGCGATGGAACGAACTATGTTGGATATCTCGCTCAATGTCCACTTTTCAAACATAGAAATTCGAAAACGCACTGGATTCAAAGACCAGTAGTTTCTAGGTTGAAGTAAGGATAGACGTTTGAGCCGTAAGACCACAAAGTGGAGACCAAGAATGGCCGAAGCAACGTGGTGAGACAACTCATGCGCTGGGCCGGTGATATAAATAGAACTCCAGGCAAGACCTGGATGCGCATAGCGAAAATCGAGCCATTTGGCGGAATCATGAAGAGGCCAAAAAAGAGTGAACCCGGGCTGAAATAGATACATAGAATCTAACACTATATACCTGTTATCCTGTCAAATAAAAAGAGAATTTTCCAATGTCGTTTATAATTGACGGCGTTCTTTTTTTATGCAACTTACAATGGCAAACAAGCTGACGGCCCACCTGATGGAAAGTGGTAACCGTCGCCTGTAGACATAAGCAATATCATGGACATAACAGAGTATACTATTACGTCCATGTTACTTAAAAAGACTGTGCTGGTATGTTGGTGTTGGTACTAGGCGATAATGTGAAATTCACGCCCCCTTCCCATTTTAAATACACTTATGAGCAGAAATTTGCTTTGTAAAGTAATACGGTAACTTCAATCACTACAAAAACAATATCATCACGGATATCAATATATGATTACTACAATTATCAAATCTCAAAAACAAAAACACAGACATCTTATATGTAAAGAAGTTTCTCGAAAAAATTTAATTGAAAAATTATTTTTAAATCAACGGGTATTATAAAGAGGAAAGATTTGATTGCTCATATGTTTGTAATGGATAAGCTCAAAAACGACTTGACAGATTTTTTAAATTCTTTCATCTATAGAAAGCTACATTATCAGCCAGTAATATAGGCTATATTTATTTTTGAGAATTCCATCTATATGGGTAAAGTCGGGCCGTATTATCACATAAGTACTCATAAATGTCATTTTCTATCACATAAAATCTTTAATTTCAAGGCTTTTTGTGTTCCTGATAGTAAGAAATGTTAAATTATTTATTATTATTTAAAGTTTACTTGTATAAAAAAAATTATTATACTGAGTTACATACCATAGTTGGTCATTTGTTGTTACCTGACATACTTAATTCATTTACAGTACATTCATCTTTTCATATGCTCATTATTTCATGTACTTACACTTAATTTACCGTCGGTCAACTTTATTCGCATTCATGTCTCATTTTAATTAAATTTTGTAATTAAATTCTATTATCAGTCACTGCTGACTGATTAATTTTGAATATTAATTTATTTTAAATAATACTTTAATCGATGTTTCCCAGTGTGCAATACCGATGATATCTTTCTATTTTCACTTTGAATTTGCAATATAATCGTAATTATTTGTCGATAAAAAAAAAGAAAGGCAATTATTCTGCAAAATATAGCACTAATGAAAAAAAAAGTACGATTGATTGACGTTAAAACTTACGCTTTCGAGTTCATATTATTCACCTCCAATGAACCCATCATTCGTCGCTTTCTCCAATGATTCCCATGATTTCTGCCTCAACTTGCGACATTGTCCATCAGATACCTGTTGTGTGTTATTAATCACCTTAAAGAAGTTGTAATGGACTGTGCCGTTTAAAGTTGCCGATTCAGCTTTTTGTTATGCATAGAAAAGTTATTATGAATAAATAATATGATAATAATTATCGTGTGATTGTAAATGAAAATATAAAAATGGCTGCGCCTCTTTTCGGAGAAAAGTTTTTATTTTTATCGTATAATCACATTATAAAGACGTTTACTTTAATCTGGGCTTATAATAAGGTAGATTATGTTATGAAGTGAAATAAGTATTCATAATTAAGCTAAAGAAATATATTATCAGAGGATGATCCAGCTTAATCCGTTCATTATGTAAAAAATAACTAATCATTTTCTGTAAGTAAATAATGTAGAAATACAATAATTAAAATAAAATACTATTTGACATATTCTTGCCATGTGGTCCCAGCATAGAATAGACCATTGCTTCCTTTCCCGTAGGTGTCGTAAGAGACGAATAAGGTAGGACGAGGGCAGGGAATATAGGCAGCAACGTCTCTCTTAAAACATCTATAAAAAACTAACTGCGGTTGCCAACTCCCCTTATGGGGAAGGCTTATGTCCAGCAGTGGACAGTTAACGGCTGAAATAAAAATAATAATTTTATTCATACAGAAATTATACATAGGCGCTTTTATTGAACTGTAAATATACTGTTAACTTTAACAGCCCTTATATTGGAAATGGCAATCACAAGGGCGGGAGGATAACCCTAGTTTCATTATCATGTTTGTGTTACGTAGGTAATTTAAGTTGGTCGACGTGCGTCGATTCGGATTGTTCATATACCTCACGCTTAATCCCTGGGAGGGTACACAGACGCTGTTCTGTATTCGTTATTAGTATGTTATTTGTCGAGTCGAGTTTATGTATATTTTGTTCAATATCTTCTATCCAAACTGTAAATATTATAAATTATTTATAAAATAAGCAGTTTAGTGCAGAAAAAAAGATCATGTTATGAGGAGAGACTCGTGTTCAGTATTGGACATAAATGAGTTGCTATGGTTACAAATAATGTTCCCCTTAAAGAGTCCAATTTAACCAGCTACATATCACAGCAATGTATCGCGAACGTCGAATGATGAATCGTAAACGGAAGTTCCAATTGGATTCATTATTTTTTTTATAGCACGAGTTCAGCGTTTGTCTTAAGCTTTGTCTGACACATTTATTCATATCGGTAAATGTGAGCCGTTGTTAAATAAAGATTGATTTTTTATGGTTTTTATAAATCTTATTTGACGGGCTCGGTGATTGGTGATTAACGCATCGCTTTGTTTTGCGATAGTCACAGTCAGATTAGGCAGTCTCTCTATTATCCATTCAGAGGATGCGATTGGCTTTCTGAGGCCAATGCGTTATCTAAAATGGTGGAAAACGTACTTACAGTTTTATCTGTTAATTCGTTTAAGTACATTTTGTCCTGTAAACAAGTATATTTAGTTCCATAAAACGACAAACTTTAGTCGTAGTGAAATTATTTTGATTTAAAAACAAACTGATTTTGATATTTTTTTTAGGACTATTCTGAAACTATATATTTGGGCCAAATTGTAACATTCGAAAGAGACAGACAAATTAGGGAGATTGAGAGAAGAATTCAGTTCGAAAGAGTAGCTTTAGCAAGTTTACTGATATAGGTACTAAAGAGCAAACGAGTACCAATTTTCCTCAAAAGACGCGTGTATGATCAGTGCATTGTTCCTGTGATGACCTATAGAGCAGATACTCTAATTCTTTCAAATAAACTTGTGCGGAAGCTCCAAGTTGCGCAAAGAGCGATGGAACGAACTATGTTGGATATCTCGCTCAATGTCCACTTTTCAAACATAGAAATTCGAAAACGCACTGGATTCAAAGACCAGTAGTTTCTAGGTTGAAGTAAGGATAGACGTTTGAGCCGTAAGACCACAAAGTGGAGACCAAGAATGGCCGAAGCAACGTGGTGAGACAACTCATGCGCTGGGCCGGTGATATAAATAGAACTCCAGGCAAGACCTGGATGCGCATAGCGAAAATCGAGCCATTTGGCGGAATCATGAAGAGGCCAAAAAAGAGTGAACCCGGGCTGAAATAGATACATAGAATCTAACACTATATACCTGTTATCCTGTCAAATAAAAAGAGAATTTTCCAATGTCGTTTATAATTGACGGCGTTCTTTTTTTATGCAACTTACAATGGCAAACAAGCTGACGGCCCACCTGATGGAAAGTGGTAACCGTCGCCTGTAGACATAAGCAATATCATGGACATAACAGAGTATACTATTACGTCCATGTTACTTAAAAAGACTGTGCTGGTATGTTGGTGTTGGTACTAGGCGATAATGTGAAATTCACGCCCCCTTCCCATTTTAAATACACTTATGAGCAGAAATTTGCTTTGTAAAGTAATACGGTAACTTCAATCACTACAAAAACAATATCATCACGGATATCAATATATGATTACTACAATTATCAAATCTCAAAAACAAAAACACAGACATCTTATATGTAAAGAAGTTTCTCGAAAAAATTTAATTGAAAAATTATTTTTAAATCAACGGGTATTATAAAGAGGAAAGATTTGATTGCTCATATGTTTGTAATGGATAAGCTCAAAAACGACTTGACAGATTTTTTAAATTCTTTCATCTATAGAAAGCTACATTATCAGCCAGTAATATAGGCTATATTTATTTTTGAGAATTCCATCTATATGGGTAAAGTCGGGCCGTATTATCACATAAGTACTCATAAATGTCATTTTCTATCACATAAAATCTTTAATTTCAAGGCTTTTTGTGTTCCTGATAGTAAGAAATGTTAAATTATTTATTATTATTTAAAGTTTACTTGTATAAAAAAAAATTATTATACTGAGTTACATACCATAGTTGGTCATTTGTTGTTACCTGACATACTTAATTCATTTACAGTACATTCATCTTTTCATATGCTCATTATTTCATGTACTTACACTTAATTTACCGTCGGTCAACTTTATTCGCATTCATGTCTCATTTTAATTAAATTTTGTAATTAAATTCTATTATCAGTCACTGCTGACTGATTAATTTTGAATATTAATTTATTTTAAATAATACTTTAATCGATGTTTCCCAGTGTGCAATACCGATGATATCTTTCTATTTTCACTTTGAATTTGCAATATAATCGTAATTATTTGTCGATAAAAAAAAAGAAAGGCAATTATTCTGCAAAATATAGCACTAATGAAAAAAAAAGTACGATTGATTGACGTTAAAACTTACGCTTTCGAGTTCATATTATTCACCTCCAATGAACCCATCATTCGTCGCTTTCTCCAATGATTCCCATGATTTCTGCCTCAACTTGCGACATTGTCCATCAGATACCTGTTGTGTGTTATTAATCACCTTAAAGAAGTTGTAATGGACTGTGCCGTTTAAAGTTGCCGATTCAGCTTTTTGTTATGCATAGAAAAGTTATTATGAATAAATAATATGATAATAATTATCGTGTGATTGTAAATGAAAATATAAAAATGGCTGCGCCTCTTTTCGGAGAAAAGTTTTTATTTTTATCGTATAATCACATTATAAAGACGTTTACTTTAATCTGGGCTTATAATAAGGTAGATTATGTTATGAAGTGAAATAAGTATTCATAATTAAGCTAAAGAAATATATTATCAGAGGATGATCCAGCTTAATCCGTTCATTATGTAAAAAATAACTAATCATTTTCTGTAAGTAAATAATGTAGAAATACAATAATTAAAATAAAATACTATTTGACATATTCTTGCCATGTGGTCCCAGCATAGAATAGACCATTGCTTCCTTTCCCGTAGGTGTCGTAAGAGACGAATAAGGTAGGACGAGGGCAGGGAATATAGGCAGCAACGTCTCTCTTAAAACATCTATAAAAAACTAACTGCGGTTGCCAACTCCCCTTATGGGGAAGGCTTATGTCCAGCAGTGGACAGTTAACGGCTGAAATAAAAATAATAATTTTATTCATACAGAAATTATACATAGGCGCTTTTATTGAACTGTAAATATACTGTTAACTTTAACAGCCCTTATATTGGAAATGGCAATCACAAGGGCGGGAGGATAACCCTAGTTTCATTATCATGTTTGTGTTACGTAGGTAATTTAAGTTGGTCGACGTGCGTCGATTCGGATTGTTCATATACCTCACGCTTAATCCCTGGGAGGGTACACAGACGCTGTTCTGTATTCGTTATTAGTATGTTATTTGTCGAGTCGAGTTTATGTATATTTTGTTCAATATCTTCTATCCAAACTGTAAATATTATAAATTATTTATAAAATAAGCAGTTTAGTGCAGAAAAAAGATCATGTTATGAGGAGAGACTCGTGTTCAGTATTGGACATAAATGAGTTGCTATGGTTACAAATAATGTTCCCCTTAAAGAGTCCAATTTAACCAGCTACATATCACAGCAATGTATCGCGAACGTCGAATGATGAATCGTAAACGGAAGTTCCAATTGGATTCATTATTTTTTTTATAGCACGAGTTCAGCGTTTGTCTTAAGCTTTGTCTGACACATTTATTCATATCGGTAAATGTGAGCCGTTGTTAAATAAAGATTGATTTTTTATGGTTTTTATAAATCTTATTTGACGGGCTCGGTGATTGGTGATTAACGCATCGCTTTGTTTTGCGATAGTCACGGATTCGATTCCTGCACAATACTAACTATTGCATTCATGAGACTGTTTTCTATGTATAATACATAATATACATAATGTATAAAAAAGAAGTATTTAAGTATGTTCCATGAGTGATTTATTATCCATAGCAGCTACTACACGTGCAGACGTGTAACTAAACAAAGCAGAGCTCAATCTGGAAGGCACTACGTTGATTTTTGACGACCTACTTTGGGATTAGTATGTTTTAAATATACGATGAAACGTTCAAGGAATAATAAATTGATACGCAATAACTTATTTTTTCTCATTTTAATCTAACAAGTTGTATATGTATAAACATATTACAATAATGTCATGTTGATAATTTAGAGAGTACTAGCGACATGCCGCGGCTATGCACTTTTTTTTTCAGATAAAGTATAGGCCGTATTATTCGTTGATAGTGTAGATTTTTATAGATGAAAGAATTTTTTAAATCGGTTAATTATTTTTATGTTTATCTAATACAAACAAAGAATAAACTCTTTTCTCTTTATAATATTGGTTTATGTTATGGATGTTATTGGGCGCAGTAGACGAGAATGGTCATAGAATAGCATTATTTCATAACAATACGATAAAATTTTTTCTATATTAATTACAATCAAATCAACCGTTAACTGTCTACTGCTGAATATAAGCATTCCCATAAGAGAGATATTGCCAGTAGTTGCCACGCTTGGCAGGCGGATTGACAATTGCACTTAGGCTTTAAGATTTTGGTTTAAGGTTTTTGGTTTAAGGCTTTGGTGATGTTTTAAGAGGGATGCTGTCGTCCATTGCTTGACCATTAAGTTTCCTTAGTCGTCTCTTATCACACCCATGGGAAAGATAGGGGTGGCTATCTATGCTGGGAGTACACGACAACATATTGTATATTAGTGTGTTTTATTTTAAATTAAAAAAAAAACACCAGTAAGGTATGTTTTATATTATCAAATATGTGTATTGTTAATATTCCAAGTATGTTTTAGATACTTGACATACAAATCGATCGGAAATTACAGGAAACAACAAGAACACGGAATTAATATAACATCAAAACATCTCGCGTTATGTTATTACAGAGTTTTGTTCACTGAACATTTATTTTAAAAAATTCTCATCTCTATGCATCATTCAAATGAGCTGTTAAGAATGAACATAGTAGCAATCAACATAATGTCGTTGAGTGCTTTCTCCCCTAACTGACTGAGTCACTCGTTCAATAATAGCAAATGATTCTGTGTGGAGCTTTTTGTCAAATGATTCCCTAGGAAGCCCTTCCTATTAAATTGAAGGAAATTACTGCATATCATCTTATATTATCGGTATTTTATATTTATGTACCAATGCATTAGTTTTATTCGTTATAAATTCACAATTTTATATTCAACTAATTTTTAACTACAACTTCGTCTGTATGGCCGGAGGCAATTAATGAATTTAATAAAAGTTAAAAAGTAGCCTATGTGTTTCTGTCACAAATATTTATTTATTAGTTACAATATAATACTAATTTTGAGTTCCACTCTTATCGGATGTTGGAGTTGTCGAATCTGTATGTTGATACGGTCAATCTTTATTTTTAAAGTTGCCGCTCTAAAGAACGAGATGGCTACAGTTAAATATACCCTCTCAGGTCGACCTTCACGTGGTCCTCTCTGGCAACCATCGTGCTGAATTCTCATCACGATGGGTTAACTAACCTACCGTTACCGTCTCATTTGTCACTCCTCATTGGTGCCCAGTCTGTTTTATCATTAATTAAAAAAAACCGCTGCCGCAAGATTTCAGTCAGGAGTGCCGCCTCCTCCCGGCATTTTTTTTAACAGCAATCTTGCTTATTATCAAATTTCATGACGATCGGCTGAGCCGTTAAGACGCCAAGAAGTAATAAACTCACTTTCACATTTATAATATTCGGTAAAGGTAAAGTATAATTTATGGCTTTATTTCAGTCCTTCCTTTATTATATAAATTTTATATTAAATTACATACTAAAATAGCTATAGAAAATGGCTGTTATTAAATATTTCATGTGCAGATAACGTGTCTGAGCTTATTTAATATCCTGCTTTTGAGAGCAAAGCCCTATAAGACTCAATTTATGATATGATTAAAATCAATACTTACTCGGTATTCAATCATTTATTGTTACTATGCTATTTAAAGATTTTACTTAATTCACTAGTATAATGTTTCGCATATTTAGAACTCATTGCAACTTTTGACTTTGCTTATATTAAGGTAAAAATGTGTGTTAAGGATGTAAGGATGTAATATGTTCCATACTTCGGACCACAAAGTCCTTGTCTCTCATAATAGAGGTTTTTTAAATAGAGTAAATCATTAGATTTTTTTTATAAGATTCTGGTCGAATTTTTTAAATAGAATAATATTTATAATACTGCCCTGATAGGTAGGTCTTAAAAACTTGTCTTTTTTATGCTCAAATACCTCAAATGTGTTGCAGGGAGTCAGTGGATAGTAGCTCAGGCTTGTTCCTTATGGTAGTCCATAGGGAAAATCTATGTTAAGTAGTGCACAATTAATGGCTAAAATTTGCATGATAATAAAGTCTTTTACCGTATTAAATATAAAAGTTACAGAGACATATTACTCTCTATCTATATTGTTGTTACCTGTATAGGTATTTCTGTACTCTGTGTATTATTTATTATCTGTACCTTTATATTACAAAAGTTGATTGCTTGGGTACCTCTGTACCATTCATGTTTCATTAGATATCCATTATAAACACACAAACAATGAATCTAATGTTTCTTCTCTGTAATAGCAGTATAGAAAAACAGATTCGTGTTTTAACCGTGAAGCAGTTGTGTTTGCATGGCTATGTTTCGGTTTGAAAGGTGGGATATGGCGTGAATTTACTGGGTACAGAGGAATAACACCTGAATTCTCAGGAATGGCAACGCATAGGGGGTATTATGGGCGAAACAGTATACTCTGTTATTTCCATGGTACTGCTCATGTCTATAGGCGACGGTTACCACTTTCCATCAGGTGAGCCGTCAGCTTGTTTGCCATATAAGTTATATAAAAAAAAATTTCGTAGCAGACTGTACTGTTATTTGAATTGAACACAATAAAATATTTATGCGGCAAGCAGTCAGTTTCAACAGCGATGTTTCTTAATATCTTATTTTATGAAGCGTCTACAGAGAATGGTTAGCAATTTGATCACTTTCATTTCACTGCTCCGGTGCTAGGGGGCGGTTTGAGCGATGATACCCATTTCGGTGTTGTTTACATAGATTAAATTCGTAATTTTTTGTGAGTAACTAGGTGCAGAACAATTCGGAAATTATTAATGTTTTTGTAGTCTAAATATTTGTTTTTATTTAACTCAACTTAGTAGCGTTGATTTTGGAAGTTGAAAAGCTAGCTAAAATAGACTTTTTCTAGATGACATATCAATATAAAACATACATTTACAAATACAAATTTTATTTTAAATTCAACCTTCAGACATGTAAATTTAAAGCGCTTTTCATAGGAAAACCGCTTTAAATTTGTTATAGTAGATTATGAGCGAGTTCGACAGAAATATACAGGGACAAAAGTCTAGAAATTATTGATTCTTATAAACACTCCTTGTATGAATTTTTCTTAAATGTTCCCGTATATATTGTATATATCGAGTGTTTGTAATTTTATTACACGTGTACAGATTTATAAAAAATATTAATTAGTTATTTTTTATTTAACAGATACACCTACCTGTATATCTGTTTTACTAACTCATCTAAGAGATTCTTTACATGATGTGAAGTTTTTGAAGCTGATGAGGTTTATCCGAGCTTCAGTCCATAACATTAACCATAATTTTATTCCAAACATGAGTTAAAAATTCATAAATTTAAACTGGGTTTACATTCCTTAACGACAGTTAAATGTTATGACTGAATTGTTATGAAAACTCACTACACTATTATGAAAAATTTATTTGTTTGATGGAATACAATAGTTCATTGTATTCCATCAAGCAATTTGTGTAAATACGCATTTATATTAATCATATTTATATGAAAGTAACAAGTTTTAAAAATAAATAGAAGCGGTCAGGGGTTTTCTGATTGACAAGCTCACATTTCGCTGGTTGTTACGTATATAGTATCGTTACTGAAGTCACGGTATTTATATATCCATTTATTCTTTATTGACAACATTACAAAAAACGTTTGGTACAAAAGACGGACTTAATGCTGTATAGCATTTTCACCCAGTCAACCTTTGGCAAAACTGAAATGTAATTATGCGGTAAATAATTTTAAACAGTATTTGTTTTTATACAACTTAGAATGGCAAACAAGCTGACGGCCCACCTGAAGGTAAGTGGTAACCGTCGCCTATAGATATGAGCAGTACCATGGACATAACAGATTATACTGTTTCGCCCATGATACTCCTCATGCGTTGCCATTCCCGAGGTCTCAGATGTTATTCCTCTGTACCCTGTAAATTCACGCCATGTCCCACCTTTTAAACCGAAACATAGCCATGCAAACACAACTGCTTCACGGTAGAAACACGAATGGGACAGAGGTACCCAAGCAATCGACTTTTCTACAAAGTCTCCCTCTGGTATCACTTAGAAGTAGTCATATTAATAATATATCTTCATCATTGAATATGATCAGTGTTCACACCATGCCCTTACACAATGCTAAAAATATAACCAATATGTAAATTAAGTATAAGAGCGTTCATATATGTATAAAAATAAAATCCTTCAAATAGCACTTTGGGTTTGCTGGAAGAGAGCTCTTTTAGAGTTAAGCTTGCCTTTGTACATTTACTTTGTCATATTTTTATGTATTATCAGTGTGTATAATAAAGTATAAATAAATAAATAAAAATAGCAGTGAGTTAAAAAATATGAATTGCTAAAAATGAAACATTTTAAGCCTGATATTTTAAAAGATAATTACATTAAGAAATAAGAAACGACGGTTATACTGAGCCTTTGCAAAGACGCGTCATTTAACTAATCGGATAAATTCGATGCGAGTACCCTCGACGATTTTTACCCTAAGCTAAACGAGAAGGTAGGTACCTAATCTTTCAATCGTTTAATGACATAACTTGGAAGATTACAATTGTCGATTCCACTCAATCAAGAGATTATAAATACCGCATGACAAAAATTGGTCTCTGAAATAGTTAATAAGCTTTACTATCAAATCATGTAGATATCTTTTTTTTATTGAAAAGTAAGGAGATATATTGTAAGGGATGGTTGAATAGCATATAACTGAAAATATTATTTATTCCTATGTATTTTGACTTATAAATCCGCGATGACTCTAAATTGAAAATTTAACAAACTTCCTAAAGACTAGACCAGATAAACCGAGATAAATAAGATTTATAAAAGGAGAGCCTCAATTAGACGGCTTCAAAATATGTACATGTATATAGGTATGGCATATTATGGCATGTTATCATCATATCATATTAACAGGTGTACTTATTATTAATGATGAGTTAGTAACTCATCAACTGTCTATTTGTATGCCTAGATGATTCAGTTCAAATTTGATGTAAAATATAATTAGTAACATTTTGGTGTAGACAATATAATACATATTGATTTATATATTTTTAAACAATATAATGTCCTACTATATGTCATGTTATACGTCAGTTAGCAAACTGCAATAATAGTAGTGTAAAATGGCGTACTACGAAATGCCATCACTACACTCATCAACGGTCAATTACCGAGAATTACCACGTGTCTAGGAGAATTACCAGGTTTTACGACATTGAGTTACTGCATCTGGGGGAGACATATTGGAAAAGTTTTAACTGGATTAGATTTACTTATGGCGAGCGAGAAACGCAAGTTTGTCGTGTCGTGTCGCCGACTTTATGACGCATGAGTTACTTTCTAATCTAGAGTTTTGATTACATCTTTTTATTATTGGGGTGTGGATTAATAGTGCAAAAATGTGGAAAGAAGTTGACTCTGGACTTTGATATTGTTTTATTAGAGTTTATTACCGAATGGCTGGTTGTTGTAATGCCAATCAAAATGGTTCTTGTAATATTACATTCGGCTGCTGCGTTGCCAATTCCTTTTTCTTTGAACTTGGCTAGACACGCTGCCGCATATCTAGATGCCAGTACATTGAGTATTAGTAATTAATTAATATAGTATTAGTAATTAATGTAGTATTAGTAATTTATTAATTGGGGTAGATTATTCATGTTTAGTTAAATCCATGTGGTGAATGATGATGACTACTTTTCGTTATCCTTAAAAGCGACATGGGAAAATGGCACAAAGCGATTAGGAAACATTGCTTTAACTTCCGATGAACGTGGGTTCAATTCCTCCGCAATATAAACATTTGTATCGATGAGCATGACTGTTTACATTTGTCTATGTGTTTAATATGTATGTATTTAAAAAATATATGTGTATTTTTTTTTTAATGGGTGAAAATGGTATGGTAACCCCGCCTGCGCTAACGGGATACGCTGGCGGAGCACCAGTGAAGAGTGATAGATGAGAATGAAAACAGGCCAGTTAGCCCATCATGATGAATTCATCAGACATTAACCATGATAGTTTCCATGGGGAACCGCGAGGAGGCCGACCTGGTTGGGTATATTGCTAGCAATGGGATTCTCAGTCTCTATCACTAACAATCCCTTTCCCTCCTGGTTTATGTTTTTATTATGTATGTATTAAAAAATATATGAAATCGCTGATAATGTAGCTTTTTATACGTGAAAGAATTTTTAAAATCTGTTGAGTAGTTTTTGAATTTATCCATTACATTCATACAAAAAATCAAATCTATCCTTTTTTTAATATAAGTATAAATATAGATAATATTGACTGTTGGATTGGAGAGTTAGAATAATAAATAGGTATATAGTATTCGGTGTCCACTAGATTCGGACAGATGTACTTCGGGTGGTATATCACTACTACTATTGGCTTACGAGTTTTTCACGAACAATAAGTACTTATTTTTTTTCAATTACTCAGTTGGACTAAAACGTAATAAGCTTTAAGTTTAAGTTGTTGTTATTAAATTAACTGGAAACTTAAAAGTCCTGTTCAATGTTTAAACTGTAAACAAGATAGAGCGTACACACTTATAAAGTTATAATATTTCATACTCCTAGACCCAGTAGTCTGGTGCAGTTAATGTTTTAAGAACAAACAAAAGTAACACAGTTAAAGTGCTTGAGTGCACCTCAACTGAATCTTAAGCTGGTTTAAGCTATAAGATTAGGCGAGAGTTATGTACTTCTTGTGTTTTCTCTGCGGTGACTGAGTATTACAATGCATTATTGTTTCATTCAAAGTTATAAGAAGCGATTGAGGGAATAAAGCAAGCACAAATGCAATACTTAATACAGTACCTTTTTTACCATCATCGTGCCACTTTTTATCATCGCACCGCTTGCCATCGACAGGGGATTTGTCCTGACACACTAGAACCTAAATAAATGGTCGCGTATAGTGCGGTTTCAGAGGAGTTGTCTACCATAAACTCTCAGACTTTGGAATGAGCTTCCTGTCGAAATTTTTCTTAGAGACTAACATTATGGGGTTTTTCAAAAAGAGCGTATTGAGATTTTTTTAGGATCGGTAACGTGCACGTGACATCCCTGGTGTTGCAGGTGTACTCTGTATACATACATACGAGATGTTAACTAACTAACATCACGATAGGCTAATGTCCTTTTCTTATGTGAAGAGACATTTTCTTAGTAGTGAGAAGTTAATGGATTATTATTTATTAAACTAAGTTTTTTAATTATTATGTAATCCATTTTACTTGAATGTATTAATTAATTGAACTTTTATGTAGGATATGTTTTTCTTTTGATTTATAGATACAAGTATATATAATATACTAAGTATACGAATATGTTACATTTACAATAGTTTATAGATGATCAAATTTTTACAATAACAATTAAAAATTGAAAATTAAAAATAGTTTTTAAAAATAGTTGCAAATAAAATTTTGTATCTATTTATGACCTTTGTAATTTATTATTTTGAACCATACATTAACGAAGTTAACAAAGCGAAGAAAATATCGCATTTACTCCAATAACAGAGCTTGGTCTCTTTTGAATTTAATAAACAGCATCTGCCGAGTTAAAATTTACCCCAATTAAATAAAATAAAGCTCTCACATCGCAACTCCAAACGTATTTACTTGGAGATTATGAGGTTTTGTTGCGGGTTGCATTTTAAACGTACTTTAATAATAATGTATGATAAATGTGAATAACAATATTTATAAAATAAATATAAAAGTAAATCTATATATAAATTGAATAAAAAAGAAACTACAATTTTAAAAAGTGACCTAGCACATATAATAAAAAGCAAGTTTTTAACCAACTTGAAAAAAACTGAGGTACTCCGTATATCTTCGTCAATTTCAAATAAATTTAAATGATTAGGTCCCATACAAATTTTGACAAAATTTTGTTAGTTTTTATATGGTTGTAATAAATATTATGTTTCTTATACCACTTTAAATTAATGTCATATTAATCATATAAAGCAAATACAAGCCTAATCGTATATCTCTTACTAATGTAACTAAATTGTAACCAGTCGATGTGTGTACAATGAATTTATTTAAAAAAAAATATGAGAGATTTTAATAATATTATTATATAAAAAATATTATTTCGAAATAATACTTTTTAGGAATGTTGTCTGTCTGTCTGTCTGTCTGTCTGGATGTTTGTTATCGCATTACGCAAAAATTATAGCGCTAAATTGGATGCGGTTTTCCACAGTAATGTTTCTAAAGTTGTACATTAAAATCTGGTATAATATTTATCTTGACTCTAGAAGGGCTCTGTTATCTATAAGTGATCTACTCTAATGTTTTTTTTTTTACTTTTGAAATATACGCGTACGAAGTAGTGCAAAAAGCTAGTCATAAATATAGTAAATGTATTTGTTTAGTCCAAAACTGCATATTAATCGAATTTCACATAATGTAAAAATGTAATGAGTATGGGGAGATTAAAATTAAATTTTATACTGAAATCAAAACCTTCCTAAGCCGTAAATGGATAATAAATAATCTATATTACTTACAATAGTATCTATGAAAGGTCAGGGATTTGTTTCAATATCTCGGCAACTTGTAAGATGAGATGAGATGTGGTTAGTACATCTAATACGCGTAATCCTATTGTATTCAGTTGTACAAATATATATATTACTAACGTCACTACAGTATTACTCAGACTTATATTTGTATAGGATTTATTGTCATTGCTCTTTAATAATTTCAATATATTTTTCCAATTTCCGAACAGATGTCATACAAAACGAAACGGATTATTATTATAGCTGGATTATTTCTCCACGTTCTATTTGTTAATACAGATTAACTGCATCTAGATAGAGAAATTCCTAACAAATGTTTCAATAAAATTATTCTATTATTTTGACATAAAAAATTATGATTCGCTTTTAATATTACTTTATTCTTGCCTTTGGTGATTTATTGCACAAACCATGATTTAATTTATTTCATATAATCTGACATTAGATTGAATATTTAAACGCTCAGTATGAAAACGACGCGTTGGTCAGTAGTTGGTTGTTTTGTTGGTTGGTTGGTTTTTTTATTTTGATGTTTGTTGTCCTATCTAGATGTATTTAATACATGTTGTTAATATTATATATATTTACTTAGGTATGTTAGGAAATAAGAAGATATTTATTTAAATATATTACATGTACAAATACGCTTTATTTTATTGAAAATATACTACAAACAAGATATCGTTCTTTCTATATAATGTCATTTTATTAACTTCTACTTGTAAGATAATTTAATAGTTTAATCTCAGATCTTATTATTATTTATATATATTTTTTTGATGTGTGAAAATGGAATGGTAACCCCGCCTGCGCTAGCGGAATACGCTGGCGGGGCACCACCACCACCGGAAGGGTGATCGATGAGAATGAAAACTGGCCAGTTAGCCCATCATGATGAATCCATCAGGAATTAACCGTGATAGTTTCCAGGGGGACCGCGTGGAGGTCGACCTGGTTGGGTATATTGCTAGCAACGGGATTCTCAGTCTCCATTACTGACAATCCCTTTCTTCTCTATTATTTATATTTGAATTGATAATTTATGATGAATAATCTGTATTAATATAGAGATAAGATTTATTTATATAGTTAGTTTAAATGTAATGGTTAACTTATAAATTATTTTTAGTGATATATAACATCTACTGTAGTTTCATGACAATAAAAAAGAACGTGTTGACGCGAAAAGCAACGAAAAATAATAAAAAAAAAAACAACATTACTCAATTGGCCGAATTAATTTAAATATGTAAGATATAATTCAATATTAAATAGACGCATGGATTACTTTTTATTCTAAGGAATGAAGGCACAAGTCGCGAATTATACTAAGGATCTAATATACTCGTAATAATATATGACCGTGTTCCCGGAATAGAATAGGTCACCCCATCCTTTCCCGTGAGTGTCGGAAGTGGCGACTAGGGGAACTTAATGGTAGAGAGATGGGCAGCAGCGTCTCTCTTCAAACATCTCTAAAAGCCTAACTGCGGTTACTAACTCGCCTGCCAAAAGTGGTAACTACTGGCAAAACTCCCCTTATGGGAAAGGCTTATGTTCAGCAGTGGACAATTAACGGCTGAAATGATAATGATCTAATATAATAAACGCTGTATTTAATTAAAATTTGTGAGAAAAGTGCATAACGTGTTTGTGAGCAGAACGGTGAAAAATAGCTAGTTTTTAATAAAAGACTTACTTTATCGGCTAAAATAAATCGAATATTTGTTTTATAGATAGATAACATTTTGAACATACAAATAGAATATTTTATAGTTTTAATATATGGAGAGTGAAGTCGTGAATTACACGCAGTATTCAATATAATGAACGTATTATTCAATTTAAACACGTGATATATATGCAGAAAAAGTTCCTCTATTAAGACACTGCGTCTTTAATGGACCATTTTTTAAATAAATATTACACACAGGTGCGGAGTTTATCATTAATGGTGGATTAAGTTACCCCTCGTATTGTCCCTCTCACTCTACCATATTCTATTCTGTTGTTGTCTCTTTCATACTTATTAAAAGTCCAAATAAAACAGGTCCAGTTTTTGTGCTCTCATGAAGACTTATAAGTGGCAGATTGGCTTGCGGTTTACCCCTTTTGGTAGGGTTAAATAAAAGGAAGGATTTTATATATGTATACTAATATGCTTTATATATAATGTCAGTATTATTTAATTTTACTGGAGATGTGATAAGTTATCATCAACAATTTGCTTTTATGAATATATTGTTACTTTAAATAGTCTTTCTGAAATCTTTTTTTTTTATACAACTTAGAATGGCAAACAAGCTGACGGCCCAACTGATGGGAAGTGCTAACCATCGCCTATAGACATGAGCAGTACCATGGACATAATAGAGTATACTGTTTCGCCCATGATACCCCCCATGCGTTGCCATTCCTGAGGACTCAGGTGTTATTATGTCCGTTGCCGACCTTTTTTTTATAATGATTAAATTGAAAAAAATTTGATTGATTTCTGAACATGAGTTATTGATGTGTTGCTTGAGGCAACCAGCCTTGAACTCCGGAGAGTGTACGTAATACAACAGCGGAGTGTCAAGGTCGCACTTAACACAGAAAAACTCCAAGAACCGGTTACGTTTTATGATATAACATACTATAACGGAAATAAAACTGTGTCAATGAGTCTCAGACATTAGCCGCAGGCGTAGAAAAATAAGGAAAGTCAACTGCTAATAAAAGGAAGATTTGAGGATACTGATTGAAAACCTTTTTAGGATAAAAAATAAGGTTTACGTTGTATATATTGCCTGTAGGTGCAAACTGAAGATCAGTGTTAAACGTACATTAGTTAGGTAGGCTAGGCATACGGGTAGATCATAATGTATTTATTAATATGTTCCACTAACCTTGTAATTATTGTACCGAATTTGTAAATAAGGTAATGAACATATTTATTATTAATTAATTAAGTAGTGATAAAACCCGAAAAAACATTATTATTAGATTAAAGTATTGAAAATTCTTATTAGCAATGTATTTTTAACTAGAAAGTTATTAATTTTATATTAAATATTGATACAGTTTCGCAGTATTAATTTAGTAGAAGAGATTTTGTTAAAAAATATTGTTAATTCTATTTAAATTTAAAAGTAATAATAAAACTTTTTTGAATTTGAAAATTATTATTTTTCTACCTTTATTTTTATGGTACCGTAGCATTGTAAACAGAAAATAAGCGGAAAAACTTTTCAAATGACATTCTTTGAATAAGTGTCTGTGAAAAGTAAGGTTTTGTTTATTTTGTTTCGATTTAGGAGGGTAAACATTGCAAGCCTAGTCACGTAGACCGTAACTTTATCTCTTACTCGACGACAGGCGAAAAATGCAGCGTTCAACTTTTTTGTTTCAATTTGGGGAGGTACAATTTTACTGAGATAATGCCACGCTACAGCTTAATTAACTTTATTAGAATTTATTTGGAGAGACGTGCCTACTCGTTTAATACAGTTTTTACCCCTTTTGTATTCGAAAAACTGGAAAAATCTGGTTCATACCGCTTTAGTGAAATAATAAGGCTTAAACAATTATATTTGGTGTTTGTTTACGTAATAATGTCAGAGAGCAATGTTTGTATATACTTATTTATATTTAAGAGTGAAAAGGTAATTAACAGCCAATGTTTATAGTATTTTAGAAGTATGAAGTGAGGCGTGTGATCACAAATATGTATTTAACAAGCATAATGGAACTATTTTAAAAAGTATTTTTTTTTCATTCAATGTCTATACCTATATAACGGAAAATGAAACGGCAAAACATGGTGAGTTCATTAGTTTCCCGTTATATATGTATAGACATAATGGAATTATATTACTGTGGTAACAAATTGTGAGGTCAAAATAAATCACTGCTAAAAACATATTTAAGTATATAGCCCTATTTGTCTGTAAAAATTTAAATAAAACAAAAATTATGTAATTGATACATATGGATATTAAGACATAACTATATTGAAATACAAAAATGTATAGTGTATATGAAAGCATATGTATATAAGAATACAATTTGTTGTTAAAGAGATTGTACGCGTAGAAATGATTAGATGAATAGAGCTACTACATCTACCCACTAGAGTATTTATTATCTAAGATTAAATATTAAAACGCATAGGTAATATGATATAAACGAATCCTGCCAAGTATTTGTGCAAGTCAGACGTTTATATAAGCTAAGTTTTTTGTTTTAAAATACTTAAGTTAGTTAAGTAAGCTATCGATAAGTAAATTAGTGACTCGTAAATATGATTTTCATCCCTAAATTAATAAAATAGAAACCGATTTAAATAATCAGTTTCTTAAGTTTTATTCATTTATTGATTTATTGATAAATTGAATTGATTTAAAAAAGAAAAACATTGTCGTTAGTTAGAACTTTTTTCGATTCGATTGTTTCTAAAGTAACAATAATAGATGAATGTTTTTCTGGGAAATAAAAAGAACTGAAACAAAATTCGACTTACACTTACCAATTTAACATTTGTCAACTCAGTAAAAAGAATGAATCTCGTTGGTTGGAGGTCAATTCAAAAAGCGTTTACTTTCTTCTGAATTCGTGAATACAATTTGGAAAACTCAATTTTGCAAAGTCCTGCTATCAACATAATTTAAGATTGTGCCTATTATGCAAAAAATTTAAATTTAAAAAGTTGATCGCAATAAAATTAATATGAGATAAACATGGGAAGTAAAACAAAAACAGCATATAACCAATGCGGGAGTAAATCCTATCGATTGTAAAAACAATTATCAAAGTCGAAGTTTGAGAAGCAATTGCGTAACATACATACATAAAGGCAAATTGAGAACTTCTTCGTCTTTGAAGTTGCTTGAAATTTAATTAATGATTTCAAAAAATTATTATAATATGTATATATGTGTGAGTATGTATAATGGAAAATATATATGTATAATATGAATTACTGTTTTAATTAAATATTGTTAATACGTAGCATCTTTAATTATACTTTCTGTTATTCCTGTCTACGGTCGACTAGTAGATAATGCCATATGATTAAAACCATTAATCCGCCATTTACACTTTCTAAGTGTATTTAAGTTTAATAAATAAATAAATTACCACTAAATTAATGAATTTCTTATTAGAGATAAGCTCGTCTTTGTACGTTATGTTTATAATGAATTGTGATTAACAGTATATTTTGTGTACAATAAAAGAATAAAGAAAGAAAGAAAGAAAGAATTTATGAATGTAATTATTAAATTCGACAAATAACAAGAACAAAAATAGAGACTTGTATATTTAGAATTCTGTTTCGGTTCAAAATAAGCGCATACTACAAATAAAAGGGTTGTTTTATCTCAATGAGTGCTCATAACGGTGCATATTGCTTTCTTGATTGTTTAAACGGTGTTCCCTTTCAACTTTGTCTGCTTAAGGATTTAATGGGAATTTATTACATTTGATGATGTCTAATCCTCTGCTGATTTCATTTGGGGGAATTTTATTGAATAAAATACAATTAATGTTTACAAGTACATGTGAATTCTATGGATTTGCTCACGTGCATTTTCCTAAGATAATTTAAAGTTTATTTATTTATAAGTAATTCTGACAAAACCAGTTATTTTGATCTAAAAATTAAACTAATGTATCGATTTTGATAAAATTTCTATTTTTGAAATTTACGTGTACAGAGTAACGGTCAAAAGCTAGTAGTTAATATTAATGTAATTTAATCCTACATATTATAATATAATACACCTATTTATAATAAGTACATGAACACAAATAAATAATAGTACCTTACTCTTTATACAATTGAGTTAAAAAAGC
Organism: Galleria mellonella; assembly: GCF_026898425.1. NCBI lineage: Eukaryota > Metazoa > Arthropoda > Insecta > Lepidoptera > Pyralidae > Galleria > Galleria mellonella. The sequence continues at coordinate 2,760,924 of NW_026442023.1, forward strand.
ATGTAACTTCACCATTCCAAATTGCATTCCCTGACTGAAAGGCTGATGTTAAGACCAAGCTTGTGATTTAATACATGTAAAAGCTAAGGGAGGTTGCAAACGTCGCGAGTGTCTCACATTAGTCAGTGTTGCTCGCTTCGGGACTTGGTCGTTTGTTACTCGTGACAACCGAATTATTTGCCCATCATTTCGCATGCAGGGCACAGTTTTTTCTTGAAACCTCTTAGTTGCTCTTAGTTCTTATAGAATCTGTGACATAGTTACTTTACTGGAGGTGCGTATTGTGATGAGGTAATATTTGCTTATAATCGGTAACTAGCTTCATGTATATGAGTTATTGTAAATTTTGTTATAATAGTTCTTGAGATCATGTAGGAATTTCAAGATTTACTTATATCATATTGTGATTCGGCATCATCTTGTTTATTTATGGCGCTCTGTGTGCCCGGTATAGAATGGGCTATAGTATATATAGCTATAGTATATAGTATATAGTATATATATATATATATATATATATATATATATATATATATATATATATATATATATATATAAATACTACATACTACATACTTAAAAATTAACTGCAATAGCCAGTTAATTAAATATGGAATATTCGATACTGAGAAAAAATAAATTATTTACTTGAGTACATCTACTTCAAAATTTTATACTGATTTTAGTATTTACATAATAAATTTCTGTTAAAATACCTTTTATGCCAGTACTGTTTATTATTATCTGATGAAAATTTTAACACGTCACACGAAGAACAAAGCTCGCTTTTGACCCATAATGTAATAACAACACACCTGACCACTGTTGCCGGAGTATACAAGAGACCTTTCACCGCGTCACATCTTTTGTCATGTTCTGATGTGAATTTAAATTAACAAAATTTTACAATGGATTTCCTGATATATTACTTAACAATTAATTTTATTTTAACATTGCTTTCAAAATATGTTTGGAAAAATGATAATAATATTATTTTTTTTATGCAACTTAGAATAGCAAACAAGTTGACGGCCCCCGTAATGGAAAGTGGTAACCGTCGCCTATAGACATAAGCAGTAAAATGGACAGAACAGGGTATACTGTTTTGCCCATAATACCCCCATATGTTGCCATTCCTGAGAACTTAGGTGTTATTCCTCTATACCCTGTAAATTCACTGCCGTATCCCACCTTTCAAACCTAAACACAGCCATGCAACACAAACTGCTGGGGGGAAAAAGATTTTTAGTAATGGGGTCTAACTGCCCCATTGCTAGCAATATACCCTGCCAGGTCGACCTCCACGCGGTTCCCCCTGGAAACTATCGTGGTTAATTCTAGTACAATTTATCACGATGGGCTTACTGATTTGTTTTCATCGTCACTTACCTCACTGGTGCCCCGCCAGCGTATACCGTTAGCGTAGGCGGGGTTACCATTCCATTATCATCCATTAAAAAAAAACACGAACTGCTTAATCTGGTAAATTGTTATCTGCACAAAGAAGTAAATACAAGATCAGTAAATAAAATACAGTATATGAACAATATTTAAAAAGAAAATATAATATAAGAGGTCTTAATAAGATCCATAGATGCCAAAACAATATTTTTTATTCGTCTGTCTACTATCTGTCTGTCTGTACGTTTTGTTCCGGCATCACGTAAAAACCACTGCATTAAATTGGATGTGGTTTTATGCATTTGAAGATCTAACTTAAAATTTTGGTGTATGCAATATCTTGATACGCATACACCAAAATTTTAATGGTTAATAACCCATAACTTTCATGAAATGATGATGATGAAATGAATGAGCTATGAAATGCATAAAGTTTTTCTCAAATTCGACTACTGGAGATTAGTGCGAACAAACAAACGAAATCTTCGGCTTTATTATATTAATTCGGACGAGGAATAATAATAAATTAGATTATAATTATTATAAGTCGCACACTTCTAAGAATTACTAGTTGGTTAATGTTGATCGTCCAGGTTAATCAACGTTGAGTGCGGTCATCCCAAGGGTAGTATAGATTGACAGAAACGTTTTGGCTTACCGTCAACCTGACATTGGGTCAAATGGACATGTTAACTTAAGCCTTACTGTGATTCGGAGCTTGTCACCAAAAAACATTTGGTGACCCAAATTACTCTTTCAAACAACAAGAAGAGCAACTTGAAATTCAACGATAATACTTAGTAATGAGTCTGAACAAGTTTCTGTAAAGAAAGTCGAAGATTGGAGTAAAAAGTAGTTAAAGATTTTGCTGTGTAAAGTATCGCTTAATAGATATTGGCAGTAGTATAAGGAGATATTAATAGTAAAATTAGTACACACAAAACGGGGAAACAAATACCATCGTTAGATTTCGGATAATTTTTTTATATCTTTTAATCTTTATACGTCACTTTATATTAATATAACTTGTCCGTGTGGTTGATAGTGAGGGAGCAAGAATTTAGTGTAACATCAGGATTTTATATCCACAGGATGCTGTCTTACAGCAACCTGGTCAAAAATAGTGACTTTAAAAGTAAATAAAACAAGTGTTATTTATTTAAAGAATCTTAGTGCCTGAATAGTCGCATATTGCGAGGTTTCAGAGATGCTTCCTTCTACGAATACTCAGGTTATGGAATAAACTTCATGTAAGGAGTTTTTCAAGAGAGTACAACATGAATTTTTCAAAAAAAAAAGAGATAAATAAATTTCTTTAGTGTTAATAACGCGCACAAAATGCTCCTGGCATTGCTGATTACGGTAACTGCTTAACATTAGGTGGGCCGTATGCAGGTTTGCCACTTCAGTGGTATAAAAAAAGAAAGCACAATACTATTATATTTTACTTTCTTCTCTTTTATTGGTTAATATAACAAACGGGAGAAACTCTTGTCCAGTTATTGTTTAATATTTACACTGCTGTAATATTTCGATTATTGATTTGAATTTTTTTTTTACAGGTAGGAGAACTATTGGGCGTATATAATCGTTGGCAAGTATATATTTAATGTTTTAAATATATATTTAAGCAATTTAATAATAATTATGACCTATTAAATATTATAAAGTTCGATTAAACGTCGAAGTTTCAATAGTAGTAACGTTCGATAATTGCTGATTGAATATTTAAACGAGTACCATTGCATAGAATTTCCGTGACAATTACATAATTTATCGAATCATTTAATATTAGGTAACTTCAAATAGCTTCAAATTCCAATTTATATTTCAAATAAAGATTAACTGTAGAAACAATAGACATCAAATATTTCTTTAAGATCGTAGAATATTTTATATAGATTTTCTATTTATTGTTTTTCGAGAGAAATATCTTTCCAGTTCTTTACACAACCCTTCAGTAGACTTGATTTACAATACTAACTTACTTCAAGTGGTTCAAAGTAAATAATACTAGTTCCTTGAAAGCTACTGTTTACACAATTCTACACAGTACTTTTAGATAAGTTTTGTATACAAAATTTGAAAATCGTATTACTTATTTATTTTCTAAAATATAGTTGAGCGTAATGATGGCTGGCTCATCTGTTATACTTGTGAACGGGTGCTGCTTGTGGGTACTGGTCTGCTCGTTTATTTTACATTTAAAAATACATATAAATAGAACTTAATTTTAATTATAAAAACAAAATCTCTAAAATGTAAAAATGTCTTGTAAATATAATAATTTGAAAAGAGTAACTGTTGAATTTCTTGCGGGTTCTTCTCAACAGATACTAACATCACAAATCCAGCACTATCATAAAAAAATTACAATTTACTAAAAGATTTTTTTATACCACATAGAATGGCAAACAAGCTGACGGCCCACCTGATGGAAAGTGGTAACCATCGCCTATAGACATAAGCAGTACCATGGACATAACAGAGTATACTGTTTCGCTCATGCGTTGCCATTCCTGAGGACTCAGGTGTTATTCCTCTGTACCCAGTAAATTCACACAACTGCTTTAAGGTTGAAACACGAATGAGACAGAGCAATCGACTTTTGTACAAAGTCTCCCTCTGGTAAATTATTTATTTTGTAAACAAGTCTATTTGAAGAAAGATTATTTCTATTCTGTCATATAAGTCAACATAAGTTTAGGCGTGTTTTGTTTCTAGTAACTGTCACCATAAAAAATATTACGTACACTTATTACTATTCTTGATCAGTAGAATCCTACTTTCTTAATAAATCTAGTAACATCATATAATTCTTAGTACATTTGTTTATCCCTGTCATATTTTTATGTATTATTAGTGAGTATAATAAAATATAAATAAATAAATAAGCTACTGTTTACACAATTTTAATGGAACATCCAGAAATGAATGTTTTAGTAAGGTAAACTGGTACATTACTCAAATATTTACTTACAGCCGTATCGTACCTTTCGAATAAGTTTTGTAAATAAAATTTGGAAGTCTTATTATTCAATTTGTGAGTCAACATAAGTTTAGGAAGTTTGTGATTTGTTCCTACAAACAGTCACTGTAAACATTGAAAATATAAAAAAGGGATGGACTATATATATTAATATCTATATATCTATTGTAGTTACAATATCCATATAATGTCCCAGTACCTGATATATTTATATCAGCCGTTAACTGTCCACTGCAGAATATAGTTCTCTCCAATAAGGGGTTTTTACAAGAGGGAGATTTTGTACAAAATTCGATTGCTTGGGTACCTCTGTTCCATTCGTGTTTCAACCGTAAAGCAGTTGTGTTTGCATGCCTGTGTTTCAGTTTGAAGGGTGAGATATGGCGTGAATTTACTGGGTATAGAGGAATAACACCTGAGTCCTCAGGAATGGCAACGTATGGGGGGTATCTTGGGCGAAACAATATACTCTGTTATGTCCATGGTACTGCTCATGTCTATAGACGATCATCATCAGGAAGGACGTTAGCTTGTTTGCCATTCTAAGTTGTATAAAAAAAATTGCCACGGTTGGCGGATTGGATCTTTTAATTTCCATGGGAAAGAAAGGGTATATTATATATCAATTATCAAATATTATAACATTAAAAAGAAGGATCTGAACGAAATAGGTGTAGATATTTGACTAGAAAATCCTAGTATATAGATAGAATAGGCCACCCCTTCCGATCCCATGGGTGTCGTATGAAGCGATTAAGTGAGGGCGAGGGATGGGCAGCAGTGTCTCTCTTAAAACATCTGTAAAGCCTAACTGCGGTTGCTAACCTGCCTGCTAAGCGTGGCATCTATTGGCAAAACCCCCCGAGACTTATGTTCAGGAGTGGACAGATATAGATAGATATAGCGGTCCCAATATTACCCATACCTTATATACACTTGTAATAATTAATAGCCAATGATTTACCTATGTATATCGGTAAGCTAACTGAATATTAGAGTTGACGTAAAGTTAAATTAGTTTGACTTGTAAAGTTGTACACCAAGTTATGTGTGTTAATAAATTTAACTTTCGAGTGAATTAATAACAATTATAGGGCTGTGGGAAATCATATTATCCAATTCTAAAATTAACCTGTTTTCTAAAATTGCGTTAGTCTTGAGAATTTAATTTTACTTAAACTTGGACGGTTTAACACTACCATAGTTATGGGATCGATTCTCACAATATATATATATATATATATATATATATATATATATATATATATATATATATATATATATATACTCTGTGTAACTTCCTTGGTATATTATGATTATCCTAATTTTAAATTATAAAAGAAACTAGCTTTTACCCACGAATTAATCCGCTATAGGATCGAGGTATGTTCACTGATCGAGATGAAAAGTATCGTATGTTCGTTTCCATCCCTTATATTCCATAGTATACCAAATTTCATAGTGATCGGTTACGCCGTTAAGGCGATAGGCGATGACAATCAAATTCATTTTTACATTTATAATATTTGTAATGAATTTTAATTAGGATAAAAAATATTTAAATCAAAACATAAAAATACGTAGAACAAAATATTTAGAAGTAAAAAATGTATAAGAATGTGAAAATCGCATATGAATGGCGAAAATATGACGTAAAAAACATTATAGGCAAATAGAGACATGGAAATATTATAGCTTTTAATAAAATTCACAACATGTCGGTCTTGAATGAGATGTTGATTCGAGAATATTAGTACCAGGATGTGACTGTGACGCGTAACATATGCGCTCCAGTCCCACCGATCCCGCGGGACTCTGTTTGCTTTACGGGTTAGCTCTCTCTGTCGCTCTCGCGCAAATAGAATGAGATCGCCCTATTCGAGAATCTAATGTCATGTAACGTAATTTTCAACCAACTTCAAAAAGAAGGAAATTTTCAATTCGGTTGTATTTTTCTTTTGTTTATCACTTCATAACTCCGTCTGTTCTAAATCGATTTAGAAAATTCTTTTTTTTATTATATATAGATTGGTGCCATTGGAATTGTAGTAAAATTGGTATTTTTAAATCAAAATAATTGATTCGGCCATAGTCGAAATGAGCTTTTTTCTGGGACATAATCTTTAATCAATTTAAAATTAATTGAAGTATATAATTTTATTTAATATGAAGAGTAGAAATATTTGATTTACTTACACAAATTTTGTTAATATCAACTCAAGTAAAAGTTTATCGTCGAAAAGAAAATGATAACTTATTTATTTATTAAACTTTAGTAAGTATACTTAGAAAGTTAACACCATATGACGTTATCTACTAGTCGACTGGACAAAACAACGTACACAAACAGAAAATATAATTGATGGTGCAACGTGATGAATAATATTAAAATAAAAGAGTAATTAAAAAATAACATAAATATGTTACTATTATTCGGAAACCACAAAACTTAAGTTATTTAATTCTTAATTTAAGTAAACATTATTTTGTATATATGCAACATGTTTGTCAATATTCGTCAATAAAAAAAAAGTTTTGAGACGTTTTGTATTGCGAAGGATGTGGCAAAAAATGATATGCTGCAGACATGTCGCTTGATCGTGAACATGTTTTAAATACTTGATGGCAAAAATTCGTATTTCTGCAAACGAAGAGGAAGGAAGACAAAAAATAAGCAACTTCAAAAACATGATTTTTAATTCCATTTTTTTTTTGGTATATTTCTTTGTTGCAATCTGTAGGGTTCGTTTCTGTGTTAGTTATGTATATGTAAATTTTAAAGATACTGTTTTTAAAGAGTAAAATAATGATTTCTTTGTTATATTTTTGTTTTTGTTTATTGCGTCTGTTATATATTTTTTTGTTTACTCCGTCATTTATAAACCAAGTTAGAAAAAAATTTTGTTTTATCTGAAAGGTTATACAGATTAGTTTAGTAATATATATTTTAAATATATATTTTTTATAGCTTACCAGGCTACGGTAGCCGCTTACCATCAGGTGGGCCGTATGCTTGTTTGCCACCTCAGTGGTATAAAAAAAAAATCAAATTGACTGGTGTTATCACGTTGTTTTATTGTGAAACAAAATCTTAATTTTTTTTTTTTATATACATACATACATACATATCTGTCACGCCTGTCTCCCATTAGGGTAGGCAGAAACAATGGAACGCCAAATGCTTCGATTCAAACAAACCTCTTTCGCTTCTTCCACATTCATCAATCTTGTCATACACGCTCGTCGGTTACGGGTACTTTTAATTTGGCCCTTCTTCAGCACGTCGCCTATTTGGTCGACATACGTCCGTCTAGGGCGGCCCCTACCGACATCTCCATTCATTCTTGCTCGATAAATCTCTTTCGTAATTCTTCTTTCATCCATCCTCTCCAAATGACCAAACCAACGCAACATTCCTTTTTCAATTTTTGTCACTACATCGTCTTTCAGTCCACACTTCTCTCTAATCACACTGTTTCTTACTCTATCTTTTAAAGTAATACCACACATACTTCTCAAAGCTCTCATCTGTACAGCATTTATCTTACTTTCATGCTTCTTCTGCCATACCCACGATTCGCTTCCATACATGAGTGTTGGTGTCAGTACTCCTTGAATTATAGCAAGGCGAGCTTTGCTATAATTTAATTTATATCTATTACTTAATTTTTTTTCTCAATATGTTGACAGTATAATAAATACTTACTAATAGTAATTATTGCTAACACTTTGGTGTTACCATAAAATACATAATAGTCAATAACCTAAAGTTTCATAATTTACACCATAACGTATTCAAAATTGCAAGTACAATTTAAGCAAGTCATCTCGGGCAGGGCTGTGATCTCATATGACAAATTATACGACGTAGGCGAGACAATAGCACCTGAGCTACGCTAGGACATATGGGGCCATGGTATGGGGATCTGACGTGCATATGAATAGTAATACATCGTGCACAGGATTATGTCGCTGTCTAACTATTAGTTGCCGCATTTGTATCGTGGTGTTCTGTATTATTATTAAATGATATAATAACACTGGGGCTTATATTTTAAAATAATGTATTTAATTTCATTTTGATAATAAGAATCATCGCTTAATAATGATTGGATTCTGAACTGATTTTGATAAAATTTCTATAGCACCAATATGAAAGTATATCTTTTTAGATAAAGAAATAATTTTCCATATCGGTTTTTATAAATGACGGTGTTATAAAGTAGCGAAGAAATAAAAATGCAACCTTCATTTTTGAAGTCGCTTGATTATAATACTATATAATTATATTATATAGTTTTTTCCGTAAAAAAGTGCCTTATATTAAATATCGATGAATGACGAGATTTTTCGTTGATACAATATTATTACAGTATAAAGAATTACTATGTTATTGTATTAATATTCGCATTTAGAACGAATAACAATCATGGTAGCTTCAATCGATACAAAATTAATAGATACGTGACCAACACTATTGATTACAAAAGGAATTTTGAATATTGGTTTAAAATTAAGAACCTCTTTCATTAGAAAGTCGCTTTAAAATGTTATTAATGTGCACTGGTAGGAGGGAAGGGCGATGGCAATAAATAAATATAATTAGAGGCTTACCAGCTTTATTTTCTTCACAAGACGTATATGAATGTTAATAAAGTAACAAACAGAAAAGTTATACGAAGACATTCAATATAGAAAAATATTAACTCTTTTTAGATTTAATATTTTAAAAAAGTTTACCTTTTTAGGTAAACTTTTTTTTATGCAACTTAGAATGGCAAACAAGCTGACGGCCCACCTGGATGGTAAGTGGTAACCGTCGTCTATAGACATGAGCAGTACCGTGAACATAACAGAATATACTGTACTCCTAAGTTTACCTTCTTTCTTTTATATATGAAAGGAGATCTGTCGCCAACAAATGATATGTATAATGGGTTTGATCGTTGAGATGTTTTGTTTTATCGTTGTGTAGGTTTTGTGGAGAATAAGGTTTTATGATTATGTAAATCCTAATCTAACCCTATATGTTATCAATTTCTTTTTATGTAGTTGTTTTGTTTGGTTTCATGATTTTACATCTAAGGTAACGGTTGTTCATGAGCCTGGTTTTTTCAACAACGAAAAATACACAGAATCAATTTAATATATATTAAATCCAGTTTACTTTTAATTATACCCAATAAAAATAAATTCTCGTGCGACGCAGCAGTTCAAGGATTCCGCCCCGTACGTGCGGAACAATTAGGACGAACTTTCAGTTGGAGTTGGTAGCCGGCTCGTTACTATATAAATACATGTACGAGTATATACGTGACTGGTCTATAAAATTTCTAGAAGTTTCTTGTGTTGCTATGCTCTGTATATTCTATAAGTCGGTCAAACTTATTCGTCCGACGATTTTTAGGGTTCCATACCTCTAAAGGAAGAATATATACGATACATTTATAGAATCTCTTTGTTGTTCGTCTATCTATCCATTTGTTGAAGCTATTTTTTTAGGAACGTGTAGGGGGACCAATCTGAAATTAATATCAACTACTCAAGTTTGTAATCCCTTGAAGTTGTGAAAAAACGTAACTTTTGAGTTAACGCAATAAAAAGATACGGCCGTTCATAGCGTATATTTTGATATTTGCAAGGGAATCAAATCCCGTTGATCGAAAAACCTTTACAAGAAACATGAATAGTGTCATACAGCACAAGTAAAGAAAAAGCTGAAAACCGATTTGTATTTCCACCACATAAAAACATTCTTTTTCGCATTTTTGTTTTAAATATTATTTATACGGAAACTACTTTATACTTCAGGGTCGGCAACGCATGCGTAATACATCTGGTATTGCAGGTGTTCATAGGCTACGGTAACCACTTACCACCAGGTGGGTCGTATGCTTGTTTGCCACCTCAGTGGTATTAAAAAAAAGTATAAAAAACAGTCATAGTATAAGATAGTGTAAGTAAAACTCAGACGGTGTCAGATAAGATAACAAAACTTGTGTCCCACAAAAAAACCAGAACAAAATTATATTAGTTGTCTGTTGTTGTTCAATGCTTCAATCAAAAAATCTTTGCTCTGCAATAAATGTACGACATTTATTAGTAAATATCGTGGTGCGGTAACCGTAATCTTCCCTACTAATGAAATGTTATGGTTTTTGTATGAGCTAAATAAATTCTAGCTCTTTTTGTGCAAGAGGGTTTTCACAAATTAATTATAAGAGGGGATCCCCCTCCACTTTTAGATTGCGTTTTATTTGAATTCATTTGAAAGAACGACGGGAGCTTACTAATGAGCCTTTTTATCCGTTCACAATTTATCCAAACACAGAATTGGCCTGCAATTGTGAACCCTCCGATACCACTCTTTATAGAATGTTAAAACTTATAACCTCATATCTATAGTACAACGAACTCTTGGGGAAATTTGTTTAGTTTCACGAATACTGTCCTTGATTTGTGAATTTGCATGGAATTCGGTACATAATTAGACCATATTCTAGATTTATACAAAAGTTAGTTTGGCTCGTCCAGTAAATTCCATACGGATGAATTCGCGGGATACAGTTAGTTCAAGATTAATAAACCGTGAATATACACGGTTGTAGTACCAGATGGGAAACAAGAGGAATCAGTCGACTGCAGTTGCCATTGTTATGAAGAACGTAACACTTGATGTTTATATGTGCACATTTTTAACAGAAATACGTATAACACATGTTCAAAATTTTCCCTCATGGACGTAAGTAAACACACCATAAATAATACAGTGATTAGGAAATATTCAATAACACTAAGCCACTTATTACACAATAATTTTTTTTGTCAAATAAGAGATCGACATTATTAATCATCATGCATCTAATAGTTATCAATTGAATTTGTTTATTTTAAAAAGTAAATTTAAAATAAGTTTCGCGTTGTTTACACGTGTTTTAAATACACTATTGAAACTTAACGGGATTAATTTTTTTACAGGTAAATAGTACCTGGCCCACATTTTTTTTTTTTGATGGGTGAATATGGTATGGTAACCCCGCCTGCGCTAACGGGATTCGCTGGCGGATCACCAGTGAAGGGTGATAGATGAGAATGAAAATAGGTCAGTTAGCCCATCATGATGAATTCATCAGAAATTAACCATGATAGTTTCCAGGGAGAACCGTGAGGAGGTCGACCTGGTTGGGTATATTGCTAGCAATGGGATTCTCAGTCTCCATTACTAACAATCCCTTTCTCCCCACACGAGTAGGTTGTATTCTAACGTAGCACATAGGATTTTTTATGTAGTTATTTATGCGGACAAAACTGCGTGATAACAAGTACTTAATATAAGACTGCGTAAAAAAAACTAACAAACTATCGTTTAATTGGCGTCTATGTTAATTAATAACTAAACGAAATCACCGTAAAAGTTTATAGGCGACTTCTAGCATCTGTCATAAACAAATTTAAATTCCAAATCCAGCAAACTTCCAAGACAAGTTAGCGCTTTCTGCTTTGTCCGAAATCAGATTATGAAATCTGTGGCGGTGATTGAAAATAATTATTAAAGTTTTTGTTAGTTCATTAACTATTTTAGTCTATTTATTACTACATTATTGATTTAGTTATTTTTTATATTTATGGATGGTTTTTTTTTAATTAAATCTTGAATTTTATTACACTAGGTATAAAATGTTCTTTTTTTATATTTTATTTTTTATTGAAGTAACCTTGCTCTTATTCTATTATTTGGACAATACACTTATGTATTTGTATGTATATATTTTCTATGTCAGCCAGCATTGTATTCGCAGTCCCACAGTTATTATATTTCAAACAATTCATGCATCTTTTCTTCGGTGTTATTTTCACTTAATTGTAACATTCTTGTCCAATATTGTGTTTGACGAAATAAATGTTTCACATAATTCTGTGATTTAGTTTTAGACATAGTAAATCTCATACACAGAATTATACTAATAACCATCTATTATTATATAATTACTTATACATTTTGACATTTGAATATAGTTACATATTAAATATATACAAAATTTTATATATATTATATACAAATATGTAAAAATATAGTCTATCTATTATAATCACACCTAACATCTACGCGCTATAAATATCAAGAACAAGTACTTAAAAATTAATTATCTATTATTTATTTTTATTCTCCCTTAACCCATTAACATCCCATTGCTGGGCATGAATCTATCTGCATAAGATGTCTACTATTATGTCTTTGGCTAGGCGGCTTAGTATAGTTTTTTAATTAGAGTTTTTTTTTCTTTTAATATTTTACCCTGTTTTGTACTTTAGTTTTTATAACGCCTTTTGATTTTAAACTCATGAATATTTATTCTACGTCAAAGCGGATAGTAGTGAGGGGTATAGGCTGTAGTAATAATAATGTCACATAAAAATGTTTTAAAAGTGTACACTTTTTATATAATATGAATATTATATAAAAAGTGTACACTTTATGAATGAATTCATATTCATAATATTTATTCATTCAATGTACAGTTTAAAGACATGTTAGTATGTGTTCTAATAATGAAGCAAGTTTCGATGTGTATAATTAATTATTATGATTGTTTATTGATGACTTGATAACTTAATGATTGAGGGATGGGTAGCAGCGTCTCTCTTAAAACGTTATCAAAATGCAAACTAGGGGAGGATGACCTATGTAACTAAACATGGGGGAGGTCTATGTTCAGCAGTGGTCAGTTAAAGGATAAGCGGAACCATAGAATAAATGAATAGATAATTTATATTTATGTACTTTAAAATAATAGTCATCGTAATTTCAAAAAGTTGTATAAAAGAAAAAAAAAACTTTGCGGAAGACTCGAACACAATTTTTTAAACGAATATCATCATCATGTTGTACTCGTATCAGCCATTATATACCCACTGCTGAATATAGGCCTTCCGTGTAGACTGCCATAAGGAACGGTCCCGAGTTATACACATCCACTAACTCCCTATATATATTTAAGATCATTAAATAAATAGAAAAATAGCTAGTAAATCAAGATTTAAGCAAACGAAAAAATTCATTTAGATTAACTTATTTAGATTAATTTCAACTAACATCACTCCAACAACTTAACTTTAAGCGAACTTAATTACGAGATACGCACCTAGGTTTATTATAATTATTTGAAGCACTCACAAAATTAAAGGCTCGTATATTTCACTAAGAAAATAGAAAATTCCGTGATACCAAGTTAATTTCGCGAAGATGGTTTTAATACAAATTGAGAATTTTCGGAGGGTTGCACACGACCGCAGCGCGGGTATCTGTGGCGGTATAAATTAGAAAGGGGTGGGATACACGAGACGCGAAATGAAACCAGCGGAAAAACTGATTTGATATGACTGAGTAAAATTATATATGTTAAATAGTCTAATAAATGTATTTGTATTTATGAGACAATAAATACATTTATACTAATATTAAAAAGAGAAAAGATTTGATTTTTTGTATGTTTGTTTGTAATGGATAAACTTAAAAACAACTCCACTGATTTTTAATTAACGGCTGATATGATGCTAACATAAAATGTTAACGTGTGATTTAAGTTTGAATTAAGAATGCATGAGTACTCATTTATTGATATAAATAATATTCTCGCACAAAATAATATTAATCCCCATATTGTTGAAAAAATTAATGGTCATTTCAACTAAGTATTTACGTAGTAGTAATTACAACAATTAATGCTCGTTTTCATTCCTACTTCATTCGCGTAGATTGAAATTTTATAAGACTTCAAGTTTAATTTCCAAGTTTTCATTCAAAAGTATATCTCCAGCGTTTGTTAGTTCAATCTACGCCGTTTTGTTTTGTTATTGCAGAAATCTTTTATAAGTTGCCCGTTGGATCTCGTTTCTTATCATTATTAAACTTTGTTTGACCGAAACCTATAGATTCTATTTACTGACTTGCTTTTTGTTAATTTTTTCGTACACTTGTATTTCAGAAGTAAGAAAGCTAATTAAATAGATCACGTCTAGAAAGCGTATCAAGAAAATTTATCACCATTATTATTATCATTTCAGCCATTATCCGTCCATTGCTGGACATAAGCATCCCCCATAGACTGCCATAAAGAACGGTCCTGAGCCACCTGCATCCACTGACTCCCTGCAATGCATTTCAGGTCGTCACAAGAAAATTTATATCATATTTTAAATACACAATCGGGAGTTAACGCAATAAAAAATCCTTTACAGGTGAATAGTAACTACATATTTGCTTCTTTATTGACGACGTTTCGACATGAATGACGAAACGTTGTGTATTTAAAATATATGTAGACAACGAGAAAGTTTATAATTAAACTAATTTACACCAGATTTTAAGTTAAAATTTCAGGAGAACAATTATGAAAACCACGTTCAATTCGTTGCAATAGTCTCTCGATGCTGAAACAAATATTCAGACAAACTAAAAAAAATTTTTTGTTTTGGCTTCTGTTGGTCTTATTAAGACATCTTATTTAATTTTTCTTAAATGTCTCCCATGTAAAGACATAGTTTAGTTAAAATTTTATCATATTAGTACCTAATATAAAATACTAGTAGATATTTGAATTTTAAAAAGTATGTTTTCAAAGGTGGACTGGAAGAAATTTTTTGTATTGCATAATTCCCCAATTGTACTCATTCATTTCTTTAGAATTCTGTATTCTATAATTAAATACCTTACTATACAATAAAGTATGTTTGTAACAAATAAACACATTCTGTGAAATAAAAATGGAAACATTCATAATCGAGGTAAAATTCCATTCGACTAATCGAACCCAAAGCAACATAGCTCCCTCGCATGTTATTATAGTCGCCTGGAAACGCTTGTGTTTATTTAGATATCGTTCACTTTGTATACGGTTCAGTTGCCGTCACATCACTATTGCTACTATTAGCTCACTTTTAAGAGCAAACAATTGCTCGTTCGGTTTCACTAAAATTAGGTTCGACACTGACATCCCCTCGTTTTATTGCCAATTCACGGTTGAGCGATTGCCACTTGGTGTCAGGTTTGCGTATTTCACATGATACGAAGTGGTACATTATGTTTTGAATGATGACTAAAGTTTGTTTGATAAAATACAGTCATCCAATTCCACACTTGATTTTTGGATTGACTGTTTAAATAATTGTTACCTATGTGGTACTTATTAAAAATTGTAAATAAATATTAATTAAAGTAGAAGAAAATGTTCATTAAATAAGTATGTATTTAGTTGATAGTATAGATTACTATTAGTTATTTGAATATTTCGTTTAATTCCGCTACAATTAGTATGTGTGTGATTACCAACACTCGACCATCACTATTACTACCAGATCTTTTATAACCTTTCCTATTAGCCATCAATCTCCGACTGCCATTTTGTTCACGCATCTTTTGCAATACGTGTTTTACTTCTAAACAAGGCATTTAGTCAAATTAATAGATTGCTACTCGGAGCCTAATGTTAACTGTTCGGTGACCAAACTGCAAAAAGCTTAGATTAATAATTAGTATTATCATTAATCTAACCCGAAAACTAAGGGCAATTAAATTTGTTATTAAGATTAATCATTAATCTAAAATTAATCGATATATTAAAATAGCAAATTTTAATACTATAACAGATTAACAAACAAAATATAATTTCAAATTGGATGGTATTTTTTCGATTATTGCGTCATAAATAATTGATCAATCGTATTGATACAAAACTTAGCAGATACAAGAAAAAAAGATTTTTTTAAATGCGGTCGGGGTAAATATTGGAAACTAACAAAAAGCCAGTAATTGCTGTGTACCTGACTCCTACACATAACAAATAGACCTAAGCACCCCTCACTTATTAAACTACGCAGGGCTGCATTTGACGAGTGCCGCGAGCGACACCTCGGAAAATTGGACTGAAAATATAATTGGAAAATTGTAAGGGTTCCCTGGTTCGCCACCTTCCCATTAGAGTATGTAGTGCCCCCAGCAAACAATTTCTATATCAAACTGCCCCTTAAGTCGGCTGAAGTTTAAATTAAAAATTGTCAGTTAGCTAGTTATTGGAGGCAAGAAATTACTTTCCAATTTACTGCGTGGAAAATTATTTTCCGATCATAGCTTGTTTCGCAACTAGTTATGAAGTCTGAATAAAATTCTAGAAGAGAATTTACTTGGAATTATAATGTCTGAACAGGTAAATTAGATCAGAGGTGGCGAGGGGACTAACCTATTATTGCCATGTTGGACAAGCAGTATAAATAAGGTTTTATTTAAAATTATCTTTTGACTACAAACCTGTACGCGTGGATTTTGGAAGTAAATCATTTATTACCTTAATATGACTATGAGAATTAGCGAAAGAAGCGAATAGAATAATTTTTAGAGAATTTGCGTGTCTGTATGCTTGGTCAAACATACACCAGATTTTAAGCTCGACATTTAAGAACACCATTATGGAAATTGTATCCATTTTGGTGCAGCACTTATTGCGAGATGTCGGAACAAACGCACTTCTTATATTAATATTTTTTGATATTTCCTCTGTAGAGATATTGTTTAATTACAATTTTATTATATGTATGAAGATAACTTTTATTTCTTTCAATTTTATACGAAAATATATTCTAGAATTAACAGTAATTTTGATAGACGAATATATATATTTCGTGTTTACCCTTGTGTGGAATATTATTATCTCCCGTTCCTGTGAAAATATTATTAATCCTTTCTTAGTACTCACTTATATAAGAAACTTTTGTGAACTTTTGTTTATCTAGAATTAATCACTTTCTCCTTTAATTACATGAATTTTTAATAGAAAAATCATCTTATCCGTTCTATTTGGCAAAGAGAAACATCTTCTAATAACTTCTGTTCATTATTATTGCTTCTATATTATATTTCTTTTAATATTTGAAGGACATTATCATTGGTTCGACTAAAATAAATATAAATTGGAAAACAACTTGACACTACGACCAGTGTGACCTGGTCGAAACGTCAAGATAATTTAGGTAAATTATTATTTAAATCATGATCATGATTATTATCATAACTTAAGCCATCACCATCATCATGGCTTAAATTATAGCGTTAATTCCCGTCTCTTATAAAACGTAAAACATGCAGCATGAAAGTCTAAAAGTTAAACTTAAGACGATTTGATTTCTAAACTGAAGTTGGTAACTCGAGCTATACCTGGTATCTAAATTACTAACATAATCAGTTATTTTTTACGATAAAAAAGAAAATACTCCATTTTTCCTTTTCCCGCCCTCCGTAATGTTGTTGGTAACTTTTTTATTTTCTAGTCACGTGCACTCGTATTTTTGTCGTTTTACTTCACTGATAAACATCTTTCCACGCTCTTATACGCTTACTGTTGCATTGTTTTATTGCTGTAGTTATAAGGATGAGTTATAACTACAGAAATATATAACTAAAGTATATATAGTTACAATATCTATATATTGGATAATTATATATTGAATTGCACGATAACTATATATTGGAATAGATGTTGAATTATTTTCACATCATAATTTAGAGGAACCCAATATATAGATAGCGGGCCTAGTATAGCCGTATCAAAATAGGTGATGATGATGACTTTGTTTTATCGCCTATACCATATTTTAAAAGTCAGACAAAACTAACATATAGTTATAGAACTTGGTATATTCTTCATCTAAATATATAGATTATTGCTTTTTTTTTATACAACTTAGAATGGCAAACAAGCTGATGGCCCATCTGATGGAAAGTGGTAACCGTCGCCTATAGACATGAGCAGTACCATGGACATAACAGAGTATACTGTTTCGCCCATGATACCCCCCATGCGTTGCCATTTCTGAGGACTCAGATGTTATTCCTCTGTACCCAATAAATTCACGCCATATCCCACCCTTCAAACCGAAACACAGCCATGCACACACAGCTGCTTTACGGTTGAAACACGAATGGGACAGAGGTACCCAAGCAATCGACTTTTGTACAAAGTCTCCCTCTGGTAAAATTGCTTTAAATATATCATCATGTCAGCTGATATGTTTCCACTGCTGAACATAGGCCTCCTTCATAGACTGCTATAGGAATGGTCCTAAGCCACCTGCATCCATTGCTTCCCTACTTTACATTTAAGGTCGTCGCTCCATCTAGTAACAAAAATTTAAGATATATAGAAAACCAAATATATCGTTGCGATTCGAAATTGCACATAATCGATATTACTCATGCCACAGATAATAATAATACTATTATAGTAAAGACAACAGCTCTAATCCGTCGCTGGTGTCGCACGCAGCTGAATAATGGTTATGAGGCAAACCGCATTTCGTTGGTGTTGATGGATTCTAAGATTTCATACATTCTGGTTGAGAACTGTCATTTTCAGCTGCCACAGGATTTACCGTAGAACATCCATTTATATAATTATAGTATTATAATAATAATAAGTAGATTTATTTCTCTTCACAATTTATCACAGTGAGATACAATGAGACATGCTTATATTAAAGTAATTAAATTATAAATTATAAATTATAAATATATATATATATATATATATATATATCTGTGAGAGACTGGTGTTTGAGATAGGTATAAGGATACCTGTATTACAGGTCACCCGGGTTAATAACCCGGGTTATTATAATAAAAGTAAGTCGATAGTTTGATTACTTTATATTGAAATAAATAAATGTATAACTTAATATTGTAAGCCATTAAAACTCACTACATTTTTTATGCGTATTACTTATTATGCGGTTTGTTTACCACTTTTAAACTAGAAGAGCACTTCTCATGCTTTTGTTAAACGTCTAGTAAATATTTTTTAGTAGCAAACTTATATTATTTTGTACTAGCTACTTGATTTATTTGTTTAATTTCATTACTATTAATATGTGTGTAACTATCAACATTTGACACTGTGGCGGCGGTAGTCACTTACCATCAGGTGAGCCGCATGCTCGTTTGCCCCCTGCGTTGTAAAAAAAAATCACTGAGCAAGTAGTCATTATAAAGTATATACATCATCATAGCAGCCCTTAACCGTTCATTGCTGACCATAAACCTCCCCCTGGGGGGGGGGGGGATTGCCAGTAGTTGCTACGCTTGACATGACTTCTTGATGTTTTAAGAGGGACGTTGCTACCCATCTCTCGCCCTCCTTAGTCGCCTCTTACGACACCCACAGGAAAGGAAGGAGTGATCCACTCTATGCCGAGACCACACTGCCAAAATTATATACATATCAATAGATATTATTTGTACATATTAATACATATTATTTGTAAAGTCTGATATTGTATCTAAACAACAAATCAATGAATCGTTTTATGTTACCTTTAACTTAGTGGGTTGTTATCAAAACCAATAGCGAACAAAGGATTTCGAATGAACAGAAGCGGATAACTGTAATATATAGGCCGACCCTGCTCTAGATAAACTGGCAAGGTCTTTCGGAGTCAATGGATGAAGGTGGCTCGGGACTTTACGGTAGCACAATATGTAAGTAATAGTACAACTTCATACGATATGGTCACTCTTTGTCCTTTTTTCGTGATAAAATTTATGTAGAAAAAAGTTCAAAGGATTGCCAAAACGGCTAGAGATGATATTTTTAAAGAGGGTTTAGTACAGAAGAGTGTTTGCCATTAATAATATCTTTTCTAACATTTAGCTTTACATTTTTTTAATGCGCCATCTATCCATTCAATCTTTAAATTCCTTCTACTCAAAGGGTGTCGGGAAGAGATTGCTCAGCAATAATTCGCCTCTTGTACTATACTATGCTTACTCGTATTTAAAATCATGTAATATTTCATCATTCATTATATATTTTATCATTCATGTAATATTGGTGCAATAAATTGTTAAATAAATAAGTAACTGTAATACAAGTTGTCAATCGACATCCATTTGTTCACATATTTTCTCTAAAACAGCTAGTTTGTTTATTTTAGTTAATATTTTAACAAGAACACTTTAGGATCTGCGCAAACGAAGGATATTTTGTCAGAGAACAGAGTTTCCCCTTTGTATAAAACAAGATAATTTTAAAAGTTTTATTATTATGATCACATTAAAATTTACAATGAAAGTTGTCACTCGTCGGATTTAAATGTCTGTTAAAATGCGCTAAATGTAAAGATATATTTTGTCCATAACTAAGTAACTTCTTTTCGCAGGCTTATAGTCTCTGTTATATATACGTAGAAAAAAATATTTAATAACTTTAACACACAAGGGAGTGTCGTGCAGTTACAGAGACGGGTGTGTCACACAGCATGAACGTAAAGCCCGTGCCGGCTCCAACCCTCGTAATTGATGAAACGAAAAGTAAACAATTCGTGATCGAAGACACTGCAATAAGATTTACGTATCTTCTTATGCTTTGTTTGATCGGTAAGGGAGATTAGGTGTTCTACAAACGCATGGATTTCCCAGCGATACATACTCGTAAATGTGCTAATCTTTTGGAATGTGCTTTTGTATTCATCATATATGCATGGGGTTGAATAAATAATATACTGCATTTAAGGGAACGTTATTATATTAGCTAATTATTCATTTGGGATATATTACTACCATCATCATCTCAGCTGTTAACTGTTTTGCCAGTAGTTGCCACGCTAGGTAGGCGGATTGGCAATCGCAGTTAGGTTTTGGTGACATTTTAAGAGGGACGCTGCTGTCCATCCCTTGACTTTTAAATACGTCTAGGATATATAAATAATTCCACTCCTGAAGATTCAGGTGTTATTTCTCTGTTTCCCTAGTAAATTCACTGCCATATCCCACCCATCAAACGGAAACACAGCCATGCAAACACAACTGCTTCACGGTAGAAACATGAATGGGACAGAGTTGCTCAAGCAAACGACTTTTGTACAAAGTCTCCCTCAGGTAAATCTGTTACAAAGTAGATAAAAGTTTTTAATAAACATTTTTATACAATCTTCGGAAGAGTTCAGTTTTATACTGAGCAATTTAACAAAGTATATTTGCAGTACATTAAATTCTATATACATGTAATAACTTCGCCTTAATCTATAATTCCATAAGTAGCTGGGTATTAGTAGGATTACGTATCCACTTACTCATAAATGAGTACATGCGGAATATATACACTTTATTGATTCATCACGGTGGAATATATCCAAATCTGAGTATAACCGATTTAATCAGAGGGAGACTATACAATGAGGGACTAGAGACTATATCATGGATATCACAGTGTTCTGTGACGACTATGGTGCTGTTTATGTCTATAGACGAAAGTTACCGCTTACCAACAGGTGGGCAGTAAGCTCGTTTGTCATTCTAAGTTAAAAAAAAAACAAGTAAAATATTAAAAGTCTACCATAACAGAAAATTTACGCTGATTTTGTCAAAGGATTTGTAGGGAGACGTACAAAGATTAGAACTCTCGATATCCCACATAAATCAGGCAGAATTATCGTATCTGTTCTGCTTTCAATACCTAAAACAGATTACTTTCAACGGAATGCTATGGATTAATACTGAAAAGTCACGAGCTTGCCTTATTGGTAAACATGGTGGGGTAGCGTCTGATAATTAATCTGGGCAGACGGATGGCTCGGCGAGATGTGCGGAATACAAATGGCACGACGCCGCAGCGATGTGACGGCCGATGAAAGCTCACTAATGGAATATTCGAACAAAATATGATCGGAAAATTCTATGCTCTGTTACCACATTTTTTTTTATATTATAAAAGAACGCATGTCTAGAGTTTCGTTGTAACGTTGAATTTTAAATAAGTTGTAAAAATGTGGAGGTTTTTTATGTGTCTTTGTGTAACGCGATCCTTGCTAATTGTGATCCGTGATTTTATATTTACATATAGAATGGTATTAAATTTATTTTTCCCGTGGGCTGAGTAATAAATGTACATTGTCATAACCCTATTCACGCATGCATGGTTAAAAAAGTAAATATGTTTTTGAAGAAACATTTGTATGGAGGCACTTTATTTGCGCAATTTAAGTTCGTAATATTATTGTATCAGCCATTAATTGTCCGCTACTGGATATAGGCTTCCCCCATAAAAAGTGTTTTGCCAATAGTTGCCATACTTGGCAGGCGGTTTGGCAACTGCAGTTAGGTTTGGGAGATGTTTTAAGAGGGACGCTGCTGCCCATTCCTTCACTTTTAAGTTCTCTTAGTCGCCTCTTACGACACTCACGGGACAGGAAGAGATGGCCTATTCTATGACGGGACCACACGGTGGGCGGGTAAGCTCGTAGTATAAATATATAAAATGCTGAAGAAGACAAAAAGAACTTTTAATGTCGATTTAGTTTGCATTTCAGACAGATGAGAATTTATTTCAGACTTAAAATGGCGTCCCAACGAATAAATTGGAATATTAATATCGAAATAGATTGGATTCTATAGAGGCTTGCTCTGAGTTCCAAAGCTGGGAAGTGCTCACTTAGGATCTCTGTAAAATATTTTTGTATTATAACTTGGTTTGATTACTCGCAGATTCCATAACGTTTAAGAGGTAGTTTAAGAAAATGAAATTCTGTAGCAAAGCTACAAATCTTTCGCTTGTAGATGAAATGAACATTTCATCATACAGCGGAAACAGATATTTTGTAAAGTGCCTCTTCTTTTTACTATTACTTATTATCATTATGAAAGTTTTATTATTACGTTTGGTTTTTATTTTCTGCCAGGATCTGATTTATTGCAATTTAAATGTTTTTCTTTTTTTTTTGTATTTTTATAAATTAAAGCGTTATTTAAGAATTTAAATATATTTAAATGTAGATATCTGTGAAGTTATGTATGTTGATTTATTTTATGTAAGTTCTAAAGATTCCATTTGGATTATTGGACTTGATAAATTTTGATCAATAAAAGTTTGAGAATATATGGGTACAAACAAGCTTTATATGTGATATTTTCTAAAGGAGATATGGATATTAATTTATAAATAAATAAATTGATGAATGAAAACTCTCACTACTATTAATCGTGCGTAGGACGACTTACAAAAAGGTATTTTTTTGTATTATAATTGAAAATGTCTGTTTTTTAGACGGACGTATGTCGACCAAATAGGCGACGTGCTGAAGAAGCCAAATTAAAAGTACCCGTAACTTTTATTAAGTGTATGAAAAGATTGATGAATTGGAAGAAGACAAAAGAGTGTGTGTTTGAGAAAATCGAAAAATTTGTGTTCCATTGTTTCTGCCTACACTAATGAGGGACAGGCGTGACAGATATGTATGTATGTATTTTCTAAAGGAGATATGGATATTAATTTATAAATAAATAAATTGATGAATGAAAAATAAATAAATTCTCACTACTATTAATCGTGCGTAGGACGACTTACAAAAAAGTATTTTTTTATATTGTAATTAAAATGTCTATTTTTTCTGTCACAAATTACTGGTTGATTTAATTTTTAGTTATTAGTATGGATCACGTGATAAAAAATAATCATTGATCGGATTCTTCAAATTTTTGTAACTATTGATAAAGTTATTAAGGTATTAAAAAACAAATAAACACACTTTCAAATTTAAAATATTACTAGGGAAGTAAGGAGTAGTTGAGGTTGTGAATTAGATTCAAACGGTTGCTGATTACATCCATGAATTGATTGTAACAATTGTGTAGGCGATAACTGCTCTCTAAACAGTGAATGGGTGTACTGACATATGATGTGATGACTAGATTTAGCTGTTGTAGTAAAACTATAAGATGCTTGATACCCATTCCTTTTATTTTCAAAAGTAAGTAAGTAGTAATAAGGCACTATACTAATATAATTTGCAGGAAACAGTGTTTTGATGTATTATGTATATGTTGTATTAAGATGTAACATGCATCAGATTTTCAGTTAGACCTTCAGAAATACGACTGAAAACCACATTCAATGTAGTAAACAAAAATATACCGACATACAGATAGATAAAATTTAAATATAATATATATATATATATATATATATATATATATATATATATATATATATATATATATATATATATATAATATGTATTTTTTATAACATAATCTTACCTGTTTGATGCCATCTATATTGATAACAATTGTATTGACATTTTCCTATGTAAATTGAAAGTATTTATAACTTTGTAAAGTCAATTAACTACGAGAGAACTTCAAGGTACGGTAATAAACAAACTCGGGGTGAAATGATGGTTTGTTTGTGGGATATAAAGCGAGAAGCAGGCTTTGAAGGGGCAGCCGGTAGGTATCAGCCAGTAATTAATGGTCCGACGGTACGCTGGGGTGAAATCAGATCAATTTGCAGCTATTCTTATCTTTGGGGAGACTACAAAATATATATTAGCAAGAAAAATCTAATTACGTATGGAATTTTGCTCTGCAAAAAGACATACATTTCAGTTGTGACAGAATTAAAAAGTTGAAGATCTTCCTATTTGAAAAACATTTAAAAATTATGAAGTAATGTTTTTAGATTAATGGTACACTACGAAACGATAGAGTTACGATAGTGAAGACCAATTAATAATCTAAGGTGCTATTATTTTTTGAATAATTATAATGCTCACACATTATAATTTGTAGAATATTATTTATATCTTCAATTCTAAATGTATTTTAATAATATCTTTGCATTCGATAGAGTTCACTCTCGTGTTAGAATATTAATAATTATTGAAATTGTTGTTTTTTTTTCTATAACCGAATGAATAAAAATACGCTAGAAGGTAATTATTCTAAATTAATCATTTATGATGAGTTATTAATTTTGTAAAAGTAATAAATTGTTATCTTTACACCTAATTCATATCTTCAAAACCAACATCGCATATATTTAAATTTAATTTACATTGTTTTGAAATGCAACCGAAGTGTATTGCACCCACGGGACGCTATAAATACATACAATAAAGGTCTCCAAATCTCCCCCATAAAAATTCTTCGAATTCAGCACATATTGAGTGGTCTCCTGTTTTAAGTATAGGAAGCGCAGTAAAGGTGCTATCCCTACCCTTGTAGCTATTGTTTTAAGTGTGCTACACTTCGTTACGTGGGGGCACTCAGCTAAATTTTGAACATCGCTTTTTATGTTTTTTACAAGGGCCCTCGGACTAAACTGATAATGACGCCGGCTCAAGGGGAATTCTATCCCGTAGTCGAATTTAGCAAGGCTTTAACGGTGAAAATTTATTGTAACCGTTGTTATGCTATTCGTTGGTAATAGCTCCGTTAATGGTGGTCGTTGAATACTATCACCTATGTCAGGGAACTGCAAGGAATGTTAGACTGTCCGTGCGATGACGAAATTCCCGTAATAAAGAATATAATGTCACCACATTTACTCATCTCCAGGATATCATACAAAGCGATTGAGGAAATAAAGTACAATTTAACAGTTGCATAGAAATTAGGCTACTAAACAATAAAATAGACTACCTACCTCTTTTCTGATAGTATTTGTTACTTATTAATTTGGATTAAAATGTTAAATAGTAATGATTATGATGGTTACACACAATTAATTTTATTCATTTTTTTGTCAAGGAATCTCCCGGCTGGCTTTTGACCACAACAGAATATCAATGTTTTGCTCTTTTGAGGGTAAATCAATAAACTGAGTTATAATAATTTTGTGTTACTGTGGCACAATTACGAAATACCCAACTGTGCTTGCTAATCCACAACAAATGCCAAGCGTGGCAACAACTGGCAAACCTCTCCTTATGGGGGAAGCCTACGTTCAGTAGTGAACAATCAACGGATGATATGATGATGATGACAGTATGCCAAGCTGCATAGCCAATAATATAGTAATAGTACGCTAAACTCATAGTAAGAGATATGTCTTTTGTAGTATTCAGTGAAGAGCACATGTATTTTGATTACATAATTTACTTAAATAAGAAAATTACTTGAAAAAAAAATATTCAAGTAAACTTAATTTTAGGCATTATTAAATTGTCATTTTTTAAAGTTTTAAGTGTAAATTACTTGTGTTTGTTGTATTCTTTGAAAATGTTAGTAAGATTCATATTACGAGGAAAAATAAAAAAAAAATTAAATTAAATTTACACATAATTCTATAACAGATTATGCAATTATGTTTCCAACTATTTACTTTGCCTAAAGTCATTTTTCTACTGCATAACTCCATCTTTATGGATGCGCCAGCCCCAGTCTCCCCTTTCACGGCACAAACGACCCGCAACAGTAATTTATCTCATTTCCTTCAATTATGGCCTTTTCAGACAAAACGGAGTCACATGTTGATAGGGCGGTCTTGTCTGTCCGGGCATAATAATAAAGATACAATTACCCCGTTCTATACAGGATGCTCGAAATAATTAGTGTCCTTATAAAGGAGGATTTTACTAGTGAAACCAAATATTTCCCAAAGAAACATTGTTGATAAATAACAAAAAATTTGAATCTCTGGTATTAACACGACGTTGTTGTTGATGAAATGCGCAATTTTTTTTGTCTCATTAATGACAAATATTCGGTTACGTTGGTATAACACGTTGACTTGAAAGGACAATAATGACTTTTATATCAATCTGTAATTATTTCTGTGTGAACTTCTGCTGTTGAGATATATACATAGATATAGATAGAGTACTTTTTACTTGTAGCTTTATCCCGTAATTTTACCCGCATAATTTAAAAATGATATTTGGTACATAGAAGGTGTACTAAATGTTTTTCATGACCGTTTAGTTGTTTTTGTGTGAAAGAGTAATATTTATAGCGATAAGATATACGCAACCTAACACAGCTCTTAGGGGGGAAGGGATTGTTAGCAATGGAGTTTGACAGTCCCATTGCTAGCAATATGCCCTATCTGGTCAACCTCCGCGTGGTTCCCCCTGGAAAACATCGTGAACAATTCTCGTTGAATTCGTTACGATGGGCTAACTGACCTGTTTCATCCTCGTCTATCATCCTTCACCCGATAGCGCGGGTGAGGTCACTATTTCATTATCACCTATAAAAAAATAACACAGCTCTTATGACAACTACGTATTATTACTAAACCTCGATTATAATAATTTATATTGACTTTATACAATAAATTATGATTCAGAGGTGTCTTTATTCACATGTGTTGCGAGCAACAATGTAAGTTTTATTTAACAACACTCGGTCTTGTTACAAAAGTTATTTATTGATCGGCAATCCTCTCCCTTGTATTAAACCCTTCCGAAAATACCGTCAGTGGTGTTATTTTTATCAATTCTCCATGTTTTTTTCCGACGTAGAATATATGTAGGGATTCCGACTATAATTTAGCTGAAATTAATATAGACTCTGTTGGACTTAATTTAGGACAAAAAGTTGCGGTAGCTATTTTCAATTCATATTGACGATTGCATCATTCATGATAAGCAAATTTTATCTTTTTTTTTTTAATTCATTATGGTTTATTATTGGTTGTTATAATTTACAATTAATAATTTTCAAATACTTTATACATTTGTAATATTAGTAGAATTATTGTATCGTAGGACTAACAAATTTACTTAGAATGAAAGATTTACGATATTAGGTCATTATATGAAATACATTTTTTATAGGTAATATTTATAAATAAATATTACCTTAACAAAAAAATATATATATAATAATAATAAAAATAATAAACAACAATTCTTTATTTAATATTTATATTTTTTTCTCTTACTCTTACTCTTTAACAAGTTTTTTTTTGTGAGACCTCTGAAAAAAAAGCTAGTGCTCTATCTATGTCTATGACATTGACGTCGGAAGTTCGTATATACAGAAGTATGTATAGACTGATGTCAAATTTTTTTTTTTAAAGGCATGTACCACACCTGCAATTGCTCCGAGGTTGCACGTACTCGTGGCGGCAAAAAGTCACTTACCATCAAGTGAGTCGTATGCTAGTTTGCCCTATGTGTTATAAGAGTATTAAATAAATAATAAATATTACTACATATAAATTAAAACTACAAATAAACTAGTAATATAGTCCCTACACCAGGTGTAGGGACCTATGTAAGTATAAATATTGTCTTATAAAGAATCAGTTATATGACTTGTTTAAAATACTAAACTGCATAATAATTAAACTCATGAGTATTTTTTAATTTGCTTGTTTGGCAATTGACAACGACGTAAAGCCGAGTGTTACTACAGCTTTGATGTTAGATTAAGGGATATGGAGACAGATATATTCCTTAATCTAAAGCTCAGGTGGATTGTCTTACGATGGCAGCAGTAACTTACTAATATTATAAGTGTGTCTTGATGCTTTAACGGCTTAACTAATCACTATGAAATTCGGTATACTTTGACGAAGTCACGAGTAAAATCTAGTGTTACATATACTAATCTATAATATATCGATTCTGTTACTTTTTATTCAAATTAATTATAATAACTGTTATAATAAATAGAAAAAATGTTAATGGAAATTTAACCCTTAATTAATTACGTAATTTAATCTTGATTACATTTGAAGTATACAAGAAAATATTTATTTAACGAAACCTTCTTTAAAATTTATAAATAACCTTTTTTGTAATTATAATTTTTTTAATATTTTCATCTTAATTAATAAAGATGAGATTTTGTTATATAAATAAATCTACTTCAATTTTAACAAAATGTAAATGTAAAACAAATATATGGTATTAACACAAAGAAAAAATAAAATTGTTATAACGATTAAAAGATAAATTAATCCATAATTTAAGAATGTATTTGTTTAAAAAATAACTTTAAAATTAGTTCACAATTGGTGAAGATAATTGTCTACCAAAAATATAGAGATGAGTTGACAAGCTTTTCCTTTTTTAAAGCCAGTTAAAAATATTAAAACCGCATATAGATATTCCTTTCAGATCTTCGCTTTCACACTATTTGTGTTCAAATTGTTAATTCTATAAACTTTCGGATTTCCTGGTCTATTAGAACATTTGTATTTGTTTCAAGTTTGCCGTTCCTTCCCGGCAACGTAACGCATAGCCGAGGGGAAGGTGGGCTTAATTAGGGAATAATGTCTAAGCGATTAATCACAATACCCTATGCGCAGTTTGTATACAGGTATATGTAGACAACCTTTTGTTTCCAAATTGAGCCCCAACCGTGTGGTCTTGAGACTGATTTCCAATGGGACATTGGCAAGGGACGTCTCTGCCAGACCTGAAACTGTCTCGGTTCGTTTCACATCACCGTACTCCTATTTGCGTATTGTTACAAAAAGTCAAAGGTTTATATATTGAATGGGTCCGGATTATTGGAATAACCCAATGTTTTCTGCTTCACAAACGTGAAATTTAGCAGGATTTTTAAATCTTATTTTTAAAGACTTCGTATTTTAAAGTGTTCTTAGTTGATAAAGTTTTTCTGGTTCATCTCTCTTTGCCTAATGGAATAAGGAATCAGAACAGTTGGAATTATTATAAATAATTTTATAAGAAAAAAATATGAATATTGCCCTTATATTGGAAGCTAGAGGTTCATTACTATCTCTACTTCATTATGATTAATGAATTTTGGACTACACTATAACTATGTCGAGAGCTTGTTACGAATTAAATGAACATAATTGGTAATACAAAACCACGTAGGGACGTGGTGTCGTTATGAGGCATACAAATTTTCCACAAACCCTTTAATCCTACGCTCGCTTATTTCACTTGTCCCCTCGTTGGCGAATTTGCCGGTTCTCCCCTCTCTCCCCAAGCAAGTTGATGAAATTTTGGTGATGCCTCCAAGGTACAGACTTTGTAAAATTCATGTTAAGCTTTTGATGCGGTAGTGTCTACGTAATATCTCGCAGGTGGGGATACTTTTGTGAAATGGGGCTCAAGGGATTAAAAGAATTGTTATGATATATTTCTGGCTTTATATCATTTATATTACATTACATCGTATATGCATTTTATTTAAATATCTTGTAGATTAGCAAACAAGTAAAGAATGAATATTTTTAGGAATTGTTTTAGGGGATATGTTATTGTCTTCGTATATCATCCATGATGGGGCATTATGGGTAGACTATGTTAAAGTATTCTCAAAGTCTCATGCTATAAAATGTTTGCGGTAATAATATTTTATGTGCGTCGGGTTATATGTTTTTTTGGTGTGCGTGTAACATGCCTAAAACTCATATTACACACGCAAAGAATTTCTTGGAGACAAAACAAGAATAATAAGCAAGGTCTAGTAACGTCGTATTTTAAGACACATATAAATAATAATATTTGGAGAACTCCGAATAACAACCGACTTCATAATTAAATTGTGCTACACAAAATACATTTAATTGTGATAAAACTAATTATTTTGATTTAAAAACTAAGCTACTAAACCTATTTTGATAACATTTCTATGGGACCTTACCCTTTCAACTAAAAAAAATTCCAAATCAGTTTACGAGTAACGGAGTTATGAGGCTACAAATATAACAAAATACAACCAAATTACAAATCTCCTTCTTTAACTCGATTGACAAAAGGACAAAGTTAAGAGGTAACAAACATAAAAATATACAATTGAATTGAGAACCTCTTTCTTTTTTTTGGAAATTCCTTAACGCCTATTTTAATTACCAGAGGGAGACTTTGTACAAGAGTCGATTGCTTGGGTACCTCAGTCCCATTCGTGTTTCAACCGTAAAGCCGTTGTGTTTGCATGGCTGTATTCCGGTTTGAAGGGTGGGATATGGCGTGAATTTACTAGGTACGGAGGAATAACACCTAAGTCCTCAGGAATGGCAATGCATGGGGAGTATCATGGACGAAACAGTATACTCTGTTATGTCCATGGTACTGCTCATGTCTATAGACGACGGTTACCACTTTCCATCAGGTGGGCCGTCAGCTTGTTTGCCATTCTAAGTTGTATAAAAAAAAGTGTATTTAACTCCCTTTAAAAATAGAGATAGTCGCCTCTCGCCATATACACGTACCTATTGATACCTACTATTTACTTTTATTTATTTTCAAATTGAACTGAGTAAGTTTTTGTCACGTTCCGTGGATATTTCCGAATGGGAATTCAATACAAATTCCCCTAGCCAATTTGCATCGTCGAAAGAAGTTATAAAACTTATTTTTTTTACTATATAAAATTCTGCGGTACGAATAACCCCCAGGGAATTCACTTTTATCATTCATAACATTATGTTGTAAATCAAAATAAATCCTCTTCCACATACTGCCCTAGAGGGTAAATTTTATAATACTTAGTTACTATAATACTTACTATATTGTTTGGATTCTATGTACTCGTATATAAACATCATATATTAGTTTTAAAACAAAACTTAAGGACTTTTATTTGAGCAAGTTGTCATCTTCTTAATATGTTTATATGTCTGGTTAGCATACTTATTTCTTGCATACTTTTCGTGAACAGTATTTATATATTTTTATGTATTTGTGTAGGCGTTTATATGCATGTATGTATATGTGTTGTGTATGTATATATGTATATATATATATATATATATATATATATATATATATATATATATATATATATATATATATATATATATAATGAGTAGGGATAATATTTATATTATTATATGTATCACATCTCCCATATTTAGAACTAACAAAAATTTTCATTGTGCCTCCCACCAAATTGTTTATAATTACTCCTCTCCATCCAAAGGTTGCCTGGAAGAGATCGCTCTTAGCGATAAGGCCGCCCATTGTTTTCTCATTGTGATTATTTCTTGTAATTATTTATATTTATAATAAGTTTACTATTGTAATCTTTTGGAGAAAACAATAAAGAGTATCTATCTATCTATCTTGTCGTTGCTTGAAAAATCTATAACAAAAATTTTGAACGACCGAAATATTTGATATGTACGTATATATATATATAAAAGAAGAAGCTGAATCAGACACAAAGCAGATTAAGTAACTAGCTGCCCTCCTGTAGACTAAGGTGATATGTTTATTATGTTAGAAATGTAATTGCTATCATGCTTATCATTCTTATTTGGATTTCATGAAATGCCTAGAGTAACTCGTGAGGTATTTTTGTACATTAATGAATGATGAATTTGTATTGTCCATTCATAGATTTCAACGAACTCTCTGTTAAAATAATTTAATATTATATTTTGACTTATAATTTATACCCTGATTTACCTGCTTGAACAGTATTCTATAGACATATTATATTAATCTAAATTAAATAATGCATTATATCTACCTAATCAACCATCCTGGGGGGAGAAGGGATTGTTAATAATGAAGATTAGTAATCCCATTGCTAGCAATATACCCTATTAGGTTGACCTCCACGCGGTTCCCCATGGAAACCATTATGATTTATTTACGTAACATTGAATTATCGTATTGTTGAATTCGTCACGATGAGTTAACTGACCTGTTTCATTTTTAGCTATCACCACTTACTGGTACCCTGCCAGTGTATACCGATAGCGCAGGTGGGGTAACTATTTCATTATCATCCATTAAAAAAAACCAACTTACCTAATCAAATAAATAAACCGATATTATTGAATAACAAAGATACCTATGTAATATAATACCTAAATATATAATTAACCAGAGGTAGACTATGTACAAAAGTCGTTTGCTTGGGCACCTCTGTCTCATTCGAGTTTCTACCGTGAAGCCGTTGTGTTTGTATGGCTGTGTTTCGGTTTGAAGGGTGTTATATGGCAGTGAATTTACAGGGTATAGAGGAATAACACCTGAGTCCTCAGTAATGGCAACGCATGGAAGATATCATGGGCATAACAGTACACTCTGTTATGTCCATGTTACTGTTTATGTCTATAGGCGACGGTTACCACTTTCCATCAGGTAAGCCGTCAACTTGTTTGCCATTCTAAGTTGCATAAAAAAAATATCTAAATATTTTTAGAAATACACATTTGTATTAATGTAGGCTTAAATAAAAATTAATCTTATTAACATAAGAGTAACTGCTATGATATCTTTATAATATTGCAAATAGGCAAAAAAGTCTACTTGTATTTTCTTTTGTTGAAACAACGAAACAGAGTGCAAGAATATAGTAGGTAAAAGAATGGTAAAAGCTTCAAGACACGACGAAACTGAAGGGAGGCGTCGACGTGAACTGCATACTTAAAATATGGTAAAAAGAGTCCGTTTTTCTAAAGGATAAGTATGGGTTTGCGTCTGAACAATGCAATGCTTATACATTTTTAACTGATTTAAAAATGGAACTTTCTTTTGGAAATTCAACAATTTTTAAAGCTCTTCAATGATGTTATTCTATGCTTTAAAGATAGAATAAAAATTACTGTATGGTCTCAAAAGAGATTTCTCTCGAGAGCATTCCCGAATAAGTTACCTCGAAGTTTTCCCAAGAGGTTGAAGGGTTCGTCAAAAAGGTATGTTTTTAGTTTTATGTAGTTTCTTCAGGGCTGGCGATAAGCTACTGATATTAATGACATTGTATACGTAACATTTAGCGGACGTTATATGGTATTACTTTACTGTCATTAAAATATTAAAAATATGTATTTTTAAGAGACAATTTTAAGTTTTTCAGAATATTAGCGATTATGTAGACGTAACAAGGTGATGGCGGGGGAAGGCGATTGTGATAGATAGTAATAAGATCTAATGGCCCTATTGCTAGCAATATACCCTAACAGGTCGACCTCCACGTGGTACCCCCTGGAAATCATCGTGATAATATTTTGATAAATTCATCACGATGGATCAATGGGTCTGCTTCATTCTCACCTATTATCCCACCCATCATATATTTTCATAATTTTTTACTTTAAAGGGTACATACATGTCTACATTTGTTATAACTATATATTGACAACTTAGAAAGCTTGTGACGTAAATGAAAGAGACAAAAACATATGGGGAAAAAAGGATAAAAATCCGGCAATAACGAAACGTACTCGCGTGAATGACGACAACATTTCAGTTGAAGCTGCGACGAAAATACCTACATTGTATATGACCGCTTATAGCTGTCATTTATATCATGGTTTATTCTTTTCGAGTGACTTCAAAATGGAATATGTTCTCAATTCAACGATATTTTATTCATTTCATCTTCGTTTATTATGATTATTCCTTTTGCAATCTATAAATGCATATATTTATTTTATCGTGTTTGAAAGAACTGGGGGTCTACCATGAAATGAAATTCCGAATTTATGGACTCAATTTTGTTTTTTTTTTGTTTATAGCGAAATCAGCCCAGTAAATGGAGTTAAACATTTTATTCGTCATGAATCCTACCATAATAGTCGAAGGAAACGATATTTTAATATTTTTAAACGGTTTTAACATCAAATTTGTGTTTCGTTCGGTCCCGAAATTTCGGAGAATATTTCACGGTAGGCCCTCTGTTTTATTGTTTGAGTAGCAAAAACCTGCTTGTTTATTTGTCTTTGCCAATATTAAATCGACTCCAAAAATCCTTTTTATCGATTCTGTTTGTCTTATACCAAATTTATTAAGACTTATTTTATGGAACAATTTTAAATTATTAGCTTAATCGTTACCGTGTTGAATGATATATAAAACGATTAGTTCTGAAAATGCAATTAGGGATCTTGACTACTAAGATGGCAGTTGCAGCAGCACGGAAGAATAACTGCGTTAATAAGTAGCATCGTCACGTGCCGATGAATAAATTGCGGTAAAGTTAATTAAAGAGTTACCAGGTCCGTCCACCAAGCGGCCGTTTCTCTTTCGGAATACTTTGCAACTGTTGAACGTAGATGTTTTATGCAGAGTTGTCTAGTTTAATGCGATTTTTTTATTTTTTCCCAATAGGTATTTTTTATTTTCCAAAAACTCCACAACAATACGAACTCTTCAATCAATCAATCATTTATTTCCAAAAACATTTTTATATGGTACAAGTGGTAGGTCTCCGCAAGAAGATTGTTTGACTTAACAGTAGGTATACACATTCTATAAACACTAAAAAATGTATATTGAAAAAGTAATAGTATATGTAAACATATGCAGTTAACCAATTAACTATTTCAGGACCCCAAATAAAATATATGTCATTATTCAACATACATAATTACAAAAAGAACAATGATATATTATGACTAATGTTACAGAAAACAAGAAATATATGTTATATGTTCCATTAGCATTTAGAAACCACGTAGGTTTATATTAATACTAAATACATTAAAATTATTTAGATTGTATTAAAACCATGCAAGAAGTATATATATATATACATACATACATACATACATATCTGTCACGCCTGTCTCCCATTAGGGTAGGCAGAAACAATGGAACGCCAAATGCTTCGATTCAAACAAACCTCTTTCGCTTCTTCCACATTCATCAATCTTGTCATACACGCTCGTCGGTTACGGGTACTTTTAATTTGGCCCTTCTTCAGCACGTCGCCTATTTGGTCGACATACGTCCGTCTAGGGCGGCCCCTACCGACATCTCCATTCATTCTTGCTTATATATATATATATATATATATATATATATATATATATATATATAATATTGAATGTAAAACTACGAGTAGTTTTTGGCACAATTAAATAATCTAAATTTTCCCAAACACGATTCTGTACTATTGAATCGTTTTCACTACGTGATAAGACAGATAGTACATGTGGTTTCTACTATATAGCAACGAATGAAAAAAAAACATTCACTGCTAACCAAAACGAACCTTAGGTTTGGACCAAAGCTTAGTCAGTTCAAGTCCTCCTTCATGCATTGTGCAAGATACAAAGGGCAGGACAGGTGATGAGACAGAAATAACACATCATTTCGGCCTGCTGGCCATCAGTTCTGACCTGCAGCAACCAACCTGTCTATAAGATAACATATACACTATAAGATAGGTACTGTGAATATTATGGTGCATTCTGTGAAACCACAACTTTTCTCTAAGTGACAATTGCTACATTACATCAGTTGGACCTTCATTATTTAAAGTTGTATAAAAAAAATTACAATATTTTTTTTTTCACAGGATGCGTGGGTCAGAGTTTGAAGATATTCCCAATGCAAAAGGAGCAGACTGTAGCTATTGGAAAGTCAGTTGTCCTCACATGCCAAGCAGATGCTCAGGATCCTTCATTGATCACACAACCCCAGTGGAAGGATCCCAAAGGATTAGTTATAAATGAAGCCGCGTAAGTTTGAGTTTTTGATATTAAAAATATATTTAAAATTTGTACTCTCTATCCTAATAGAACGACCTTTGATCCAATACTATGAGATTCAATAATGCAATATCAAATCTTATGACCGAATTGAAAGTGGATCCAATATTGCTTATATTGAATCTTCTTTTATACGACAATATCTCCGTTGTTAAACTAAAACAAATGTATTATTCGACAAATATTTTTCGTTTGTCTTTTTTATACTTACAGGAAAGATTTTATTTGATAATTAAATTCTGATTTAATAATTAGAATTAACTGTAATATTTAAGGACACTTATACTGCATAAGATTAAAATCGATACCAGCCTTTTTAGGGAATGTTCTACCAATGCAATTAATAATTTTTGCTAAAGAAGTTTGATTTAAAAGCGACTAAAAATTTTAAGCCTCCCATACTAACATATGTTATGAAATTATATTAATTATATGTTTATAATGTATAAATATATTAAGTATTAGCTTATGTTTTCTCATTTTTTAAATGCACCATCTACTTATTTCTCTGTATACTCGTAATATTGACTGGTAAAGAACACCATCCGGTGTTAAGTCCGCCAATTGTTTTATATATTCATACTGTGCATTTAAGTTTAAATAAATAAATATTCAAATATCAAGTTATTTATTTATTTACACTTTATTGCACCAAGTAATTTAATTTTAAAGTTAATTTATTTCGTTGTTCTTATTTCTTCTAATACCTAATGCTGTTTTATTTGCCCTACAGACCTGGTACTCGACCGGAAATCTACACGGAGGCGATGCCAACAAAACAATTGCAGTTGCTTTATATATCGTCAATAACTCCGGCGATGGCAGGCAATTACACATGTGTAGCGACATATACAAACATACCTTTAAGTGCAAGCGTTATTTTGGATACTTATGGTAATATACATAATCTTTCTTTTCTATAAAAATACCATATTTAATGCTTGGCTTAATAAGAGATGATGTGACGTCTTGTTTACTTCCTGATTTTTTATTTTTTATGGGTGATAATATAATGACAATTCTGCCTGCGCTATGGGTATACGCTGGCAAGATATTAATAAGAGATGATAGGTGAGGATGAAAGCAGGTCAGTTGGCTCATCATGACAAATTTATTAAGAATTGACCACAACGGTTGAAGATCGACCTAATTTAGATTATTGCTATTAATGGTGCTACTAGTCTCTATTAGTAACAGTCTTTTTCTTCTGCTAATTTCCTATTTCAATATTTATAAATATTTTTTTTCTAGTTGCTATCACATTCACAAATGCCAACGAAAATCAATATGCAACAAAGGGACAAGAGTTTAAAGTTATGTGTGAAGTGACTGCTGAACCCGCTCCCACAATAGACTGGTTCAAAGAAGGAGTGCCTGTAAGTAAATTTGACTTAAAAGTGCAATAATGTGATATATCATTGATACAAATAAAACCGAAGATTCACAAATTGTCTGTCCTATTCAAGTTACTACTATAAAGCTGTTATGTTTACATGGGCATGTTTCGGTTTGAAGGATTAAGATATGGCAGTGAAATTACAGGGTACAGAGTCGTAACACTTTAGTCCTTAAGAACTGTAATGCATGAAGAGTATCTAACTCGACACAATGTACCCTGTTATGTTCATGATACTTAATGTTCATGTCTATAGACGACGATTACCACTTTTCATTAAGTGAGCCGTCAGCTTGTTGGCCATTCTAGCTTGCATAAAAAAACAATCGTTAACTGATTATAAAATTCATTCATATAAAAAATACGTAAATTTTGAACCCTCTAGTGACATTAGTATACAAACGTAGTAAGATGTTTTTTAAATTTTGTAAAAATATATTGTCTAGAGATGGAGTTTTATGTTTATTTCATATTATCAACTCTACCAACTCTACCATGTTCTGTCTTGTCTTAATAACTATTTATTTCTATAGACTATTTTAGTTCCAACTTTTTATGGGAATGAGAAATGTACAAATATTTTAATTTCTTATTTTGCTTATTCGATATATTTTCTTTTATAGATTGAAACCGGCGATAGATATGTTATTCATGCCAATGGATTACTAATTAAAAATGTACAAGAAAGTGATGACGGATCTTATATGTGCCGAGCAGTTGTCATTCACACTGGTGAATTATCTGAACGGGAAATCAATGTAGAGGTAAATGTTGATCATTGTTATTTGTTATATGTTTATAATTGTAATTCAGGAATGTTGACAGGATGAATGACAGGCTACCTAATTAATGAATAGATTGTCTACGTTAACATGGCACGCCCTAACAACTTTTTACTTTATTACGTTTCACCATATACAGACATTGATGCGCTGTTTGTGTTTGTGAAGAAACATCTTCAGTAGCGGTCCGGCCAGTGAATATTATCCTTGATTTAAAAGTTTGTAAATAGTTTTAATCACATAATTTTTTTGGTTTTGGAGTGGCGAATCATGTTATTGTAGACAATCTAAACTTAATGTGCTATCTAATTGTCTATATTATGAATGAAGAATAAAAACTGTTGGAAACCGGTGAATAGTAGAATATAGTGTGGAATTAATGAAATAATGAAAATGTTTTATTTTATAATTTTGCAAAAATATAAAAATATTTCTAAAAATTGTAATATAATTGATAAATAACATTAAAGGTATATACTGCGCCAGAAATGGAAGAAAGAGATCAGGTAGTAGTTATTAAAGAAGGTGAAACGGCTCAGATTACTTGCAAGGCCCGAGGGAAGCCACCACCAACTTATAGTTGGATTAAAGCTTCAACACGAGAAGTAAGTTTTTTTTTTAATAAAATATTTTTTTTTAACTTTTTATGTACAAAAAAAAAATTATAAAGACAAAACAATAAGGTGTACGTTAAAAAATTTTAAATCTTTGTTTTTTTCTCAAATTAGTTATTTAAGATAATTATGTCAATCCAAATTAAGGGACGATTTTCATCATATAAACAACATTCATAGATGAATATATTATGATAAACTAAATATAGTTAAGTCGAACAAATGTTTACATGGTACATTACCTTGCATACATAGTACATCATCGGTGCATTGAAATAACGCAACGCTTTACTAAACATGTCGGAATGCATCTTGGAAAGTGGGACATTCATCAACGGATGAATCTAATATCCATTTTAAATTCCATTTCATTGACTGTTGACGTCGAATTAATCAGAGTTTAAAGTTTCGTTTTTACTCAGTTTAATTTTAAAATATTGATGAACTTAAAATAATGAATAAAAATTTAAAACCTTCAAATATTAACAACCGTAATTGTCAATTTGTTATAACAGTTGTGGAAGAGTAAAAGTCTTTTTTCTAATATTATTAAAATCTAAATAATTTATATTTCTACTTATTTATGGTTTTTAAAATATTTTTTTCTATAATTTCAGTGTACAATATAAATGCATTTTCAATAACAACAATACATTAAATTGTTTTTCTTATATTTAGAACTTAGCAACAACAAGCAGATTTAGTGTGAACGAAAATACTGGATTGTTAACATTCAGTCGTGTGGAGGCCAGTGATTACGGCAAATACATCTGCAGTGCAAGCAACCCAGCTGGACAGAACGAGACAGAGATCGAAGTGGAAGTTCTTGTACGACCCAAAATTTTCGAATTATTCAATGCGACTGTATCAGAAAAAATGGACGGCAGATTGGAATGCAAAGCGACAGGACGGCCGGCTCCGCGCATAAGTTTCAGGAAACTGAGCAACCCTGACCGATTCACAAATGGTGCTTACGATAATGGAAGGTAATTATTAATTACTTGTATATTTTGTACTTTGTGTGGTACCGGCATAGAATAAGCCACCCCTTCCTATCCTATAGCCATAGATTTATAACTAATAAGAAAGGTCAAAGCTTCTACTGATAGTAAACCATTGATAATTGCATGCATAGTAGAATTAAACAAATCTAAGGTCTTTCGAGGCTGAAGACGCCAGTACATTTTACTAGTTTTTACGACAAATCGTTCACTGTGCAGGCTATATGGCTATGGAATGTGAATGTGAAAAAGACTCTATTTTCCGCGCTTAGCCTCTCATTTGGGCCATTGTGTGTATGAGTCGTGGCTAGTACAGCCAACCTAGCTCCGCCCAGAAGCACAGAAGCTTCCTGGGTTCTTCACAGGCCTCACGGAGCGACCTCACCGTTTCGAGGATTTCTAAACGTTGATGGGCCACAGCCTCACATTCCAGGATTACGTGAGCAGCCGTATGTGGCCGCATGGCTATGGAATAGTTTACGAATTTCTATTGGATATATACAATGTCCGCCGAGTTTCAAAACAAAACTTAAGAATTTTTATCTGAGCAAGTTGTTATGAGAGCTGTCTGTCTAATTAATTATATACAAATCTAAACATAACCATTTATATGTGTTATTTTGGTTTGAAAATTTAATTACTATTAAAATTGTGGGCATAACATTTTCAGTAATTATATTTATTTTGCTATACACTTAAATTGAGTATGTTATTTTAGTAAATTAATTTCTCTTTAATGTTTGTTAATACTAATAAAATTATTTCGTGGAAATTGAATATTTATGTATCTTCAAAGGCTTACTTAAAAATAATGAAATTGTTATTAATAAATTTATTATAAAGATAGCGTGCATTTCCCATACAATTGAAATAATTAATATTCTATTAATAAGATTACGTAGAAACTAGATAAAATAGTTATATGGAATGTATACATAGTTATATATGGAATGGAATATTAACCTAAGTTGATGGGTAGAAAAAATTATCTTAAAATTGGAATACGTAGGTTAGTTGGTTTTTACGTTAAGGAAGTGATATCAATAAATAAGTTTTATTTTAATTTTTTGACATTGGATCAAATTTTTATTATTGTTCCACCGCATCTATTAGTTAAGTAACTTTATGGTGAGTTCATTGTCCACTT
This sequence comes from Galleria mellonella, assembly GCF_026898425.1. Taxonomy (NCBI): domain Eukaryota; kingdom Metazoa; phylum Arthropoda; class Insecta; order Lepidoptera; family Pyralidae; genus Galleria; species Galleria mellonella. The sequence continues at coordinate 2,802,449 of NW_026442023.1, forward strand.
TTTTATTATCTTCTAGTTACGTTATGTCTTATTTTTTTTCTACAGAATCACAGTCGAGACGAGTTCTCGACAAACCGGGGATCAGATGGAATCTAGTGGCGTTATCACAATTTCAAATCTAAATAGAACGGACGATGGCTTGTACGAATGTTTAGCCGAAAATGATGGTATGATAATATTTAAAGGCCAATCACGAAAAAAATTAACGTTTTTGTTTTTAATATTATATTTTACACGATATTTGTCCAATTTTAATTATTCTATCTTTAAACAAAATAATTAATATTCATTTATCAATCACATACTTTGAAAAATATTGGAATTAATTGATGAAAAATCAAGTCTGTTTTTTTTAATAATAAATTATCCAGCTACTTGGGAATCGCCTCATTAAATATTTTTACACAGGTGGAGAAGCAAGAAAGAATGGTCATTTAACAGTTCAATTTAAACCGACATTCCAAAACATGCCCGATATTCCAATCTGGAGCTGGAATGGCCAACCAGTGAACATAAGCTGTATTGCTGAAAGTATTCCGAATGCAACTATTAAATGGAGGTAATTATTGATGAATTACTACTATTATTGATTTAACATTTCAAAAATTATATATTACGATATTGAGTTGTAAATTTACAACATCCATCACTCTAGAGGTGCAATGTTTGTTTTATGTTCTGAATTCTTAGCCAAAACTTATCTTGGTAGAAATTATATTTTTTTCATACTACTTTGGTGTCAAACAAGTATATGCGCCGTCTGATGGTAAACGGGGTTACCGTAGCCTATGAACGCCTGTAACACCAGGGATGTCACGTACGCGTTGCCGAATCTTAAGAAACCTTAATACGCCCATATGAAAAACCATATCCTGGAATATAGATTGTTTATTTATTCAATTTTATAATTATTGTAAAAAGTAAAAAAAAAAATACTTAAAAAAAATTATGTTTTTTTAGATTTCTGTATATATAGTTTTTCGGTATTTACAGGCACAGGGATGTAGATTTAGTAGAAACTCCTCACATAAAGATCTTCGGTTCTGGACCTATTAGCTACGTTACAATTAGCCCAGTCGATAGAGCTATGTTTGGCGTGTATAAATGCATAGCTACGAATATACTCGGCGAAGCAGAACACATAATTGAGTTGAGGGAAGGTTTCCCACCAGGCCGAGTTATCCAAGTAAGTTATCGTCAATAAATTCTATCTATATAGATTTATACATATGTATATCTCTATCTATCTCTATTTTCAGTGATATTACCGAATATAAACGTTATCATTTATAATTTATTTAATTATTGAAACTTTAATGCACATTTATGTACATTTGGCGGACTTAACACCAGACGGTGTTCTCTACCAGTCAACCATTGGGCAAACTGAGAAATACGTAGGCGGTGCATTATTGATTAGAGGAAAAGTAAAGAAATACTTGATATATTCATATAATATTTATATTCGGTAATATAAACTCGTTAATAATGTCCACTTTATAATATACAACTAGTAATTTTTATAATGAAAAGCCATCGACTTAAAATACACAGTTTAAATATGATTTTATTTCAAAGTAAGGTGCTTTTATTATTTCCTTGAATGAAATTAATGTTGGTATAAACGAGAAAAAAAGATTATTGAAATACGTATTGTATTTCAACAATACGATACGAATATATGTTATATTTAAAATACAAAACAGTGTTTTTATAATTTTACAAGTGCATTATACACAAACTATTTGTTTTTCTAAAAAAATCAAAGTTATAAAATACAGGAAAATAAACAATCTACACCTTTCTACTCTTTATTTATTCGAATGATAGTTGAAAACTAGACTTTATAGACTGCTAGAAAAGTATCATTATATATTTTTCGATAATTAATATGTTTTCATTATTTTTTTAGGCAATACAAGAAACTATTACGGCAACATCGGTGTCCTTTAACATTGTCGGTCCAGCTGAGGACATGGGCCCTCCTATATTAGCATTCACAACTCAATACAAGGAAAACAGCAATTTCGATTGGAATCTCGCAAGGAACCGAACTTGGTCGATCAACTCGCCATATATCGTTGAGAATTTAAGGCCCATGTTCACGTATGACTTTAGATTTGCTGCAGTGAATCAGGTCGGCGCAGGAGTTTGGTCGGCGCCTTTGACGGTTATAACGCCCAAAACGTAATTTTCTTTTCTATTATATTATCTAATTATATGTAGGTGATAATTATATTGCATGTTTCTCAAATATAATTTATATTTTGACTTATGCTATAAATTGAGATACTATAATTAATTTAACTTTAGTAAATTCTTGGACTTTGTTTTAATTTGTATAATTATTAGTATTTAGACGTTTAATAATTATAAATTATATTAATTAATTCGTATATCAGATTTCTTCACAATTTTATAGTAAATTAAAATCTGTTACCACATTGTTATCTTAGTTTTTGAGCTATCATTTTCTTAATCACCATTTTTGTTTATATTTATTATTATTTTTTGTAATCTATCACATAGTATCTATAATTATTGAACTTTTATCAATAAGTTAAATAAATATGCATTCCCCCAGATCACCTCCGCAACAACCAAAATGGAGAGAAAATATCAGTTCAGATTCGCTTATTTATGGAAAATACGCAGATAAATATGAGTTAAAATGGAAAGTTCCAGCTGATAATGGTGAACCCATCGATATGTATGAAATCAGCTATTGTCCTGTAAGTATTTTATGGATATATCTATAGAGATTTTTTAACATTCCATCATCGATATATTTATTGCTAGCTAGCTATTACCCGCGACTTCGTCTGCGTGATCTGGACATGTTCACCGACCGGGATAAAAAACAGCTTATATCCTTTTCCATCTTATACAAAATTTCATAGTGATTGGTTAAGGCGGTTAGGGCGCTATAAGGTAACAAACCAACGAACTCACCTTCATATTTATAATATTAATAAGATTTTTATCAGCGACTTTGTCCGCGCAATTGTCATATGGCCCATTGTTGTATGAATATTTTTTGAAATTGTTTGTATCTATTTATAATAAGTTTGCTACAGTAATTTTTGAATAAAACAATACATATTATCTATTTATCTATGAACACTGATCGAGAGAAAAAGTAGCCTATAACCATCTTCAGGGTCCTATCTATTTCTATACCAAAATTTATCATAATCGATTCAGCGATATAGACGTGAAAGCGAAAAGAACAATTCACTTTCGCATTTATTATAATATTATGAAGTAAGTAGTAGTTAAGGATTGTATTTATTTTTGCATATTTCAACCAGGTCGTAAAAGTTAGTGGAGAATGGAAAGTAGTATCTGAATCACAGTGCACAATAGAAGAATTAAAATCCTACGACGCTATTAGCTATGAAGTCAGAGGACTATATCCTGACACGCGTTACCGAATGCACGTGAGAGCGCACAACGTTCTCGGATACTCGTTGCCAGTAGAACTGTATCTGCAGACTGCACTCGGTGAGTATAACCAAGAGAGTAATCAGCTGCCAATACGGGCTGGCTTCTACGACGTTTACACTGCCCCAAACCCACTAATTCCTTCTGCGGCGTCCGCCATATCCTATGCTCTCAGTTTCGTCATTCCGTGCGTTTTGTGTTTCATTGTGTGAACTATGACTGTGTTTTATTTCATTCTATAGTACTGCTAGTAGTGCCTTAAACATATGCTCATCAGAGTAAAGGAGTTTCTCTTCCAATGTTTTACTGGTAATTATTTTTTTTATCATCTTTGCTTCTTTGTGTAAGTACAATTTTATTTTTTAGTATTAAGACATTTGCTGTCTATCGATTTGTATTTTTTTGAATATTTGTTTCGCTTCGTATCTTATTTTACTTTGTGTTAATAAATCTTGCCCATGTTTTGTATTTTTCTAATGAGAGTAATTATACTGATTAATTGTTACTATTTAATGGTACAAATAATGAATTATTATTATCGGTCTTGTATGAAAACAGTGCTTTTATATTTGGTACAAATTGTTCATTTAGATTAGTTATATCACAATTTTATGTTAATGTGCATTTTAAAATAATATTATGATTTATATTTAATGCTATATTTTGTTGGTGTTAATTTATTACCAGTGTTATTTTTTTTATATTATTTATCTCACGCTAGTGCATTCTTTTTCTTTCAAATCTTGTACGTATTTATATTTATGAAATATTTTCTAGGTAATCCAAATGGATGTTCAAGCCATTTCGGATGGGCTCACACTAAAGTGGATATCATAACTGTAGTTATAATACTATTTCATATAGTGTAAACTATAAATCCATCTATAGGTAAAATCGTTTGAACTAAACAAGTCCAAGACGGTTATTGTTATTTAAGCCTACTTGTTGTGATAAAACTATTTGTTGACTGTATGTAAATTAAACTTTTTAAAAAAATTGTGTTTGAAATTAGATAATATATAATAGTTAATTGATTAAAATTAATTACATGAAAATAATAATTACAAATAGTGTCATTAAATGATTAAACATTAAAATTGAGATGTTGATTTGTTGAAATGAATTCAATTCAATATTAGATGATTTTATTTAGCGATTTGATTATAAAAAAACGACTATGATAGGTTATCGTTACTTGATAGGATTAAAAATAGAATCTCTGTAGGTAGTTAGTTAATGGCTAATAAATTAACACTGCCAAAATATAAAATGATAAATTAGTGTTAATTTAATAAATATACCAAAATAATGATTAAACATACATAGTGATTTGTGTAAGAGTTCTAAATAAAATGTGTCAAATTTTTCGATGAGTATTTTAACTTTTTGATAGAATAAAATATTAGGATACTGTATCGAGGAGAATGTCGTCCAGATAAAGATATGTTTGTATTTGTAAGCGAAAGATATGAATTTGTACATATATTATTAAATGCGGGACTTTAATAGGTAATATTAATGAAGAATAATGATTACAATTGTGATCTATTTCAGAAGAGAAAATTGACCAATGTGAAAAATAAATGTTTTAAAAACATGCATACATGTATTTCTCGTGTATAAAAATGAATGAAACACTTGTATATATTAATTTAATACAAATTCATTCATTTTTGAAGTTGTTTGATTCCTTTATTTTTACCTTTACCATTTCCAAAACTATCTGAGAGTAGCCTACAACTCCTTACCTTAGTTGTAATATCTGAATGACCAAATTAATTTATACCTAAGATAACCTAAAAAAGAAAGCTGTCAAGATGCTTATCAAGAGACCAGTCCATTAATCCTTTAATGTTGATCGTTTGAAGTGTGTTTGTGTCGCCCTCAATGAAGTTGGGTAAATATATTTTATCTTAATAATCTACCTATATCCATTAATGAACTTGCTGCATAGTTTCCCTGGAATGAGTTAATTACCCACTATTGCATGACCTTACCGTTACTTTGTGTACACCCTTTAAAATACGGAAAGTTCACATTTCCCACTTAGCATGATCAGCATTAACATAATATGTTATTATAGGACTAGATAATACCTTAATCATTATTTATAAAATGATTTTATATTTGTCATTAGATGAAAATATTTATTTATTTTATTTTGGGAAATTTTTTTTTCCTAGTTGTTAATTTATTTTATCCAAGCATGGATGGAATAGCGATGGATCTGCTAATATTATATTTTGATTTAATCTACGGCGCATAGCTAATTTTATATTTGAATTAAATTCTGAAAGTTAAATTTAGCATACATTTAGTTTATTATCATTATTTAGAAATTTATGTAACATTGTTATTTGAAATGACTCTATCTCTATCTGATAATTATATATTTGATACAACATCTGGATTTACTAAATAGTAAAGCATCATTTCAAATCACAAATATATTTAAATAATTTTAAAATAAATTAGAATAGGGTTAACAACTCAGGTGATGGTTATTAGAATTCCATCAGACCCGTAGTTTGTTGTAAACATACTTGTTGTAAATTTATATTTATCTATAGATTTATCGTATCGCTTTCGATAGATTCCAAACTTTTGTCATGGGGTTTGAACTTTTATTTTGCGTTAAATCAATTTGGAATGTTTGCATCTTGACAACTTTTCTTTTTAATATTTTTTTTCGTTACTTCTAAGATTACGACATCGCATCATCTATCATTATCATCATAAACCATTATTTCATTTCCATTCAAACCCCATTTCATTTTAGCGGAGAGCTTTCTACTTGCGAAACTCAATTTGTGTATTTCTTAAGTACTTATTATACGAATTACTATCGGTGATTGGGTGCACGTATGGCCGATCTGAAAGCACTCCTTACTTCGTCACCACAACTTGATTGTAATAAATATCTAAATCGCTTATAAAGGATAAATAAACTAATTTTATTATCACTATTACTATGCACAAGCGCTGCGTATGAATTTGTTACAATCACTGTCATGTGTCATCTAAATCATGTCTAACATCTTCAGCTTTTGTGACATGATATATAAACTAACCAAAACAAGAGCAGTAGAAATCAGAACAGTTCCTTTTATCATTCAATGTGCTTAAATTTTTATCAAAATTCAAGAGATTCACTAGATTATGTTTATCGTTTCTGCTGCTCTTTAGAAATAGATTTACCTAACGTTAGTTATGTCTACAACAAAAGTATTTCAACAGGTGTGGGTTCCGGATTTGCACCACCTCAACTATTGTCAAGTGGAGCGATTATTGGAGTGGCATTAGCTGGTGTATTCATCTGCTTGCTAATAGTAGATCTTCTTCTACTATGCTTCAGGCGACAAGGTTTTATTGCCACAATCTGCGGAAAACGTGCGAAGAAGCACAAAGAGGACGAAGCTAAACTGGGAAGGTAAAATCAATTTTTATTAATATCAATTTACCGTAACTGTTCAATGTCAAATTAATCACTGTCAATAAAAAATCATTGTGACAGCACTTCATCGACATCTTAACAGATCCTCTACACCATGTTTGTGAAATTAACTTTTTATGTTATGATCCTGTCGTCAATCTAGTTTATTCCTTTTAGTTTGTCCTATCCTTTGGTCCCATATTTAAGTGTTAGTGTCGATGAGAGATGTTTCTGCCCGCTAGTCTGTACGGTTGGCGCTTCCCGCTCCCTTATTGCAGCACGAAGCCGCGCGCGCCGCCCTCCCCCGCGCCCTTGCCGCCACCCGTGAAGCTCGTGCCAACACCAACGTAAGGCACCATACCAAACCTAAAGAGTTGCCTGCATGCTTTGTTTGTGCGGATGCTATGGTAGTCCTTTTGACGAGATTTGATTTAACCAAAGTTTCAAATAAAAATCTAACAGTGAAATAATGGAGATAGATATAAAGGGAGAAAAATCAATTGTAAATATGCAACGTGTAAATATATAATGAACATCGGTTACAGCAAGCTTAGCATTTTGCCTCTTGTATATATGGCTGATAGAGTTGTTTTAATAATTAGTTAGATATTGTGCTTTGGTTTCGTTTTGAAATAGTAAAACTAAAAGTACAAGTGCAATTCAAATTAAATATTTTTTAGAATGTAAAATAATGTTTGAGTTCTCATCTTATGCACGGATATTTGTATATTTTTTAATGGAATTTTAGCAAGTTCTATTTATCCGGAACATCTCTTACGGCAGTTAATTGATTCTTTGATAGATTTCGTTGATATATTTAATTTTGTATTTATTTAATATTCCTTTTATGTAATATTTCTTGTGTGCCATTTCATAGATATTTTATTAAATAATGTTCCTCTGCACAGTTATCACTAACAATTGAATTGTCTTTCACGCTGCTCCGGTCACATTTAGCTATGTCCCAACTACGCCAGTGTAAGAAATTTTAATAATCATCATTTAATGTATTGTTAATTTCAAAATAACATGAGCTTGTTTTTGTTTCTTTTTTTTTCAGTTTTAATGCAAAGTGAAATGTGTGTTGTGTTTAGCTTATAATTACAATTTGCTTGTAAACGGTTTTGTAAATATATTCCTAATCAACCATCATAGTCTGAACAGACGAGCAACTTTTCGTTCATTCAAAAAAAAGTTTTTTTTTGTGTATACATAGGTCTTGCAAAGGACCAGCATTGCTTAACCCTTCTTTGCATACGGGTGGAAATTTCCATCATAACATTGAATGCCCAAAAATTATATAAAAGAACAATTTCACTTTAAGTTGATCGTGTCTGGATGCCTTTTTAATGTCTATTGCAGAAAAAACTATAGCTGTCAAATTTATTTTTTAACCATATATCTTTTAATTTTTAAAATGAATTATATCACTTTGATTAATTTCACCAATAAAAAAAAATATGCAAAGAAGGGTTAATTAATGCGTTATAAGTTCTATGTATTATGTTAAATAAAAAAGTATATCTAAATTTGTCGCTCGTTTGCTCAGGCTCTTAATCATACAACCTTAGTTTATACCATTGTACATAAAAAATCACAGAGTAGAAATTAAAAATGTAAAAAAGTTGGAATCTGTGCTGTAAATTACGCTAGCCATGTAATAAATCTGAATTCACTAAATAAGTAATTGCTATTTTTTTCTGCAGAGATGAGAAGGAACCGTTAAAGGATACTGGCGATGATGGATTAAAGAGGAACTCTTCGGTGGAATTCGACGGTCGACGGGTTTATGCAACTAGTGGAGGAACGATTATTGGTAAAAATTCAGCTGTCTAAGAAGTATTCTTATATTGTTGTGGTATTTTTTAACGGAGAGAATAATCGTCTTCAATTGACGTTTTTATTCGATATTCTTTGAATGTCACTTATATTTAACGAGTATAACAGCTTGTGTATTTGTGAAAGGCGCGACCAGTATTCGAAACTGCCAAAAGTGAATTTATTACTTTACTATTAAGTACTTTATCAGCTTTACTGTCTATCGTTATTAATTAGATCTAAATGAAATCAGTTTTGTAACGTTAATTATAATTGAAACGCTTTTGAAAATCAATTCAGACATTTTAAGATGTAGGCACAGTTGCTTCAAAAGGTACGGGATGTGCCTTCTATTATGTACTAATGAGGGTATAACGTAGGTTAGTGTATATAGATAAGACCAATATGCTATGTTCATGTCACAATATTGAAGTAACTTATTATAATAATCTCATACACTGTGACCATGACCGCGTATACAGAGACTCTTTTTTTATCGTTTCTAAAATTAATTATAATAATAAATAGTATGTTATAATAATGCCAGTATCAGTGTAAAAATATTAATCTTAGTTAATTCTTTTAACATCTTAAAAAATGACAACCGTTTTAAAAATTTCTCTGAGTTATATAATAAACCATTTTTTTTTTAATTCAATTATTTTTAATATTCAGATTTATTTTTCAAGAACAGCTACGAATTTGCAATTAGTATTTAAGACGTGTATATAACTAGGTAAATAAGTAATTGTAAATAATTACCTGTTTGTTTTCTTAATATAAAATGATCTCACATATAAGGACAATATCTTACATATATTGTTAATTGTAATTTGTATGTTATTTAAACACTTAATCTCGCCGAATTTTATTATCCTTCTATGTGAGATAAATATTTAAGACTAAATGTATGACGAACTATAGAGTACTAGCTTTGTAGTTTGTTTTATATCAAGAGATAGTGCCAGTGAAATGGTTTAGGCATTATTATTAGGCATTTTATATAAACAACATATTACTAGACTAATTTGATGACTAATTAGTAAACGCTAATAGAACAAAAAAGAACTAAAATTATTATAATCCTAAAATGAGTGTTTATTCGCATAATTTTTTTTTTCGAATTTATTATTTAATTCTGATTATTTGAGGTACTTAAAATTATCTACTTTACTCTAATATCGACATTTTGTTCAGAGCACTGTCTGTTAAAAAAAGCACACCTGTTTTATTTAACAACGATGTTCCCAAGTCTCAAATACGTTTCTAATACATATTTAGGAGTAGATTACTAGGTTTCTAAAAATCTCATAGTCTATGATTTTCATAAACTATGTGATTTTTAAAATGATTTTTACATCCTAACATAGTAGGTATATAGCCTATTTACTATCTTTAAAAAGAAAAATCTCATTATATTTGTTTAATTTCTCATTGCTATTATTATTTTTATCCTTCATAAACGTTAAGAATATTATTTCACTGGCGTCGTCTATTGATAAATAAGTCATCACTAGCATTTATAAATATAAGATGCAAAAATCCCGCTTATTCAAAGTAAGCTCGTCGTAGTTAAATGTTTAATTTTATAAACAAAATGTTGGTAATCATATACCTGACGTAATCGGATAAAACATATATTTTATTAAGAAATCGCTTTTACGCATAATTGTAAACATTAAATAACTTAATGTTATACTTATATCCACTTTGTATATCAAAATTATGTATAGGACCAATACATTTAAAATTTACATAAATTTATGTACCGAATATGATTTACATTTTCGGTTTACATTTTTTATTTGTTTCGTAAATAATAATTCTAAGTTAATTAAAAAAAATGCCCAACGGCATAGTGCATACATGTAATTATTTTGTTTTTCAAATTAAATATTACATTAATTTTTTAACTTTTGTAATATTATTCTTTAAAAGTAATATTTTTATTAATTGATATATTTTACGACATGAGTCAAGTAGTGGGGCCTATTTTATAATTATTAAACGACTTTTGTTAATAATTATAAGTAGTAACTTTTTTATAAGTACTTCAACACAATATTCGCATTAAATACATGTATGGACAAAATACAATATACATATATGGACCATTTTAAAAAGTAATCCAATGAACAAAACTGTACACCATTTTTGTATTAATATTTTAAGAAAAAAAAAATATAGCTTTTATTTGTCATAAATGTCGAAGCTTGTATATTACTCTCATGAGTTTGTGAATATGCGTACAGCGTATGTTGAACAAAATAACGGCGCATTTTTATAAAATAAATGTCATGAAAAATTAATGTTTTTTTTTTTTTATTCGAACATTTATATTCGTGTACAATACCTGTAAAATATTTATGATACGGCTGTGCACGACTTGGCGGGGCACTGTCGTACCCCCTGAATTAAGTTTTATATATTTCCTGATACTCGTACGTAAATAATAATTTTTACTTGAGTATGTTCCGACATGATAACTGCATGTACATTTTTATTCATGTTTCTTTATATAACTTGAAATGAACTAGTTGATTGTTAACCCTCTGATCGCGTATTTTTTTTTTTCGCTTTATTTTCGCACGTCGCTTTGACAACAAATAGCAGTACGAGCCATCTAGCGAGATTCTAAGAAGCAAAATCGCGTGATAACAACGTCAATAAAAAAAAAATGCGAGCATGTCTAAATCGCGAGATGCGTAAAATTAAACTAGTAGATACTGCACACGGAAATCGCGGGATGCCCGATCCGAGGGTTAATTTACTAAAGGTAACCATTAGCTATAAAACACACCCATACATATCCATGTTACCCGTTATGCGCTGCTATTTCTGAGGAGTAGGGTGTTATTTCTCCATACACAGAAATTTCTCCACATATGATGTGTCCAGAAATCACGCACGATATTTTAATATTGTACATTGAAGTTTACAAACATGATGAAATTAAGCTAGCTCATGTCACAGCCGCTCATGATTAAGGATCATGAATTGATCCTGAAACTAGTCGAGTTTATTCGATCTAAATACACATAAGTTAAACCGGTAGTTATCATCATCATAGCCTATAAATGTCCACTGCTGAATGTAAGTCTCCTCCTTGGGGGTATTTGCGAGTAGTTGCCACGCTTGGCAGGTGGATTGGCAACCGCAGTTAGAGATTGTAAATGTATTAAAAGGGACGCAACTGCCTATTACCCAAGGGGGGCCCCTTAGTCGTTTCTTACGACACCCACAGGAAAGGAAGGGGTGGCCTATTCTATGCTGTGACCACATGGCGAACCGGTAGATAGTATTTAAAATATGATGAAAAATGCATAACTTTGAGAACATCAAAAAATAAAATCAAAATAGAATAAATCAAAACATTCACGGATCATCAATATTAATATGCTATATTCATTTGTTATAAAAAAGTTTTTAACGCCCAAAAAATTTGATCGCAAAGAATGGATTCATACAGAATGGCAGTAAGGCACTAATGCATTTTGTTACGCATTTTAATGATTCCTATTAGACGTGTAATCTTTTGTGAGGGGGTACACATTGATACAGGCGGGTGCGCAGTTTTGTTAACAATAGAGCAAATGTTATGTAACAACACTTACAAGGACAATAGGCATAGTGATGTACAGTATATATTAATATAATTTTACTTTTACAAAATTTCATTAACAAATCCCAGGTAATAATGTAGTTTTTCGCCGTGTAAACCCGGCGTAAAATGGGCTACCTCTTCTTTACCTGTGGGTGTCTTAAAAGGCAACTAAGGAAACTTTTTTTGCGATTGTCAACCCACCTGCCAAACATGGCAACTACTGGCAACTCCTCAATAGGGGAAGGCCTATGTTCAGCAGTAGACAAAGGCTGATATGATGATGAATACGAGTATAATTTTTGTATGGTACTCGGAATAGCAAATATGTTGACGGTTTACTTGGTAGAGGTGGCGACCGTCATACAAACATGAACAGCACCACGGATACCAATACTAGCGAACACACTATGACGTCCAACGTTCTCATTATGTATTGCCATTATTGAGAACTTATATTTCACTTAATAGTCGAGGGTTTTTTTAATGGGTGAAAATGGCATGGTAACCCCGCTTGCGCTATTGGTATACACTGGCGGAGTACCAGTGAGAGATGATAGGTGAGGATGAAAAGGCAGATCAGTTAGCCCATCGTGACGATTTCAACGATAAATTAGTCACGATAGTTTCCAGGGGGAACCGCACGGAGGTCAACCTGATAGGGTATATTGATAGCAATGGAGGCTAACTTCCCTATTACTAACAATCCCTTCCCCCAATGGTCGAGAGATAAGCAGCAGTGTCCGTCTTAAAACTTCTTCAAAGGCTAACTGCGTTTTGCCAGTATTTGCTGGCAAAACCCGCCTTATGGCGAAGTTCTATCTTCAGCAATGGAGAGTTTAATGACTGATATAATGCTGATGATGCCCACACACGCTATGCAAGTATATATTACATTTTGTTTATATTTTTTTATAAAAAAAAATTACGTCTTACTGCTAAACACAAGTATTCCTATGAGTGAAAAATATGTATATTTTTTATTATGGTAATCTTCTATCAGCCTATAAACTTGTACTCGGTCAGGAATAGCTAAGCACTGTTCAAAAACAACATAAGACTATACTGGTCTCATAGTAGGTACTTATATTATTTAAGCTTTGCCACTCGTGTAACTTGGACTAAGTAGTAACTGCAGCAACAGACATGAGAGAACTTCGACTTCAGCGCTCGAGTTTGTGGATATTGTATGTTAAGTGAAGGACTCTACATATGTAGGTAAGTAAATTTTATAAGTGAGGTAATATAACTATTGTTGTTTAAGTACTTATCTTGTAGGTAAATATCTATAAAAAGAAATAAAGAATTTAAATTTTAAATATATATTTGTTTCAAACAAGAAGGATTAATTTCGTTAGTAAATGACATAAAGTAAGAATAAAAAAAAAATACATTTATGTATATGTTTAGTTTAACAGTTATGTACCAATAAATACTATAATTGAAAGTTGAATTTGATAAATAAATTTCTGATAGATTGATTTACAACAATCTTTTGCAATGAAGTTTAAATTTTGCTTTTTTTTAAAACAATAATTTTATTCACGAAAATATAAAAAAAAAATCCTACAAAGTAATATTACAAAGGCGAAAATTTTTAATGATATTTACATACTCGTTACTCAAACACGCTTAAACAGGTGAATGGACTTGAATGAAAATAAATACAAAGTTATATTCTAACTGAACACATGAAATACTTTTTTCCCTAATTCACGGCCTCAAAGCGAAGGAAAATTGTTAGTACTGTATAAAAATACCTAACAGATTGCCTTTCTACAAACTTACCGTGTGTGGCACTATGTGGCACTAAACTGACTGATCAATCTCCGCGTATATAGTGATCACTCATAACCCTCGTCAAACCCTGATCAACGTTTAGGACATTTTGTCCCGGAAAATTAAAGATCTTTTAACCTAACGCTCATTGGAACGATATCGCGAGCACAGTTAATGTAAAATTACAGTTCATAATTGCGAAAGTACCTAGGACTCCATGCCGTAGCTATTAAAATATAATAAAATTATACGTATCAATATTTACTGAATGTTTATAGTGTTTGAGGTATAAGTTTATATTTTATATATATAATTATCAGTCACTATTTGTTCGCTAATATAAATATTTAGTAAGTATAACAATGTATTTATATATAATAGCCTCTGATCATTTTATCGCGGATTACAGACAAGATTTTACTATTGTGTTGGTCATATACAAATTTGATTGATACGCAAGACAGACAGAAGTCTTATCAATAATTTATTTCACAACAAGCCAATTTTAATAGATATATTACGTACGAGTACTTGGTATTTGTATTTGCATTATTGTCCACGTAAATTAATATAAAAAATATGTTCTATTTAAGTTGGGACATTCTTTTATATAGATAAGTAGTTATTGGGTAAAATAGTAAAAAAACACCGGCCATCCTCGCAAACTTTCATATTTAGAATAATTGGAGTTGAGTCTATATTTGAAATAAGCATATTTCAATTTCAACTGACGGATACTGCAATATATCGATAAACCAAAATGTCAGACTGTGTTCATCCTAATTGGACTACGCTGACAATATCGATGTTGTCCCCACACTGTCCCAAAAAGCTATGCGTCATGATAATACGGGTACAGTCAATCGCTGCGGTTTAATACATTTCCGAGGAACGGACGCACAATGACACACCCCACAACAAAATAATTTATGTTTCAGCTTCTACTAGGGTCTTCGGAGGTTATGTGTGCGCTATCTCTTATATCCCATAGCACTGCATGATAAATTAATTGATATATCTGAGCGTATTATTTTTTAATATAATTTTATGTCACGCCTGTACCTCATTGGGGGTATGATGTGACAAAATAATGGAACACTAAATGCTTCAATTTAAATAGTCATCTTTCGTCTGTACCGATTTATTCGTCGAATTTATTAGTAATAATGAATATTTTTAACTTGCTCCTTTTTCACTCAGTTATTTATTTGGACGAATATGTCTGTCGAGGTGAGACCCTAGTAATATAATACATATTATCAGGCGTATTAGCCTTTACATGTCCACTGCTGAATATAGACCTTTCCTCGTAGACTGCTAAAAAGAACAATTTTAAGCCATCTACATCCGCTAACTCCGCAATATACAGTATACAGTGTGTAAATATAAAAATATACAATACAAAGTTAACATTTGTTTAGTGGAAAAGAAAAGGTATTGTTAGTAATAGGGATTTGCAACCCCGTTCCTAGGAACATACTCTATCAGGTTGACCTCCATGCGGTTTCCCCTAGAAACCATCGTGATTGATTGGGCTAACTGACCTGCTTCATCCTCACCTATCATTATTCACTGGTGCCCAAAAGTGTATTTCAAAATTAACCATTAAAAATAAACATTTATTTAGTAGTAAAATTTAGTATTTTTAAATTTCTACATCGAAGACCTACTTGATGAAAAATGGTAATTATAATATAATTACCGTATATTACGTAAACAAAAAAAAAATCCCAAAATCCGTTCAGAATAGCCGAAAAATCTTATCGAGTAGAATGAATATAAAACATATGTAAATAGAGATACGTCTTTCTTTTCTGAGGTCGCTTAAAATCATCATGAATTTATAAGATAATGTGGTGGCCCTACAAATCCATATTGGTTATCAGATGCAACAATTAGAAGCCGGCACGTGCATGGGCTTACTGTGGTCCACCTCGCTCCCTTTTAAATGATTACCCCACAGCAAAATTACCCCGGTAGCAGATGATACGGATTATCCTCGAGTATTATAATAGTCACCCTACTCGTTACAGTGTGAAACTAAAAGTACGGATCGATTCCCTATCGGCAGATATACCTAAATAGTAATTAGGCGTGATCAAGTTTGATGTTATATTTTTTTTACAAAGTGCATAAGAAAGAATATACTTCCGTTTGGTGTAAATCTTATCAACAAACTATTTTTTTTTATGTAATTTAGAATAGCAAACAAGCTGACGGCCCACCTGATGGAAAATGGTAACGGTCACTTATAGCTATGAGCAGTACAAGGGACATAACAGAGTTTCGCTGTATATACTGTTTACATATACTGTTTCGCCCATTATAATCCCCATGCGTTGCCATCCCTAAGGACTCAGGTGTTATTCCTCTGTACCCTGTAAATTTAAGGTCATATCTTACTCTTCAAACCGAAACATGGGCCTGTAAACACAACTGCTTCACGGTAGAAACACGAATGGACGTGCGAACAGAGGTGCCCAAGCAAACATGAATTTAAGCAACAACTCTGGTGTTGCTCAAATTCATGGTATATATGATCAAACATGATGGGTTAATCAAATTTAACAAAATTATTACATATTAGCTGTATCTTACAGCTTCGCCCACGTGAATCAGGGCATAAAGTTTCAAATGTGTTAAGGTAAGATATAAACTACCCATCTATTAAATTTCATTCAAATCAGAAACAAACATCTATGCAACTATCGTCACAAACTTTCGTATTTCTTATATAAACATGCTGAGTGGTGGCCATGTTGGCAACAACAAATAAAAGGTTGGTTTTCTATTGTTCATAAGCATTATGTTGTTTATAGTTTCATATGGCAACTGTAAGTAGTTGTTAATTGACGTGGTAACCCAGGTGCATAGTATTATATTTTTGCTCAACTTTCATTTACACAAGTTTCATTAAACAGTCTTATAGTTGCAATCAGCGGCGAGATCTTACGCTACTATGATTCTACGTGATAACTCTAGCTCTATTTTAGTTCCTTATCCATTATCATCATCATTTTAGCCGTTAACTATCCACTGCTGACCATAAACTTTCCCATAAGGGAAGTTTTGCCAGTAATGTTTTAAGAGGGACGCTGCTGCCAATCTCTCTACCATTAAGTTCCTTTAGTCGCCTCTTACGACACCCACAGTAAAAGAAGGGTTCTTTGTTATTTTAGTGTAAATCCACTTTAACAATATAAACGACTATCGATTTCAGCGGTTCAGGTATCGACACGTAGGCAACGCTATCCATCAAACTAACCGGTTACCCCTATTTTAACGTCAGGGGTAATAAACTCGGTGGAAAACTTGCAAAGAATAAGGCTATCGGTCTTTTACAGCTAACTTAACGATAATGCCGCAGAATAATGTTTTATAGGATGAAGGGGTTGCATATAATGGACGGATACTACTTTAAGATTTATTAAGTACTAGCTCTATAATGTAATTTTTTGTATCAGCCATTTATTGTCCAGTGCTGCACATAGCCTTCCTTATAAGTGTGGTTTTGTCAATAGTTGTCAGACTTGGTTAGTTAGAAAAAGAAGGTAGACTTTAATGATGTTTTAAGAGCGACGTTAGTGCTTATTCCTCGAACATTATGTTCCCTTAGACGGCTTTTACGACACCCATGGAAAAGGTAGGGGTGGCCCATTTTATACCGGGACCACACAGCAATATGTAATAATATGATGTAAAAATTAATTTATTAAGTTCCAGGTTCCAGTAAAGAATGATTGATGGGAATGAAAAGACAAGTCAATTAGCCCATTCTGGTGAATAGATTAGGAATTTAGCAACATGGTTTACAGAGAAAACCGTGAGTAGGTTGACGTGATAGGGTATTGCTGGCAATGAGGCTGGCAATATATATTATATTTTCCTCTATTCAATAATGCACCGCCTACGTATTTCTCGGTTTGCCCAATGGTTGACTGGTAGAGAACACCGGCCGGTGCTAAGTCCACCAAATGTACATAGAATTTTACTGTGCATTAAAGTTTAATTAAATAAAAAAAATATATATATAATAAATATATTGAAAAATTGTACCTGGATGAAGCTGGGACTGGCAGCTAGTTTAAAATATTAGTAAGATTAAAGATTTCTTATTAGTTACTCCGCCATTGTAAACCAACTTCCATACAAAACTTCACCCATTATATTTTAATCCTATTGTAAATTTTTAATATCCTTTTTAGTTCTCATTACGTTATTTATGGAACGGCAGAGCGAAATTTCTCAATTAGATCGATGGGTCTAGTCTAGACCTATCGATCTTGCTCGTCTGTCAGTTAGTAGGATTTTACTGAAAATACTATACAATATACCTCATTTTTTTCTAGGAAGATAGTAACGAATGCTCATATTTTAAAAATATTCTAATTAAAACTGTATTTAAAAATAGTAAAAGTATTTTATAATACATTTTACATATATTTATATGTAAAATGTAGTCAATTAATACTACATTTTGCATATATTTATATGTAAAATGTAGTATTGATTATTACACTTCAGCTGCTAGCTTTAATTATTTCTCTCTATCCTTAGTTTGCTGGGAAGAGATCGCTATTTATCGAAAAGGCCGCCCATTGTGGCCTCTTTATCTTGCTTCTTGTGATTAAGGTTTTTGTTTATGTATCTACACATTATTACTCTTATGTAGTCTGTATCATTCTTCAAGGTAATCATTAAAGGGATTTTTGTTCATGTATAGTGTAACAACATGCACTCATAATTGTACTTGTAATTGTGTTATTATTTAATAATAATAAAAAGTGACCCGTGTGGTCACTTTTTATCACACTAATCACTTAACCTTCAAGTTAGGTTACTTTGTGTATACATAAGCCAACAAACTTTTAGAGGCACAAACGAGAATTCTAAGACTCAAACATTTCAGAAAAAAATCTTTCCTAAATTGGTCCAACCAGGTATCAAACCCGAGACATAAAGCAACTGTAAAGCGTTAGTATTTTTTGAGTTTATCCATTATAGACAAAATATCAAATCTTTTCGTTTATCAGTAGTTTCTGATAGCTAGCTAGATAGGTACATAGCTTTTACCCGCAATTTCGTTCGCGTCACCAGGATATGTTTACTGACCAGGATAAAAAGTAGCCTATATCCTTCTCCATCCCGTACAGAATGTGTATAAATTGTATTGTATTGTATTAAATTGTATTATATATAAATTTTATAGTATTTGATTAAGCCTATATACTATATAGACATAAAATAGCAAACAAATAACGATCAAACTCACTTTCCCATTTTTAATATTAGTTTAGACAAATTATAAAATTTAAGGAAACAAAATTATGTATGTGTAGAAGCACAGATAATATAATACTACACTAGTAGTAGAAGTCATTGACATTTCTCTGTATCTAGTCCACAAGGGACCCCGTATAGTATATATAGATACCTACATAAACATATTATTGGTACTACCCACGCAAAGTTGCGTAGTCGCGTCATTGCATTGTGCATTCATCACTCAGATCAGATTAAAACTTTTGTCCGCGCAGCTGAGTTGGCTGAGTTGTTGCACATAATTGGGGTCCGTCTAGCCCCGTTGTCTAGACTGTTTGACATTAATTTGAAACGTAACTTATTGAAGCATAACATTGTTATACACGATCACTTCAATAAACACAATTTAGCGAGGAGAAGAGATTGTTAGGAAAGGGCATTAAGGACCTCATTGTTAGCAATATACTAAATAGATCGAGTTTCATGTGGTATTCTTTGTAAACTGTTTTGGTTAATTTATACTGAATTTATCACAATAGACTGTCACCTGTATTCATCTTCATTTATCATAAGATACTAGTACCCAGCATATTCAAAAATATCAGCATATAAAAAAACAAAATAGAATTTGGCGCAGGGAAGGAATTGTCAGTGGCAGGAACTAAAGGTCCTATTATTAGCAATATAAGTATATTTAGAGTAAGAAGCATTTTTTACGTTGATATTTTACTGAACTAGGTGTTATTTTGCAGAAGTGGATATTTGACTCAAATTATTTTGTTTAATTCTGCTACCATTAGCATGTGTGTGACTGCCGACACTCAAAGATTAACTATCACCTAATAATGATACTTAGATTGTTCAAGTGTCCACCAGAAGTACTACAACCTTCCATATTAGCCTTCAATCTCCAACTGTCAATTCGTCTGTTTGTGCAGAACGATTAACACTATGGTCCGAACAGTGATCGAAAAATTTCCCTGAAGATGCCTCGTTTAGAGGTAAAATACGTGAAACAAAATGTGCGTGACAAAATGGTAGTCGGAAATTGATTAGCCATCGATCTCCGACTGCCGATATAAATAGTTGTAGAAATTTTGGTAAATTGTTACCAAAATTTGTTTGTTGAATGTTTAATTGAGTGGTAGTTAAACTTAGAGTTTAGGAATTCACACGCCTGTTAATGGTAACGGAATTAAACAAAATAATTGTAATCAAATAACCAGTTTTGAGTCAATCTCCACACAGTTCCTTTGGAATCCATCGTAATTCGTTCCTGATAAATTCATCAAGTTGGACTAAGAGACTTGACGTCAGCATCGCCTATTTATAGTCCAATAGCGTAGGTGGAAGTTCAATTTCATCAATTATAAATCAAGCATGACCGACATGATACTAAAATCAAACGACTACATAAAGAATATTCAAAATCGGTTTACACACAAAAAACAGATCAAATTCAGAGCCACTTTTACGAAGTTGGTTAAAAATATCCACAAATACCTAATCAATTCGATGAACATACAAACCTAATCATACAGTGTGTTTGTTTATCTTGGCGAACCCACGGCCGATATGGTTCTAACGGTGCAAACAAAGGGTGAGGATTATGCTGTTACTCTAATTGACACCGTTATTTCAGCCGAAAACGGAGCACCCTTGTTTCGTGCTGATGCATGCTGATTAGAATTTGTATTGGTTAATCCGAGATTATAAATCGGAGGCTTGTATTGATTAGCGATAAAAGCGGCCTCTATAGTCTGTTTCAATACTTTTAATTTTTAAAATTCAATATGTTATAAAAATTTTGTGAAAACGTAACCAAGCTTTGTCGAAATTATCATAAAAACGCTCTTAACGAAATTAGTAACAAATAGAAAGATTAAATTATAATTACAACACACTTTGACTCATAATAGTTGTTATTCAATATCATTCCGTTAATTGACTTTTATTTTTATATTTATTTTGGTACTGCTATTGGATAACATTGGATAGGAGTTCATCCTCATGTCCTACAGCCTCAATGGTCGCGTACTGCGCGGTTTCAGAGATGTTTCCTCCCACGAATACTCAGGTTGTGGAATGAGCTCCCTGCCGAGGTTTTCCCAAGAGACTACAGCATGGGGTTCTTCAAAGAGGAGTAAAGAGGTTTCTTCAGGGTCGGCAACGTCTGTTATTGCAGGTGTTCATAGGCTACGGTTACCACTTACCATCAGGTGGGCCGCATGCTTGTTTGCCACCTCAGTGGTATAAAAAAAATCTAGTAGCAGATTAAGATCTCACTACTAACTTCTGCAAATGTAAAGTTTTTTAATAAAACTTAGTTAAATGAAAGATGAGGGAAAATATAATGCAATGTTCTCAGTTGCAACTTAGGGTTGCACCAATACTGTAAATTATTAATATTTTCCTGGGGATTCAAATGCTTTTTAATTCTTTTATTAAAAAAAAAAAAACTTTATTTCACTTCAATCTTTTGTTAAGTTCACGATATGTCTGTACTAAAATGTATGGAACATTTTATCATCATCATCCACTAGATACATAGATGTATTCGTAGTTTTCGTATATCGCTATTAATTTAAAATTCACCCTGTATACAACCTGTATATAATAGATTATCACACCTTGTTGGAAATTCATGCGTTACATCAACATCACTATTAGCAAACATGTGCATAATGAACAATCAACGAAGTTCATTCACCCTCGCGCCGACCGTAGTTCGCAGATATTATATGCATATATAATGTATGCAAGTAAGTATAATAGATTTCCCTGTATACCATAAATATATATATAAATAATTGTGTTAGACCTCTGAGCGATCTATTTCAATTTTCTTATAAATTTTGATGATTAAAACCACCATCTTTCTTTACGGGGCTAAGTATTGAAACCCCGATTACGAAACAAAATCTACTTATAAACTTTCGATTGAGCGTTGTTATTTTAAAATCTTTCTGATTAATGGTGTCTACGAAATATGTTTCATTGGTGTTATTTGTTTGTTTTAAAACAAAAATAACGCAATTTTAATTTTGCTTTTAAGGTATTTTTTGCAGAGTAAAATATTCTCTTCATAATCTGAGTAAGACTAGGTATGAAGTAGTAATATATTTTTTAGTATTATCATGTATGAAATAAATGAGAAAGTTTGAAACGATGAATGGATGGATATTGATCAGTCTTTCAAGTAAAAACGATTAAATGGATTTGAACAGAATTTGGTACTTGGATAGGTTATATCCTAATTTAGAACATAGAATATTTTAGGTACAGATTATTACGCGGGCGGAGTCGCGGGACACGAACAGTTTTGAATAATCTCATTTATTGACTCGCTATTAAATTGCTTAAATTCATACGAGAAAATCTACAGTTGATAAATTGTACTCGCATTAGTTCGGGGCATGGGTTTATAAAACCAATGTTACACACGAAAATCACCGTAACCAAACATTTATAGAAATCCTGCCTAACCCTACGGCACAGATGGCCAGCCAATTGACCGGGTATGTTTCTCTGGAAACTCACCTAATACTAATATTGCTCTATAGCAGATGTTATTTGTGGTTAGAATCGATATGTGCCATTTTGTTTGACTTTAAGTTATCAATAATAATATTGTATGACATTCGTATTAATAAACATTTTTTTTTTCGTAAAACATATTATGCTGATTTCAAAATTTATATAATTGGGATATAGGTAGACATAATGATGATGATATAATCCTTATTAATATTATAATTATGGAATTTTATTGTCAGGAAATTTAACAAACATAATATGTAATATTAATATGGAGAAGAATATTGTATAAACTACCTTATATCCTGATAAATTAAAGTTAAAATCAAATGAAAACTGTAATAATTACATAATAACAGTGTATTATGTATTATATTGTTTTTTCTGTATAGAATTTATTTTTCGAGCTTAGTTTTCTCTTAATAAATTCCGTAGATTTTTTCTGGAAGATAAAATATATATTTTTTAAATAGAGGTTATAAAACACGGCCCGCACATACGCTATAAAAAGAGAAACTTAGCGGAAACCCCTGGGACGCCAGTGTGATGGGGTCACGTAACAAAACTTTTTCGGTATTTAACAAAAGACGGCTTTGTAAGAGTTTTACTGAAATTGAATTATATGAGAAGTTATGATACATAAGACCAGACTAAGAATGATGGAGGACCCATTTGTTTCTATTAAATAGTTATCTCATATGTACTTTATAGTTTTGGTACATGTTTTTGAAAGGTGCAAGTTCAAACCCTATTGGAACGGTAATCTAATAAATTTATTTATTTCTTCTTAAGCAAGATATGAATTTTAATAGTTTACTAAAAAGAATAAGTATTTAGTAAGTTCTTACAAAATTGTTTTCCTTTAAGTTTGTATGTATATCTTTCACATTTTATTGAAAATTATTGATTCTGTTTTGAACTATGATTTTTAATTTTTAATTAAAATTAAATAGAATACATTTAATTAACTATAAATTTAAAATTATAAAATATAGCTGTAAACAGTGTTTTAGCCTCTGATTATAATGTAATCTGTTACTAACAGAATGTTGTTATTAACTAGTACGGTTTACAACGGTTTGAATTAAGTATCCGTACCCTCATTATTATTATTTGTAATGACAATAGTTGCCGTTAGTATCTTTTAGTACCTGGCCAAGATCTAGATACACAGATAAAGTGATATTTAGAAGCGTAAACAAAATTATAATAAAGATAAAGGGGGATGCAAATTGGTATTTTACAATGCACAACAATGACTCCTTACACAATTTGTATGGACATTACTTTTACAATCTTACCGCGTTACAGAACAAATGTAAAAGTTTATAACCCCTTTATTTGGCACGTAATAAAGTTTTACGATATGACATTTACTTTACTGGCAAGTTGACCCTTCTGCGCGAGCCGGGTTGGTTACAAAAGTTTATAATTTAATTATAACGCCCTTAGGAGCCGTTATCTCCGGCGCTCACTGATACTCACCGGATCCCAGTATAGTAAAAAAATAAATATTGTCAAAAGATTGTTTTAGTGTGTTAATTAAAATATCAATTATGTAGGGACCTAGAAGAATAGTATAGTTCAATAAATCTATTGGGATTTAAAGTTGACACGAATTTAATTTGAATAAAGGTATGATATTTAATTTGAAATAATAAAAAGTATTATTTAATTCTAAACTATATTAAATTGGTTTTATTTTAAATAATGCTGGAGTAAATATAAATATATTTCATAATTATAATTATATTAATAAATATTACAAAGATTTGCATGCTATTGGATATGAATCCAAATTTTCTACACCATGGTATGAACAGTATATACAAATATGTATTCAGATATACAAATATCTTTCCAGTTATACCAATTTGAAATAATATAAATTAAAATAAAATATTATCATAATTTTGTTATTATTACTTTGAAATGTTAGAAATGGCCGTTGCATTTATGTATTTATGTAGTTATTTTTGTCTTAAGGATCTAAAAGGTCGCTTGTACATTGAATATACATTAATATTAGAAATATTAATAGTATTATTGAAGTTGTAATAGGTATTTTCAATATCTGCACATCACATTTCCCAAATGAAGAATTAGAATCCCAAATTGAAAGAGATAAATATTGAGTCGCATTATCATAATTTCGCTTGGAAAGTCCTTTATACTGATTTAGTCTGACGATTTTGTGTAAATTCTTTGGAAATTATTTAAAGCAAATGATAAATTTACAGTAAAAGTTTCACAAATATTGCCGAGCATAGACAGAGAAGTAGAAATAAAAAATATATAATAAAAATATTTCGGACGGGAATTAATTTTTTATAATTCTACCAATATTATAAATGTGAAAGCGTATACGAGTATGTTTGTTATTTAATCACGTTTAAAGCTAAAGGTATTATGTTCCATCGTGTATTAAAATGTGAAAGGATGTTAATTAAATTTAATACATATATAAATAATATACTGCTAATACATATATAAATAATATACTGCATATAATATAATATCGATAGACTTTGTACAAAAGTCGTTTGCTTGGGCACCTCTGTCCCATTCGTGTTTCTACCTTGAAGTAGTTGTGTTTGCATGGCTGTGTTTCGGTTTGAAGTGTGGGACATGACAGTGAATTTACAGGCTACAGAAGAATAACACCTGAGTCCTCAGGAATGGCAACGCATCATCATTATTCATCATTATCATGGCTGAAATAGTATACTCTGTTATGTCCATTTTACTGCTCATGTCTATAGGCAACGGTTACCACTTTCCATCAGAGCCGTCAACTTGTTTGCCATTTTAAGTTGCATAAAAAAAATATTAAGCTCCCAAACAGGAGGCCTATGTTTAGCAGAAGAGTTGAAGGCAAATAACTTATTATCCAGGAATTATCTATTAACTTAAAAAAACAATTCGCGGAACAGAGCTACGAGTAGTAAACATTGTTTGCTCTAAAAGGATTTACAGATACAATGTTATTCATAGATTTACTACTAAATATGATTTTTATTTTGGAAATATTTTGAAAGTACATATTTCAACTTGTTAGAGGACAAACATTAAGGGCCCGACCATTAATTTAAGGGCATGACACCCTGTGTTGATTTACGACCGATATCGAGGCACGAGGTGCGAAACTGACGTGACAATAAGAAGGCAACAAGTTGATCTATTCGATAGTATATATTATAAACTGCCAAAACGCTCTTGAATTTTTTTATACCACCAAGTTTGCAAACGAACATACATCTGATGGGGATAAAGGGTTAGGAAGGTTAATAATGCGGACTACCAATCCCATTGCTAGCAGTGTACCCTGTTAGGTCTACCTCCACGTGGTTTCCCCTGGAAACCATCGTATTAAATGTTAGATATATTTATCACTATAGGCTAACTGTTCTGCCTTATCATTCTCACCTATCATTCTATCATCTTTTACTGGTGCCCCGCCAGCGTATATTGTTAGCGTAGGCCAGGTTACCGTTCTATTATTAGCCATTAAAAAAAGCCCATCAGATGGTGAACTATCTGTATTTACTAGTTAACTACTGCTGCATTTGAAGTCATTGCTTTATTAAATGATCATATATGGTAGATAATCATCATTCTATACTGTGTTTGCTTATTCAAATAAAAATGTAAAACAGTATTTTTTTTTTATTTATTAATTTAACGAAAACTTAAATTTACAACATATATATATATATATATATATATATATATATATATATATATATATATATATATATATATATATATATATATATATATATATATATGATATAATGTAATAAATAATTTTACTATATGTAGATATAATTTTCTAGTAGTAGTAGTTTCTGTTTTGATTCAATATCGTGAATTTAATATGTCGGCGTAGACTCGTTTCCTTCGCTTACAGACACCCATGAATTCAAATAATATATTTTCATTTCATATTATGAACTAGAAGCACATTCTGCGCCTTCGCTCGCGTGTAACTCGATTTATATGGTCACGTAGTTGTATGTGGACGTCTACTCATATAATATAAATACTAGGTGCAATTTTTTTATTAAATAGTTTAATTTTTTTAGTGTGCTTTATTGACCAGATATAGGAATATTATTTTGTTTTATATTGCTTAAAAAGCATACTTTATTTATCATACAGATATAGGAATATTATTTTGTTTTATATTTTAAACAATCTCAAAATAATTATGATATAATTTCTTAAATAACCTATCTGTGTTATATCTAAAAAAAAAGTATCCTATATGAATTTAAGTTTTTAAACGGTCTATCCTTGTACTAAATTTCATTCAGATCCATACTGTAGTTATAGTGTTATTGAGCTACAAACATTCGACTTCTTTATAAACTTCCTTATTTAAAATATTAGTAGGATACCTATAGATTTGTTTACAAAATGAAGTAGGTATCTATAATTTATAAATGAAATTCAATTTAAACAAAGCATGCAGGACAATTTTTAAACTGACAATTTTTTTATTTAAATTTCAATAACTAAATCAGAACTTTGTTTTAAATTACAGCTTTTAGCCTTATCTATTTTTTTCATTCTATTAAATATTTTCACATTGCTTACAATTAATATTATTTTAAACCCATTTGCTGATGCAAAAGCAGATACACAAAATGAAAAAATGTGATTCTTACAATGTCTGTTATTTATAGTAAAAGGCATTGTTTTGTAAAATTTAAGCAATTTCAAGAAGGAAATTTTCAATTTTCTTGTATTATTTTTTTTATTCGCAATTTTTTTAAATTCTTATTTTCATTGAATAGATATATAAATCATTGATAATTTTTAACTTTGTTTTAAACCTTTAAAAATTTTTTCGGCGAAATACAGCTTTCACCAGATGCAAACCTTACAATCTACCTTTTTTTCATTCTGTTAAATGTTTTCACAGCTGTTGCTTGTGAGAGTGAATTTACCATTTATTCCAACCTTGAACACTCACCCGATGGTGGCCAATGCAATCCTTTCAATATTGTGCGCGACCCTTTAATTTTAGAACCCCTTAAAAAATGTGATTGCTTACAATGTCTATTATTTATAGATATATCGAAAAAAATTATTGTTTTGTAAAATATTAAGCAATTTCAAGAAGAAAAATGATTTGTAAGGGGAAAAAATTAATGTATTTTCCAATTTTAAATTGTATTATTTTTACAGTCAAAATTGTTTCAATCTATCTATTACATTTTGTAAATAGATATTATAAATATTATAATTATATATTTCAGATTTTATTATTCATTTTATATTTTAGTTTTAAATTTTGTATAAATTAATATGAATAAATTAGTTTCGTATCTACATTAATAATTTAAGTAACTTTATTCAAGCGACTGAATTAAAAAGTCCAATTTATTTAAAGATGATAATCTTCAACAGGGGAAGCTATAAATAAGGTTTTAAAGGCGACCAAAATGAAATTATTTTTATGGTTTTTGATTTTATTGAGTTTAATTATAAAATATATTATATAAACAGGAAAAAAATGTTTGTTGCTCTTTTTTTTGAAATTGATCGATATGACACCCTTAAAAATGAAATTTTTAAAAACAAAAAATAATATTCCATTATTTTTCATTATTTGTATATAGTTCATAGAGAGTTGTTTTAGTTTTAAATAGTTATTTTACAGATGTACCGTAAGTTAAATAAAAATTTTTTGTGTGTTGTTATCATTACCTGAAAGTAGATAAGGAATAGAAATTGTAAAAATAAATAGAAATAAGCAAATTGTAATAAATAAATAGACACCAGATTCAAACAGAGACATGATGTTGCTATGTTTACAACTAATATGTACCTATACGTATAGTTACTAATGATAATGTACCGTATACACTAGCAAGTTTGGACCCCTCGCAAACTGGCTATAAAGTTATCTCCCTTCCGGGCACAGCTGTTGTCTGAGGTGAGAGTGAATTTGACCATTTATTCCAAACCTTGAACACTCACCCGATGGTTTTAACTGGCCAATGCAATCCTTTCAATATTGTGCACGACCCTTTAAGTCTGGTTTGTTTTAGAACCATTACACTGGTAGATAAGCCCCTGCTTAGACTTAATTGCTTTACTAAATTATATTAAAGGAATGTTGCACACTTTATAGTTAGTAGATATATCGAAAAATAGTATTTTTTTCTTCTTTTTTTTTGTATAAGTCGACGGTGGCAAGCAACCATACGTATGATAGTAAACAATTACTGTAGCCTGTATATAGACGCGTGCGACACTAGGGGTGTCACGTGCGTGTTGCTGACCCTAAAGAAACTTTAATATACCTTTTTTGGAAAATTATTTGATTTGTAAGGGGAAAAAATATATTTTTGTCTTATGTACGTTAGTTCGCCAATTTTAAATTAAGAAATATAAATTCGTCAAAAATAAAATACACACAGTCAAAATTAAGTTAAAATTTTTATCTATTACATTTTGTAAACAGATATTATAAATATTATAATTATAAAAAAAATATTGATTTCAGATTTTAATTAATTTCATTTAATATTTTAGTTTTAAATTTTGTATAAATTAATATGAATAAATTAGTTTCGTATCAACATTAATAATTTAAGTAACTTTATTCAAGCGACTGAATTAAAAAGTCCGAAAAAGTTTGTTTAAAGATGATAATCTTCAACAGGGGAAGCTATAAATAAGGTTTATAAAGGCGACCAAAATGAAATGAGAAAAGTATACAGAATAATATATATTTTACATGGTTCCTTAAATGGAATATTCTAGGGAGATATCTTGGCGTAACAAATCATACTATTGTCCGACCCCTCTAAGCTCATGCCATTTTCCACTCCATAAAATTAAATATTACCTCAGAGAAAGTGTAATTTTATTATGAGCATTTCGTTTAAGAACGAAGATTACCTGTGTATGCTTGTTGCGCTTTAGAATATTTACAATAGGTATTATATACCTATTTTCTTTTTATCATTAACTGCTTGTATTGTAACATCTTAATAGTTGTGTATGTATATAAGACACCCTTAAAAATGAACATAAGTTTTAAAAATAAAAAGTAATATTCTTAATAGTACATTATTATATAAACAATTAAAACATTATACAAAAAAAAAGCAAAAGAGCAAATGTAGATATCATAAATAATTAATATTTATCGCTGATATTTTATACCTAAATAATATAAATTACTGTACTTATACAATTGTATCGTTATATTTATTGCCTTGTTTATTTCCTATATTGTATAACTCTCTCAATGTATAAGCTTCCAATGACGGTCAAATACTTTACTGTAACAATAATAATATTATATAATAATAATATATTTATTTAATCAGACTACATAAGGCCCATTTTGTTAGTTATAAATTGACTTAATTTATGTTAGTAAATGAGCGGTCATGACACTCTTGCGTTGATAACCTGTCCCACCCAATAATTTAGAATGGGACAGTCCATTTTAGCAGCAATTGTCTTCAGGACTCTGTTTGAGCTAACACGCACCCTACCTAACAGCGAAACAATGCGTTTGCGCCGTATTGCGTAAAAATCTTGCAAACATGTGTAACGCACTACAGCAAGACATGTTTTTTATTTGCGAATTATTACTGTTATTATTTGTATAAAAATCTATTTTTATTCAAAATAATGAATATTTTGTAATATTTAGTATGTTAATATATTTAATACATATAAAAAATTGTGTGCACATTTTTTTGTTTCAATAATTAAAGTTTCGAATTTAGCCTTTAATGTCTTTGATTGATATAGTTAAATTTTCTATTAAATATTAGTAATAGATATTTTCTTACAAGATCTTATTAAAAGTATACACTTAAGCTGGTAATTGTCAGCGATATAAAAATTGCTATTATAAAATTATCAGGCGCTAGCATTAGCCCCTGATTGTTCCGTAATAGCAGTGAGTGCTAGAACATATTTGACACAGTTTTTTTTATTATAAGATGAGCATGTTCTTGACCCTACCTCACCTGATGGCAAGTGATGATAAGATCTAGGATAGAGCGCGCTTACCGAGAAAATATTTATTCTTTATTGACTAAAAGAGTCCCAGGTATTTTGTATTTCTTTGGATATACAGACAGGGTTTTACGTTTATAATTTTATCTTTGCATTTTTATCTTTATAATAAATATGTCATGTTAGTTGTAGACAGATAAGTCTGCGTTCTAAATTCAAATATCTAAAGTATTATATTGTATAAAGTATTGATTTTATATTTGTTATGGATTAACTCAAAAATACACGTACTTAACCAATTTAAAAAATTCTTTTACCTATAATAAGCTGCATTATTAGCAATTAATATGGGCTATATTTTTAATTACCCGTGCGAAGCCGCAGTGAATCATTAGTTTTGTTTATAGTTTGTTATTGTGTAGTTGTGTACACGCATTTGAGAGATTTTTATGGAAAAAAAAATATAGGAAGAAATGTTATTAATTATAACTGTGAAATCCTACCTATATTCATACCTTCAATTTCAATGAATAATAATGCGTCATCTGTCGATTGACCACACAAAACTAACTTGGAACTGACCCTCGCCCCAACTCGTGCCCTCCGTATTGTGTGTCAATTAATTAATTATATACGCTCGTTGGACAGACGGATTTCATCCATGTGAACCAAAATTAATTATCGAAATTGATGTCTGACTTTGATTATATTCATTTGGATTTGGCGTAGTGTTTTGTGGATTTTAGTTGCGTTTCGTGCGCTCTAATCGTATTTAGAATTATGATTAATTATTTTAGCCAGAATATAAATAGTGTTTGAAGGTGGTGACAGATAATGTGGGGGATGACATGTATATGCTATAATTGAATGTATTATATAAATATACCGTATGCGTGGGCTTACTTAATAGTACGACTATATTAAAGTTAATTATGTGACTAATTTCCCATAGAATACCTCGTAGTCATTGATGTATAAAAAAATATTAGGAAAACAAAACAAAATTATCCTACAAGAACTCACTAGAAATAAACTTATTTAATAGCTATTGTCAGTGAGAGATTGTAAGTATATTTGTCATTTTTCAACCCATTTTTTTAGGAAGAATATTAATAATTATTAACATTTCTCATTGGTAAAACACTTTACTTCTTTCTTCTTTTTTTGTTTAAATTGAATTCGGTACTCTGTGCAGGAACAGCATAGAACTTCTTATTTATAAAATTGATGTTTTATGGCGTATTTTATGCAAGAATATTATTTGAAATAAGCCCAAATCCTTCTTTATTAACGTGGCACCAAATATCAACAAGATTCTCTTATAGTTATATCGCAAAATACAATCTTTTTCACTTTACTACCTCGAGAAGAGCGTATAAAGAAAATGTAGCCGTGCGTTGGAAATAAAGAATTTATTAAGGGATACGGAGGCCGGTCAGTCACTGTCCCACTGGGTCTTGGGGGACGTATGGCTTTATACTTTGTTTTATAACATAAATGTGCATGATTCTGTTATCCGCAAAATTAGATTTCTGCTTATTAGATATAAGATATCTTGCATGAGATTGAATGCTTTGTTGAATCCGTAAAGTATGTTTTTCTTTAGTATAGTTTTAGGGGCCTATAACGCGTTGGTGTTAGATCAATATTCAATGAGACTCCTAAAAAATTTATGTACGGAACGTGTTCTTAATTGTTCTGAGTTTTACAAATAATTGTAGTTACGAGTGCTTCACTAAAGTGAATTAAGTCAAATCCGTTTTCTCAGAACTTTTATATTAGCTAAACCTTTTTATTGTTACATTGCTGCACAAAAGCACAGAAAATAATCCATAAATCCATAAAGCAGCATAGGATATTTTCAAATTATTTTTTCTCTATTTTTACTTTATCATTATTTTCTAAATGTATTCATATCTTGATATTTTATACATGGTCCATCTTATTCTTTTCAAATGCATCGAACTTATTTCACCATCTTCTAAGTAGTTTCCATTTTTATTGATAAACGCATCTATTTCATATTGCTAAATTGTATGTAGCTTATTTCCTTCTTTTTAAATTCTTCCAATTATTT
This sequence comes from Galleria mellonella, assembly GCF_026898425.1. Taxonomy (NCBI): domain Eukaryota; kingdom Metazoa; phylum Arthropoda; class Insecta; order Lepidoptera; family Pyralidae; genus Galleria; species Galleria mellonella. Next base: position 2,835,392 of record NW_026442023.1, read on the forward strand.
GTCATTTTCTTCATGTCTATTCAATTTTTCTAAATTCCTTTAAATGATCTACTTAGCCAAATTTATTCTTTTTAAATTCGTCCGACTTATCCTGTTTGTGGTTTATCTCAACGCCAGCTTCCAATAAATATAAAACCTAAAAACAATTATTTCTATGCGAACGCACAATAATTGCGATAAAGATAAAACTTCCTAAAACAACGAAATGTCGTCACATAACTTACAGTTAACCCCTAACCGCTGCTCCTAATAAAGGGCTAAGTACAGTCGGACGCGTCGAAAGGTGAACGACCCCTGTCCCAGCGGGACACCTGCTGATGTTATTGACAACAAGCCGCGCCGTTTCTTTTATTTCGCAGTGCAAGGGGGACACGTGAATTGTTACTTTGTGCACTTCGTTTGCGGTTGGATGTGCGAGGAAAAGTTTGCTTTGCTTATTTGTTGAGACATCATTTTGCGTCATGTGTGAGTATTAGGACAATATTTTCCTGTAATAGTGGTTAGTTTAGCAATATATAACAAAAGCCAGAAAATTTGACTAATTGTTAGGTACACAAGCTAGGATTTCTACGAACCAGACAACGATTGTCTGTCAGCCGGTTTTGAAGACACAGATTAAAGATCATTTAAAAAGTTATCCTCACAAAATAATGTGGATGGCAAACGAGTTGGTGGATCACCTGATGAAAAACGAGAAATATCATCTATTAATGAATTCCACTGCTCTCGTGTGTTGCGGTGACTTTTGAACATTGCTCTCTTATAATATTTTAAATATTAAAGAAGATGGCTAAAGATGCAGAAATAGGCAAGATATAAAAAGCCAAATAGTTTCATTCAGACCAAGGATTAAGGTTATTGACAATGACCCCAATGTCGATTCAGCAAAACAGCGGTCATCGAATGCAGTTTTGTTGACAAATTATGGGCTAACGAAGAATCAAAATTGAAAGCTTAAACGACATTTCTATTGTATTTTTACACTACAATGAGGGTCAGGTATAAACATTAGGATTGATCTTGCAAGATGCATAAGGATGCACAGAGTTATCAGTAGAATAAGAAATAACAAAAAATAAAAACTTGTATAAGTATATCGTATGATAACACGACAAATATTATATTTTTTATACATTTGTATAGATTTCTACAATACATATTGTCTAAGTCTTGTTCTTAATATAATACAAAAAATAAATAATTATTAATAACACGGTTGAAAAAGGTAAATAAAACTAACGAAATGAATAATTAAAATTAATAATACAAATTCTTCTTTAATTTATAAGGGTTCAGTGATTCTATTAATCAAGCCAGTTAATTTTAGAAAATTATTTGGTGTAAAGTATCGTAGTATTAAATTGTTTAAATTATGATTTTTTAAAAGAAAAATTTTAATTAAATGGAAATGAACAAACAAACAATAGTTCTCTCATGGTAGGCAGCGCGTACGTGACATCCCTGGTGTTGCAGGCGGCCATAGGCTATAGTTAACGTTTTACCATTAAATGGGCTGTATGTTTGTTTACCATTTTTGTGGTATAAATAAATAACAAACTGCATTTACACTCAGTAAGAAAGAATGAATGAATGAAATAGAGGAATGAAAAGGTAACTAACTTTTATTGAAATTATCACGAAAAAGCTCTCCAATTGAAGTTAGTAACAAAACATTTAATCAATAGACGATATGATGATCAGGTGAATGAATCGTTTGTTTACATTTTTATTAAATTCTATTTTCAATGTGGACGAACTTGTAGACAGAAACTAGTACGTCATAATAGAAATGCAACAATATAATTTTTTGTATTTATTTATTTACTTTATATTGCCATATAAAGTAAATAAATTATATATACATATACACTTAAACTTTACCAACTCAATACTTTTACTAAAAGTACCTAGAGATATTCCTTAAATTATAATATTTTAAAATTTAAATAAATATTAAATATTTAAACCACAATCGTGTAACGTGGTTCAAAATCAGTCCTTTTATCTCACTGCACTGCACTGTCTTATATTGTATTTTACTTCAAATTTATTTTATGCTGATCCCGCTCTCCTAGATACGACCACTAAGGGAACAGTAAAGCTGAGGCTTACACTGCCAAAACACGTTTTACAAACCTACCGACGAATAAAGAATTCATATCAAAGGGAATACTTGAAATAAGACGTAGGCTCTTGACTGTTGTTTGCACATGTTTTCTTTATTTCATGGTAATACATTTGTATTGCTCGTCGCTTTGCGGTGTTTAAATTGTATTGTCATTTATATGGCATCCTTTATAGTATCCTTTGAGGTTTTCACATCGAAATTAAAATTATGTCTTTTTATTTTAGGTATGTATTTCAAAGGTTGTACTCGTGACTTCTTTTGCGGTAAATGTATTTTCTGATACATTTATTTTCTGTCTTAAGTACTACGTCAAATTTAATGACTATAATTAAGTTGTTCAAATATATTTGTTGCATTTAATTCAAATATAAACATTTTTCTCTAAAATATTTGCTATTTTCAACCGACTTCAAAAAAAGGAGGTTCTTAATTCGGTTATTTTATTTTATGTTTGCAGCAGTTCTAAACCGATTTGGAAATTTCTTTTTTTTTGAAAGAATATGCTTATAGATTGGTCAGAGAGATGTTTACACAGAAATTTTATCAAAATCTGTTTAGTACTTTAGTTTTTAAGTTATAATAACTGGGTTTGCTACTAAAAAAACACTGACTTTAAGTCAGTGTTTTTTTTTTTGGAAAAAAAAATATTTATTTTAATAAAGTCATTTTAAGAATATTCTATGAATTTGTGACGAGCTTTAAATATGCATGTAGGAACAATCACCATCATCATCTGCTGTTAACTTTGTACTGTTGAAGGACTTTCTCACAAATTATTATAAGAACGATCCTGGGCCATCTGCATTCACTGGCTCTCTGCAAAGTATTAGAGGTTACCACTCCACCTAATGAGGAGTCGTCCTATACTGTGTTTACCCATAAGAGGTTGCCACTCAAGAAGCTTTCTTTCCCATCGCTTATCGTTTCTTAGAGCTATTTTACCAGCCCATTGCCACTTTAGGTTGCTTACCTTTTGGGCTATATCGGTTATTTTGGTTCTTTTACGGATATCCTCGTTTCGGATTCTATCACGCAAAGGAACTTCGAGCAAATCCCTCTTCATAGTTCGCTGAGTAACTTTAAGTTTTTACATATGAGGAACCATGTAGGACTATGTTTCGGTTCCGTAGGTCATCACTGGCAACACATAGTAGATAAAGACCTTCGTTTTCAAACTTTGTGGGTATTTTGGATGAGGAGATTTGGCGTAGTTTTCTGAACGCCGCACATCCAAATTGGATTCGCCGGTTAACCTTTCGGTCGAAGTTGGACTTAACGAATTCGAAAAGTTGTCCCAGGTACATACAAACTGATCGACAACTTCGAGCGTAGTTTTCTCAATCATAGGGGATATGAATGTTAGACATGATTTTAGGCTTGTCCGTGTTCGTGCACGTTAGAAGCACTATTAGGGTCATCAAACTTATTATTCAAGTTCTCCAGGGATTCTTCTATGATTACTATATCATCGGCAAATGGAAGGTGAGTGATGTATTCCCCATTGTCGTTTATACAGGAACAATCGTTATCGTCTCAGGCATTATCTGTCCACTGCTGAACATAGGTAACAATGTATGTATTAAATTACTAGCTATATATATAATTAGTAAGTACATAAAGTATCTTATATGGAAAGAGCTCCCTGCCGAGGTTTTCCCAAGAGACTACAGCATGGGGTTCTTCAAAAGGGGGATAAAGAGGTTTCTTCAGGGTCGGCAACGCGCGCGTAATATCTCTGGTATTGCAAGCGTTCATAGGCTACGGTAACCGCTCACCATCAGATGGGCCGTATGCTTGTTTGCCACCCCAGTGGTATAAAAAAATGCTAAGTTAGGATATAACCTACCCGTGTACTAAATTTCATTCAAATCTGTTCATTATTTTTACATGAAAAAGTAACAATCTTTCATCTATCAATCCATTGTTACCAACTTTCGCATTTATTATTATCTAATAATAGCTTTTACTCGCGACTTCGTCCGCGTGACTGGAATATGTTTACTGGCCGCAATAAAACGTAGCCTATATCTTTCTCTATCCCATATAGTTAGTGAATATTAAATTTCATAGTGACTGGTTAAGCAGTCAAGATATGAAATAAACAAACTCACTTTTACATTTAAAATATTACTCGTAGTAAAGATAACTATTTTAATGGTATTAAAAGGATTTGTCAATGTGTCTAACTTTCATCTGAACATGTTTTTGAACGTTCATCGTAAAATGAAATTTAATACGAACATAGCCACAAATATATAAAGTATAAGGAGAAAAAAGCGAGAGTTATAGCAAGTGAAGCGTAAAATCGGAAATAGCGAACGGCTCACAACCACCCTAAAACGTTTGCTACTAAATCAGCCTCGCAATAAAAGCACCACTAAAAAGAAATAACATGAACAGAGGGAATGTAATCGATGTTGTAATGATTTCTTTAAAAATATGCTTAAAATAATGAAAAATAAATACATATTTTCTTATTTTTATAACGTTTTCTTTAAAAATATATAAATAATAATAAATTATCAAATATGTAACTATAATAAGATGTAAATACGAATTTCTTTTAGCCGTGTAGGTCCCGGTATAGAATGGGCTACCCCTTCCTTTCCCGTGGGTGTCGTAAGAGGTGACTAAGGGAACTTAATGAATGGGCATTAGCGTCCCTATTAAAATATTCCTAAAAGTCTAACAGTGATTGCCAAACCGCCTGCCAAGCGTGGCAACTTCTGGCAAAACTCCTCTTATGGGGAAGCCTTATATTCAGCAATGAACAGTTAATGGCCGATATGATGATCAATCAATACTATTATACTTATTATACTACTATTTACAATATTAATGAACGCTACAACTATTTACTCATCGACTCAAATAAATTCTATATTTCCAGTATAATAAGTAAGTATGCCGTTTTTATTATTTTTCCCCCATTATAAAAACGTTTAGAGTAAAAATAGTATTTCATATCTTTTGTATTTTCTTACTGTATACCTCAATATTGTGTGGAATCTCAATTTGTTATGATATTTTCTCGTTGCTATCGCATAGACTTGCTATAAAAGTCGCGCTATTGTTGTAGTTGACTTGACGTATTACACTCATAACAATGCACTGTGTGTATGTAGGTACATGCATATATACATTGTTCTTAATATTATTTGTTTAACTTAGGTCTATTTATTTATCTATAGCATGGCACTAACTTTTTAGTACTTACTTTAGTATTCACCTAATGAAAAGTGGTACCTGTCGAACTGAAATAAAAACTGAGTTTGTAATGCTCTAACTTATTGATATAAGGACATCGATTTTTTTATTTTTCAGATTCCCCTGTTGTTCTAATTATTATCGACTGTATTGATTATGAAATTAAATAATTTTTTTATTTTCTAAATTTAACATTACATTTATACAGTAGCATAATAATTTATATGCACGCAAAAACAATTTTGAAACTGTCATCAAGATATATCTATATATTGATAATTATGTATTTATTTTTATTAGATCGTTCAAATAAAAATTAAATTTTATAAAATGAAAGCTATAATTTTTATTTATTTTGATTATATATAATAAACACATTTTGAGATTATTGAATTTAATTGGCCCACATCTTATTGTCTAATAAAATAGTAACTAGACATTGTTTGTTCTGGCATTACGCAAAAACTAGCTATTCTTCTAAATTAGATGCGGTTTTCCCAGTTGTATTCTTGATGGGCTAACTTGATGTAAGTTTTATCTTTATACTAAACTACCTCCTAGCCATGTTGGCAATAGGCTGGATTCTTTATACATGAACCATTGTGTTGCGTTGCATATCGGAAGAATCCAATTGTAATTGTAATTATAATAATTTGTAAAATAAAAAAAGTATGAGTTCTGGTAACTTTAATAAAGAATTTATTATTAGGTATTATTAATATTAGGTATTACTAAAGACATCTCTAAAAGCTTAAGCTTAGCTGCGGTTGCCAACCCGCCTGCCAAGCGTTGCAACTACTGACAAAATTCCCCTTATGGGGAAGGCTTAAGTCCAGCAGTGGACAGTTAACGGCAGAAATAATAAGTTAATACATCATCTACGAGTGATCTAAATTAATTGGTTCTCTTACGTCTGAAATCATCGCGTATTTAAGTAGCGAGTAATACGTTAATTTAAATAATTTAGTTTATGTATTGGAATTTTGACAGCTAACACCGACGTTGCCGCAATCTCGTGGCGTAAACTCTCATATCAAATCATGCATCATAAGTCGCTTAATATATTATCTTTATCAATTCGTGGGGGGAAATCAATTATAATTAATAAATTTTAGCAGAGGACAACTTTACACATGAGTAACACTGTTCCATGAGTGTTTGATCATGGCTGAGATTTTGGCGTTGAAATTACAGGGTACGGAGCATAATATGTTCGTCCTCTAAAATGGTAACACAATAGAGGTACCACTGGTGTCATAGTATCATAAATGAAAAATTAGAAAAGAATTTTGTAAGTTCAATATCTAAAGGTAAAACAGGATTGAAAGTTGTATGGAATTTTGTCAATTTAGATGCATGAAATTTTATGCAACGAGAAATCGAAAACTACACGCGAGCGAATCTGCGGGCTAAAGTTAGTATAGGCGATAGTTAATATGAGAAAAAATATAACAACACATTTTGCCTTAAATGTATCCATCTAAACTGTCTCATATTAACGAAAATGTGGTTTTCTGAATATGAATAAATCATAAGGTTTTCTCTTCCTATTTGTGATGGCATGCATAAATTGATTATGTATGAATGAGGGTCATTTATAGATATAATGTGTAAACAGACACTGTAACATACGTCCTCAGAAGAATAATATTTTCCCATATTTCTGGTCCTATTGCTATGACAAAACATTATTGAATGAACGAATGAATCAACGAACAAACAAACGGACGAATGTATGTATGAATTAATTATTTAATAAAATTAATGAATTAAGTAATAAAATAAATAGATTAAATTAATTAATTAATTAAGTTATTATTCCTCTCAAAGAATGGTACAGATTAGATTCATAAGTTAATGTATACAAAAAAATCTTAATTACAGGAATAAGGTAAAGACTTTAAATTTGTCCTTTAATTATGTAGAGTTAAAATAACCATAGTGAATTTTAATGTAAACACTTTCTGGAGGTTTATGATAGTTAAAAGTGTATGCAAGCAAGCAAACTTAAAAACCGCACCGAAATCTTAACAAATAATAATCTTTATAATCCGTGTATTTTTTTTATACAAGAAACATGATATATATATTTTGACTTACATATATACTCGTATCATAGATTGAGCCATCCTTTCCTTTCCCGTGGGTGTCGTAAGAGGCGTTTGTGTACCCGCCTGCTAAGCGTGGCAACCACTGGCAAAATCTCCCCAATGCTAAAATTGCCATAAGGAATGGTCCCGTTTTTTAAGTCAGTTTATAGCGAAGGCCTGTGTTCAGTAGTGGACAAATAACTGCTGATATGATGATGATGATGATGATGACATCAATGTCTTATAATGTCTATAATACTTAAATAAATTTTTAACCAAAGAAAATAACTATTATAAATTATTTTAAGAATCGATAAGGCGTCTCAGTTCAACTCTCACTTGACCGGTTTTTTATTTTTATATGAAATATTCTTTAACATTTATTACTTTGTAATATCCTTAAGGTCAAGAATGATGTACTTTTATTGTGATATTTATCGGATCAATACTTTTTACACGAATTCTAAATACAAAATACTGTTCTCATGGGAGGACCCATGTCTCATGGGTAATTTTATTGAGAAGGTAAATTAGTCGATTTTAAAGTAAACATTTGAAAATTTATTCCGTGATTCGAAATTATAATTAGAATGTAATTTTTTTTTATTTGAACATATACTATGCTTACGACTTTGTTCGTGTGGTCAAGATAAGGAGTTGCTTTATCTTCCTCTGTTTCAATTATTACGTGTTTTTTAAATTTTATAACGATTGGTATTGTTATAAAGATACCAAAAAAAGTTATCAACTATACTTAAATGTAAAATAATATATAAGTAAAGGTATATAATAATATCATCATTAAATAAGTACTAAAAACATGTTTATAACTAGTTGTAATCAGAATTTTTTAATATCAGTTATTTTTAATGACAGAAGTAATACAATTATACAGCTTAAATTGTTCAACATTGTGATTTCACTCTGAGAGAAACCGAAAAGTTTACTTAAACATCTGGTTATTTGAAATTTACAAGAGATTCTGAACGCTAATTAATTCTAACTCATCTGATACGGTTAATTTGAGTCAAAGCTGACTCCCGTGATTTATATGGGGGATTATTACTATTCTCGTATTAAAATTGGTTCTTTGAAGTTATTTATTAATTTTTTATCCCTTTGTTTCTTTCTCGAATTTTCAAAATTTTGAAATTAACAAAGAAAATTCAAAACAGAAAAAGATCGTTAAATCTATGGTACTTTTCACGTCTATAGGCGATGGTTACCATGTTCCATCAAATGGACAGTCACTTGTTTGTCATTCTAAGTACCATAAAAAAAGATACATAATATACGTTAGAGTCAATACATAGTAAATCATGAGCAATGACGGTCAGTGTATAGTTACTGCTTCTTTCTGGTTTGGCGTCTACGTCTGACATCTATACAAAGCTATACTCTAGATATCGTCATAGTCGTAGAATACTGACGGATCTTTATATGTAATATTCGGCAGATCCGTCAGTATTCTACGGCTATGACGATATATGTAGCTCTTGATAAGTCCTATACTAGTTTTGTCAAAATTAAAGTTGGTTTGTTTGTGAAGCCGAATTCCTACTAAAATAATATATAATGATAACATATGGTCCTGTTTGTCATTCTTCATATTACGTCACACTTGATCCTCGCGTCGGGAGCGTCATTATGGTATCCACCCACGTCACTTCACGTGAGTAGTGTTTTATTGTGACAGTTTGTTGTGTTTATGTCCTTTGTGTAAATTGTATATAAATAAATTTGTCCATACACATATACATATATATTAGTATATATATGCATATATATTTAAAAGTAATGTTTATATATTATATGTGTTTCTTATGTATTATGTGTATGTATAATTATTTTAATATGTAACCATAATTTTGTGACATATTTTTCAACACCACTGCACTTTATACGCTTTCTGTTTTTAACTGATGGTTAGCAGGTAGAGAATGCCATATGGCATGAAACTCGCCACTTGTTCAAAGTTTTAATATAAAATAAAGAATAAATAAATAAATATATGTGTACCTGAAATTATATAAATACACATTCAGGTATATGAAATATGTACAGAATGGTATAGAATGGGCTATCCCTTCTTTTCCAGTGTGTGTCATAAGAGGTGACTGAGAGAACTTAGTGATCAAGAGTTGGGTAGCAGCGTCCCACTTTAAACATTACCAAAAGTCAAATTTCGGTTGGTTCGGTGTGGTCCCGGCATAGAATAGGCTACCCCTTAGGTGTCGTAAATTGCGATTAAGAGAACCTAATGGTAAACGGATGGGCAGCATCTCTCTTTATACATCTTCAACAGCCTAAATGCGATTACCAATCCGCCTGCCAAGCGTAGAAATTACTAGCAAAACTCCCCTTATGGGGAAAGCTTATGTTCAGCAGTGGATAGTTAACGGCTGAAATAATAATAAAAATGGAAGTGTAGTTGCGAAAATAAATTAGTTAAACTTGTTTTTAGTTAATAACCTAAATTTGGAGAAGTCAATGGACTTGACATGGAATTAGATAAAAATCAAATTTATAACTTATAAGCCGATATAGAAAATAAAACAATCTTAAACTTTATAACTTGATTTGTGACTTAAACCATACTTAATCGCAAAATGATTAATCACATTTTACTTCATGTTAGGTTTGATATTTAATTAATATAGCCTCTACAATTCAATTCATACTTTATATATATATATATATATATATATATATATATACATTAATAATAGATTAAAGTATAAATTATAATGTAGAGAAAAATAATTAATAAAAAAAATAATGGCAATTGGTTAAGAGTGTACGTAATGTGTCTATTGTAGAAAAAAATAAATAGAAATGTAAAAATAAAAATATAAAATGGAAAAAATTATAGAAATAATAAAGAAGTGGAAATATATTTATATAAATCAACGTGTATTTCATTGGTTTATGTAACAAACTAGGGAAATTTGCTAACCATACTATTAAATAATATTTAAAATGAGGATTGTTGCAAAGTACAGGTGTCAATCATATCATCACGTTATTTGCTAACATTGAAATATCAGTATCACACAGTTGTGAGTGTCAATTTGGTGAATGCACACGTTTTTATGTTGACAGCCAACTGGCTGAGAGAACTGAAGGCATTTCTAAATTTGCAGTCCATATCAGTATTCCGTTCTCGTAGTGTAGGGGGCGGCTGGCATTTCATTACCTATCCATATAACTTAGTATAGACTTCAAGACCATCAGGACACGAATGTGAGTTAGGTGAATAAAAGCATCGCTTTACTGCTCACCGAATATGGTTCAAATTTCGCCAGCATGCACCACATGTGTGCAGACGAATTTTTTTTTATCTAAAAATATGTTTTCTTCTTATAACACGTCACGTTGCTCATGTTGATGTGGGCTCTTTTTATTTTTTCCAGTACAGAATGAGCAGGAAAACGCCATGTTCTTAAATTGTGAAGTAACACAACAAGCTACAAGATAGGGAAACCTCTTATATTTATGACTTTTACTCTATATAAATGATAATTCATTATGGTATTTACAGTTAACGGAGACGACATACAAGTATATATTCTTAAGGATGGTAAAAGGAAAATTTATAAAAAATTCAACAATGAAATCAAGTTTGTCGTTTTCTGCTTTTCGGCTCTTTATGGCTGAATCTCATTATTTAACTTACATAATAAAATTGTAACTAGACGATGTCTGTATCTACATGGAAGATATTTAAGAGAAATTAATTGGTTTGGTAATTTGGAGAGGATGGATGAAAGAAGAATTACAAAAGAGATTTATCGAGCAAGAATGAATGGAGATGTCGGTAGGTGCCACCCTAGACGGACGTATGTTAACCAAATAGGTGACTTACTGAAGAAGGGCCAAATTATAAGTACCCGTAACCGGCGCGCGTGTATGAAAAGATTGATGAATGTGGAAGAAGCGAAAGAGGTTTGTTTGAATCGAAGCATTTGGCGTTCCATTGTAACCCTAATGGGAGACAAGCGTGACAGATATGTATGTATTAATGTAAGAGATTTTAATGGGACCAATAGAAGCCAAAACAATATATACTTTTTTAAATTATATCTGTTTGTATGTTTGCTCTAGAATCATGCAATAACTACTGCACTAAATTAAACGCGACTTTGAATACTGTATGTTCAATGTAAAACGTTTTATCTCTAAATGCCATCTAGAAGTCATCTTTTTAATTTCTTTTCTACTTCTGAAAAGTACGTGTACGCACACGAAGTAGCGGGTAAAAAGCTAGTTATTAGATAATGAAGCCACTGTCTGTCTTAAATAATTGAGAGTCAATAAACAAATACACAGTTTTAAACTGTTACTTATCACTTACAGTAAGCAATATAGCATTTCGATATAATCGAAAGGCTACGGTAACCACTTACAATCGGGTGGGCCGTATGCTTGTTTGCCACCTCAGTGGTATAAAAAAACTAATGCTCCGATCAATAAATCCCATCTCCAACATTTATTTTGACTTTGTTTTTTTCTATTAAATGATTATTACAGACATTTATTTCGGTAGCCTACTTAGAACATACTAATATTTCAAAAAAGAAAATGAGTTTGTACCTCTTAAGGTAACAAACAAACAATTAAGGCGCCTTAAAGGCTTAATCAGTCCCTATGAAATTCGATATACATGTACTATTATATGGGATAGAGATGGATATAGATTACGTTTTACCCCGATTAGTAAGCATATCTCGGTTACGTAGACGAAGTCGTGAGTAAAAGCTAGTACTGAATATAAGTAAGGCCTATTAACTATTTATGTTCCGATCCATTTATTGTGTGTAATTATCATTTATTCAGGAGGATAAACGCTTATATATTGTATAATCCAACTAATTATTGCATTATGATATAATATATTTAATTTATTTATCATTTCTTTTGGAGACCTATGTTGAGCAGTATTGAGTTAACGTTTGACATGATGATGACGATGATGATGATTATTATTATTATTATGATATAATTTAAATAACACATAGATAAAAATAATTAGTCTGTGTATAATATTTATTAAAGAGGATATTTACTCTGTGCATGCTTTTAACAAACGTTGCTTCCCTTCTTTGCAATTTAAATACAGTCATACTTCAGAAAGTAAGACACATCGCTTTGTTCACCTGATATTCAGTAACTAAGTCGCTGACTTAGTTTCTGAAGATCAGGTCCAGTAAAGAAAAAAAATGTATAAACATAAGAGAAAATTTAAACTTCGAATGTTTCAGTTTTTACTATCCGGTTCATTGGATTTACTTCATTCAGGTTCAGCCAACTAAATACAATTGCAGTAATATAATTATGCAATACAGAAATGGAAGTATTCAGGTACCGAAAGAGACGAAGTACCATTACGTATTCTATGCTTATAGTCTCGATCAATGAACGTCTAACGAACTACGTCTTATACAAGTAGGAACATTTTGTTCTCAAAAAAATAACAATGATGACCAAAAAAAAGGACAAGATGTTTTTTAAACTTCTTAGATTCAAAATATTTGAATTCTGAATGTGGAATTGCATATGTGTATATCATTAGATATTACAATAAATTTATTTACACTTTATTACACCATTTAAAAAACATTAAATACAGTAAATTTTAATGATAAATGATACAAAAGGCAAAATTATATATATATATATATATATATATATATATATATACATAAACATACATATATTTAATAATATAATACATAAGATAGGAGAGAATGATAAAGATAGATAAAAAAAGAAAACAAAAAACATAATACTAAAGGGAGAGATAGTAGGACTTAACAGATTATTTGAAACTAGTGAAAGTTTGAGCGTTTAAAATAAACGATTAAAATAAATTGTTTATTTTAATAGTTTATTTTTAATTTATACAGTTACAATTGTTACAAAATCAATATTGGTTAACACAGAAGTAATGTTTATTTAAATTGAAGTCACCATTATATTGTCATGTATTAACTAATTTATAATGTTAACTATAATTCATTTGTATGTTATTTTTATTTTATAATTTAAATCTTATTGTTATTATTTATTTTATTAATTTCAAAATTATAATGTAAATATTGACTTGCCATTGTGTGACGAAAACTGTTACATTGATTAATAAAGAAATATAATAATAATAATATTGATTGCAAAGAATAATCAAAATCTGTTCACAATTGGTGATGTAATGCGGCCAATAAATACATACAACTGAAAACCTACTGATCTTATAAAATGTTATATCAACTATAATATAAATAGAACAATGTGGCATTGTACAGATATTGGGCGACAAAATTCGTATTATACTCGGGTTTCCAATAGACAATGGCCTAATATATTCCCCCTTCTACACTTGTAAAGATTAGGCTTCTTATTCGTTGCACGTTTTGAGTTTTATTGGAATTAAGCTATCCTGAACCCTTTGCCTGTGTAGACGTTTTGGCGGCATTACCGTGGATTACAGTTTTTAGGAGGGAACATTGAGGATCGACTGTATTGTAAAGCCAGGAGCACATTAATGCGGTGTTTTGTTTGAAACACTTCATAAGAATGAGCTATGGGTGGCTTAATGTACTTACATATAATAAATATGTACTGTTTCTAGAAATTTCTATTGAAATTGCTAGCAAGATTTATAACATGCATTATTATATGTGAATGTTATAAATCTTGATGCTTTAGGTGTTATGTTTTTTGTTGATATTGTATGGACTTTATTTTGTTCCATACCGAAACATTATTGAATTATTCGGATATTGACAATTATCTTTTTTTTTAAAGGATTTTATCAGCCCTATTGTATATTTAAGGTGGTTTTGAGTACCTTTTCCTTTTTATTAAAATTAGTTGTCAAAAATAAATCAATTAATAATTTCTGTAGTGCAATTGTAGTTATAAACAATGCAATGAATAGTAAATAAGCTGACAAAATACTTCGTGAAAAGTCGTAACCTCTTTAGAAATGAATAGCGTCATAAACATCTAAATATAAACTGTGCATATCTCCTAAAATCACTGTCATACCTCACATTTCAGTCTGCTTCATGGCAGAAACATAAGTAGTACAAAGATACTATTACACAAAGGCTCCCGCTGGTAAAGTTTATTTGTCTATCTATTTGGTTGTGGCTCTAAGAAATTTACCAATTTTACTATACACTATAGTTTTTGTGAGGAAGGAAACATTAGTTGCTTTTCATCCGGATCACGCCAACTCAGATAGGATCATTTATATTTATAGTCCACTAAAATGTGTTAATGATTGTAGACTTTGCTTTAAGTAAACAGTTTATGTCGAAATATAAAATCCCTTTTCAAATTTGCGAATCCCTGCAGAATTACTTTAGAATTTATTTGTTATTGTAATGAGAATCAACTAAGTAGCTCGAGATTTTTACCTTTGGAGTTTTCAGTAGCTGCTAATACATGCTAATTTATAGGTTATCATTCTCATTATTTATTATTTGCAAAAGAATCAAAGTAACCGATATAGCCCGAAGGATAAGCAAGCTGAAGTGGCAATGAGCTGGTCACATAGCTTGAGAACCGACAACCGATGGTAAAGAAAGGTTCTTGAGTGGCGACCCCGTATGGGCAAACGCAATGTAGGACGACCCCCCACTAGATGGAGTGACGACTTCAAATGCATCGCAGAGTGTCAGTGGAGGACCGTTCCTTATGGCAGTCTATGGGTATACCTAATAAAACCTTATAACATTGACCGTACGGTAGAATGTACGGTGTTTGTAATCCTTAAATTTGGAATAAATTCAACACATAAGAATTTTGTGGCAACCATACTCTATATTAAAGGTCATACAAATTTAGACATTATGCCACGGTAATAAGGGATTAGGAATATGGTTGGTTATGTCAATACATACATATGTACCTATAGACGTAGGCTATAAAGTGTACTCGTAAACTATTGTGCGTTTTTATGATTCATCTCGAATGTTTGCTGAAACCCTCACGTGTAATAGATATTCAGATATATATAGGATGTAGGGTGTATTGTACAATCAGTGGAAAAACGTATTTAAAAATTTCATTTTTCCACGACAAAATATACATTTATTTATTAATAATTACATATTTATAAAAAAAAAACAACTATTTAATTATACAATTTCACAATATGCTAGAAAGCTGAATAGCTTTAAGCACATACTGAGTTGCCTGTTGCGTACTTTACACGTACATTCTTACACAATACTGTGCATAAAGAATATTTTCAAAAACATGTCACATTTTATACACGAACTTGTTATTTTCATTCTCATATAAAAGAATTCGAAAAGAATGTTCAACAATTTACCAACAAAGACAATTTTTACACAACGGTCAAAGAAAGATAAAGATCGAGGAAGGAAAAGAGGTGGAAGTTCAATACGACGAGAAAGTAAAAAAGCAACTGAATATAAAAATCTGTGAAGTCTTTCATTATGTGAAAGACCGCAAAAAAATGGAGAGAATTTGCTCAGAGTAGCTAGTGTGGGTTGTAAAGTGATTTATGTTGTGGCTGCGTTCCAGTTTACATTGGTATATGTACTAGCTGTATCATATGTCTTCTTTCACATAAATTATGGTAGAAAGAAATGCTATGTGTTAATCTAGAAAATGGCAGGACCACGTCCATTCGTGCTTTGTATCAAATTTTAATACAAATCTCATTTCGTGGATAAATTTATTTAAATAAATAAATTCATTCATTTTTTCAGCTTTCTAATATTAAATAAATGCCCAAACATCAGTACAAACTGTTAAATTTGGGTGCAAATAAATAAAATACTATAGTGTAATGTTGTTTTCAAATAAGGATTCAACACGACTGTACAAGTGCGAAATTTGTGCAGTACTCGTGTCTAAGTAAATTTGGTCATCTCACCCAATCTCTGTTTATGAGGGTAACTCCCCTGCATGAAGTATCGAGATTTAAGCACACTAACAATGAATCATAGTCTTGAAGACGTTTCTTATTTAATTTACCCCCAAAGTGTTAATGTTCATCCAAAATTTCAGTTTACTAAAATAAGGTTATTATTTTTTTTTTATCAAAAACATAAATTCGACAATATGTGTATTAACAATTTGTGGATTTTGACAATTTTTTTTAATCAAATGTATTTAATCCCGTCTTTGTTTAGTAATGAAATAGTTATTTTGCAATCACGTCATTTGATTGCGTTTCTAAGAAATTCGGTATTGCAAATAAGTACATGGATGATCCTATAAAAAAAGTGATAACTGTTGCCTACATATATGAACAGAATAATGGGCATTAGAAACGTCCTTTGTTCTTCTTTACATTAAGATTAAAATATATTCGTACGTATCTTATTCCAGTTCTAATGGTTGTAAACATAACATGTGGTATACAACAAAGTGCTTTAATAAATTTGCAATTCTGTTTGCAACTTTGTTTGCGTAGACTAGGTACACTGTTGATTTATACAGGAACAGTGTATGTTAGAACTTATACATTTTATTGAAGTGCAAAAAATGTATAAATTTTGTAGTCAGCGCAAGGAGGTTCGAGTATTCGAACCGTTAGCGGTGCCCTGATATTAATGTCCTCTCCGTCAGGTTAGGTTCGGTCTTATGTAAGCTTTCTCGGACTTAGAATACCATTTGCACTCGTCTCTCTACTTTCAGTGACACTGAATAGGCCATTTATCCTCTTTTAAACTTGTAAATCCTTACAG
This sequence comes from Galleria mellonella, assembly GCF_026898425.1. NCBI lineage: Eukaryota > Metazoa > Arthropoda > Insecta > Lepidoptera > Pyralidae > Galleria > Galleria mellonella. The sequence continues at coordinate 2,852,545 of NW_026442023.1, forward strand.
ATTTGTTATAAAATATATTAGCCTCCAATCTCGCCCGCGTGACCGGGATATATTCACTAACTGAGGTAAAATTTAGCCTTCTCTCTCCCATATAAGATTGTTCAATTTAAACTTACTTTTATATTTAAAATAATCATCATATTAGCTGTTAATTGTCTAACTGCTAAACATAGACCTACTTCTTAGGAAGTTTTGCCAGTAGTTTCCATTGCTTGTAAATTGGCTAGTAGTTTTTATTATTTCGTTTCAATGTGAAGTGACAGATAATACTCGATCTTTCTCCGAATGAATTATAGCCCATACGATCGCAATGTTTCTTACTAGTACCATATATGTTTGTTTTTACAAAGTCTTACAATATAAGAGAATAAACACAAAAATTATAATAAATTATTATTATATCGGCGAATTAAATAAAACAATTCACCAATTTATAAATTTTACCTCAATTTGTATTTAATTACAAAATAATCATTAAATATTCTCTCTATTCTGTACCTAAGGTATTATGTTTCTTAATTATATTAAGTAGTGTATTGATTCTATTTTATTTGAGATCGAAATATTGTTGAATTATTCGGCCATTGATAATTATTAAAGGTAGTATTAAAAATCATCTTTCTTTTTATTGAACTTAACATATAAAATAATCAGCAAAAACGACGTCTCGATTCTAGCGCCATCTAGTATTTCATGTCCAATTTTGTTCAGTGATCAACCACCTTAAAGATTTCTATGTGCAATAAAAGCGAGAAGAATTATTGATATCAAAAGATGTCACATTCATTATGATTAATAACCGTACAAATTTCTTGTTCGAGTCAAACCAAATTAAATAATATTCAGAAATTTGTTGACAAGAATATACGTGTCAACGCCTACTCAATCTCTGACGTCGTTTGACAAGCTATTGCCTGCCTTTTGCAATTCCAAATCTTTTAAACTGGCTTTAAATTTCCGTAGAAATTTAAAGCTTGTTTGATACTTGAAATTGAACATTTTATGAAATAACTTGCATAAGCGCATGAAAATTCTAAATATGTTGAATGTTTAATTATAATTAATTTAATTTATATATTTTTTTATTAGTTTCATAATATAATATTCAACATTGTACTCGGCCATAAATTAATATTAGTAATTTATATTTATGCGTGTGTCATTTTTTTATAATACTTATAGACAACGGGTAAGTATTTAATGAGGTAGCACGGGGCAATTACACGCGGTGCCAAAAAAAATTAAACCTATGCCCAGCAGTGGATTAATGTGGGATATGAAGTCATATTTATGTTAGATTTTTTTTATGCGACTTAGAATGCCATACAAGCTGAAGGCCCATCTGATGGAAAGTGGTAATCATCGTCTATACACATGAGCAGTACCATGGACATAATAGAGTATACTGCTTTGCCCACGATACCCCCTATGCGTTGTCATTCCTGAGATTCAGGTGTAGTTCCTCTGTGTGCTGTAAATTCACTGCCATATCTGAAACACAGCCCAAACACAACTGCTTCACGGTAGAAACATGAATGGATCAGAGGTGCCCAAGCAAATTTCTTTTGTACAAAGTCTCCCTCTGGTGAATGCATGTATGTATCGTGCATGTATTGCATGGTATGGTAGCATAGAAAAATTGCTACCATACCATATTATTTACTAAAAGGTTTAATAATTGCCAATTTAACATATCACTTCAAATGGACTAGCTAGATAGATAAATAGATGATAATTAAAACGGCAAACAGACTAACGCCCTACCTAATGGAAAGTGGTAACCGTTGCTTATAAAGATGATTAGTACCATAGATATTGGCAATATACTGTGATGACCTCGGTACCCTTCAGTCATACTTCTATTTTTAAGGACTAATATGTTAAGCCTTCTTACCCTGTAATTTTAATATTAATAAGCATAAATTTTACACAATAGATCTATGTAATTGATTCATGAATTAGTGGTTACGTATTTCAAATGTGCTGCGACTCTGTGTAAAATTTTATTTTGTGGTTTTATTTATTTTTAGTCTATCCTTTTATTACATAAACTAAAATATAAAGGACGGTCCTGAGCCACCTGCTTCCACTGACCTCTTGCACTGCATTTGAGGTCGTCATTCCATCTAGTGGGGGAGGGGGTCGTCCTACACTGCGTTTGCCCGTTACGAGGTCGCCACTCAAGAGCCTTTCTTTCCCTATTCGTTGTCGGTTCTTCATGTTATGTGACCAGCCCATTGTCACTTCAGCCTGCTTATTACGAACTATACTCGTATACTGAAAATAATTATATTATACCTTTAATAATAAATGGTTAGGTAGATATTTCGTAACATACATAAAATTACAATCAAGTTGAGAACCGAGTTTTTTTGAAGTTAATAAAATGCTAAAATATTTTCATCACAACATGTCGAAACAGCGGTCCTGTAGGCAGCTGACGGCAACACAAGGGTTCGAGCCGTTGAAAACTGGCCAGTTATAATTAATTTGGAGAGTCGGTACAAACGGAACATGATCTGACGACAAGTGCCAATGATTGAACATCGTTCGCTGTTGTTTCAAAGGGTTCTTTAGGGGTCCGTGATAAAGTGTTCGGTTTTTTATAAAATGTTATCCGATGAAACGGTAAAGAGAAAAAACGCCCAAGTTCTTTGTTATGAGTGAAAAAATAACAAAGGGGTGATAAATAATAATGAAGTGAAAAATGTGGTGTACTTTGTCTTAAAGACATAGTGTTTTTTTATACAACTTAGAATGGCAAACAAGCTGACGGCCCACCTTATGGAAAGTAGTAACCGTCGCCTATAGACATGTACCATGGACATAACAGAGTATATTGTTTCGCCCATGATACCCCCCATGCGTTGCCATTCCTGAGGACTCAGGTGTTATTCCTCTGTACCCAGTAAATTCAAGCCATATTCCACCCTTCAAACCGAAACACAGCCTTGCAAACATAACTACTTCTCGGTTGAAACACGAATGGGACAGAGGTACCCAAGCAATCGACTTTTGTACAAAGTCTCCCTCTGGTAAATGTAATGCATAACTATAAGTCATTTCAGATTTCACAATATGCATGGACTTGGTGACTACATAATTGTAATGTGTTCATAAAGAGAAATAAGACATCAAACATAGAACAAACCACATAAATTTAAATCTCAAAAATTTACGTATACTCCATATTATAACACTGCATATAAATAAATAAATTATTTGCTTTTAAAATTTATTATGTTTTTATTATCATAACTATTGACATTCAGTCAAACTGCGGAACCTTGGAGTTTATTCGTTATTCATTTGTCTAATATTTTTAATCAAATCGTACTCAGTCTCTTATTACGTTGACATAAAGTTAAAAACGAAGGGAAGAAAATAAGCAATATTTTGTATGCAACATGACTGGTACCCATTGCCCTTTTATTGCGTTTGCTCTGAGGGAATGAAATCACAACTTTTGGAAAGAAATGAACTGAAAGGGAAAGGGTTGGGCACGAGTGGAATGGAAAATAGATAGTAGGTACGTTGATTTGTTAAGTCCTCATGTGCATACTAATGCTTGGGTGGGTTTAATTTAAATTGTTTTGAGGGGACATACCTATTGTTTGTTATACATGAGGTATTTTTTAATAAAGTCCAAATGAAAATTACGCTTTAAAAGTTGCCTATTAATTAAGATTATAATAACTTATTAGTATTAGTAGCAGTTTTAGCTGCTTAGCTATAGCTATAGCTAAGTAGCTAAGACTAATTAGCTATTAGCTTTAGTTAATAAGTCTTAGCTATAGCTAATTAGCTATATAATTATAGCTAATTAGCTATAGCTAAGACTATTAGCTATAGCTAATTAGCTATAATTATGTATATATGTATGAATCTTTAACCTCAGTAATAAAATATATGAAATGTGAAAGGTCGTTATTGGCATCATTTCGAAAACAATAACTATCAATAATTATAACTCAATACAGGGCAGTCAAGGTATTCCCAAAGAGGATTGACGTCAGGCAGGTGGCCGGTCGTAAAAGTAAAAACCAAATCTTTTTGTTATATGGATAAAACCATATTATGTCGACCGCAAAAAAGTTTGGGATAATGGTAGGAAGATGATGACATGGCAGTCAAGGTGACTTCAAATGTTGGAGTATGCAGAAACACGTTATATCAGCCGTTAATTGTCTGCAAAGCTGTGGGGCGAAACTCAATCAATAAATCTGTAAAATGTTTGTTTGTTCAAGTTAGTTAAAAATACTTTTGACTGAACAGGTTGGTCCAAAAGTGGTTTTGATTAAAAAATATTGGTTACTTGTACATTTGACTGCAAATTTGCGGTTAGGTTACGTACTTTTAACTGTTATTTTAGTCAAAAGTGTTATTGACTAAAGCATACGGTCATAAGTACATTTGACTGATTTTGCTTGTACTTTTGATTGGTTAAGAGTTTTGAATGCAATATATAAACTACCAATGTTAGCGCTACAGCCCGAGAAGCCATCAAAAAGGAAGACGTCACAAGTCTATTAGCGTTATGGGCATACGCATCGTGCCCACAGCGGTAGATCTGTGCTTGCGTTCAACCAAGCAGGGATATTATTAATAAAAATTTATGGAAATTATAATATGTCCATGTGGTCCCGACATAGAACAAGCTACCCTTTCCTTTCCTGTGGGCGTCGTAAGAGACGACTAAAGCAACTTAATGGAAGAGAAATGGGAAGAGTGACGCTGCTGGTCACTCCTAAAACATCTTTAAAATCCTAACTGCGGTTGTTACCTCGTCTTACAAGCGTAGCAATTCTCTCCTTATGGGGAAGGCTTATGTCTAGCAGTGGAAAGTTAACGGTTGGAATGAAAAATATCTGAGTATTATATTTTATATTTATTTTTTATTTGTAAATTGTACAAACAGGACTGGACGAGACTTCTAAAACCTAATAAAATCTACAATGATTAATCATGTATTTTAATACAAGGATGTAAAGGTGAAAATTGTGTGGGCGGCGGTTGCATTTTGAACACAATTAGAGGGGGCTGCTACATCGTAATTTATCAGTAGGGAGTAGAGTGCAGTAGCGACAATCACGAAATGCTTTTATTTTTTCTCACCAGAGTCTTTATGACGTCATCAACGGTGGTTCTGGTCGGTATACTGTTTCCACACGTGACCTGGGGTCAGTGCAATTTATATATATAGAGGGTTTCCCTTATTGATTTATTAGACTATACAGTAGTTGTACTAGTGGAATTATGTTGATTTTTTTTTCAAGTAGCATTTTTTTTACATTACATTTTATTTAAAAACACATTTTAAAATGTCGTGTAGTTATGATATAGAATAGGCCACTGTTTTCTGTCCCGTGGGTGTCGTAAGAAGGCGATTAAAGGAATGTAATGGTCGAGGAATGGGCAGCAGCGTCCCTTTTAAAACAATACTAAAACTTAACGTTTGCGGTTACTAACCTGCCTGTCAAGCTTGGCAACTCTTGGCACCTCCCTTATGGGGTCTATATCTAGCAATGGGCATTTAATGTCTGATATTATAATAACATTCTTGAAATAAATAATAAAAGTTTTGTCCAACAGTGGTCCGTAATAGGCTGATAACGATGCTGATAATATAAAAAGTCAAATGTTAAAAAAAAATTAGACATTAAATTAAAAAAAAAAGACAAATTTACTTTGTATTATATTTATATTATACGGTTTCTTATTATATGTATCCCACAAATAGTATTATGAGAGGGATATTGTGAAGGTCATAACCATGACCAACATTTTTTTTACAACACAGAGGGCAAACGAGCATGCGGCTCGCCTGATGGTAAGTGACTACCGCCGCCCATATTCACCCACAACACCAGCAACATTGCAGGTGTGCTGCCGGCCTTTTAAAAAGGAATACTATGAAATATCACAAAATACACCACTTTTACTGTAATATCTACGGTGGTAGTCGTGTCTAGATGCAGTGAAACGTTAACACTTTTAATCACGAGAGTTACTTCATTATGTTTGCTATTTTAAATAAAAAAAAATGTCTCAGAAAAACATATTGTTATTTCAATATAATTTTAATAAAAAATGAGTACATAAGAAACAAAAATTTGCAGTTTTATCGTTAAGAGTTGATATCTTCCACTAAATTAGCAATATTCAGCATCAGTAAACATGAACCGGTGTGAATGCATGAGATATGTTTCATAACTTATGAATATGAATGAAGCAAGAGACGTGTAAAAGTTAGACGCTTAGTATCTCTCTGCCTACTCCGTATAAAATCTAGCGTAAAGATGCATACATGTTGTGAGCATAAAATTTTGTTTACTCGATATTTTACTTCAAAATTCAATGACACAATGAAACATTGGTGGTGTATATTGTATCCGACCATACTTGGGCTGCAGCCAACCTCACCTGGAACTGACATGATTTGCTGAAAAATTACCACTTTAGCTGAATATAACTTATGTGTAATGCTTTAAAATATTATAGGTAATAATATTAAGCTATATATCATTTTATAAACTAATTTAAATAATAATACAGTATTTTTTTTTTAAAGAATGAATAAGAGAAAAATAAATATTTATTTTGTGTGTACAATGGCCGTGTAGTTCCGGTGAAGAATGGGCTACCTCTTCCACTACCGTGGATGTCGAGAGAGTTGACTAAGGAAACTTAATGATCGAGGGATGGACAGCAGTGCCCCTTTTAAAACATCACCAAAGCCTAACTGTGGTTGTTAACTTGCCTGCTAAGCATGGCAACTCCTAACAATCCCCTCCCCCCCATGGGGGACGCCTATATTCAGAAGTGAACAGTTAATGGCTGATATGGTATAAAGTAGTGTTTACAACTTACTACAATACAATTAGTATAGTAAGTACTCCTTGATTCGAGAAATGATTGTTGGCATCATGATTTCCGACCGATGTTAGTTCATTTGTTTTCAGGAACAATGCGCTCGGTATATTTAGACATTGACAAGCTAGTAATTAACTCTCGTTGTAGTTCCACATTTCAACATTTATTCAGGGTTGGCAGTTTTAAATTTTGCAATTGAATTAAAAATGATATTTTTTTTTTTGTAATCAAATCAAAGTACTTAAAATATGATGTAGGAATATCATACCATTTCAAATATTTGTAAATCTGCTTTTCAATAACTTCTTATTATGTTTTCAATGAATTTTATACTCTTGATAAAATTTATATAAAATTTCTATACAAGGATTATTAAGGTTGTTTTTTTTAAATGCTTTCGATAAAAATAAAATATTTTCATTCATTGTAATCCCTAATAGGACAGTTATTAGTATTTGTTAACTATTATTTCCTATTTTAGAAATATATTTGGCGCAAAATATAAAATATTATGGTATCATGGTGTCAATTTGCCAATTTTCACTTTAATGAACTGTATTGAGTGTAATTTTTACTGTAAGGAGAAGTAAATTTAATTAATTGTTGTTTATACTCTATAACTCTATAAGTTACATCACGCCATGCTGAATCGATATATATTTGTATATGTGTATATCTTCATATCTTTTCTTTTAATGGGTGATAATGGAATGGTAACCCCGCCCGCGCTATACACTGGTGGTGCACCAGTGAGAGATGATAGGTGAGGATGAAGCAGGTCAGTTAGCCCATCGTGACGAATTCAACAAGAAATGTTCATGATGGTTTCCAGGGGAAACCACGTGGAGGTCGACCTAATAGGGTATATTGCTGGCAATGAGGCTATGCAACTCCATTGCTAATAATTCTTTTCCCCCCTGTATCTTCATATCAGCCGTTAAATATCTACTGCTAAACATAAACTTCCCCCATAAAGGGGAGTTTTGCCGATGGTTGTCACGTTTAGCAGGCGGGTTATGTTTTAATAAAATAATAAAGCAAATTTTTTATTCGATTGCCATGTCTCACTCGGGACTAACAAGATCGATACCTGTAATTTCCAGACTACATCCCTATCACGTTGATTATATTGGCTAATGGATTAGACAATATAAATGAGTATGGTTCTGTTGTGTAGCGTATAATTAATTAAACAGCATTCTAATGTTATGTCTGGCCTGATGTGTTTGTAGCATTTATATAGAATTTAATGTCTCAATTGCTCTATCAGATTAAAATTGTTATCTATCTTTAAACCTGGTTAAAGAATTTATTATCAAACTTTTTATAATTACTGCTCTCGGTAAGAGATCGCTTTTAGCGATGAGGTCGCCCATTGTTTTCTCATTGTGATTATTTCTTGTAATTGTTTATATTTAAAATAAGTTTACTATTGTAATCTTTTGGAGGAAACAATAAAGAGTATCTATCTATCTATCTATTTATCTATCTATTTACTAGTTATATCATGCGGCTTTGTCTGTGCGAAGTAGTAGGTTAATGGATAATAGTGGAATAGTAACTTCGCCGGCTGTCGGTATACAATGGTGGGGCAGCAGTGAGAGATGATAGGTGAGGATGCAAGGTATTAATGGAGCAAGATAAAGCAGGTTAGTTAGCCCACCGTGACGAATTTAACAATAAATCAATCACGATGGTTTCCAGAGAGAACCACGAGGAGGTCGACTTGACAAGGTATATTGCTGGCAATGGGTCTACTAATCCTCATTATTAACAATCCCTTCGCCCTAATTTAGTATGAAATATATACGTTTTAATATAAGACATGGAATATATCATGATATATATCATGATTGAGTGACAAATAGCCAAATATTCAGGAGATTAAATTTGAATTTGTCGACTCTCACGATGCTTCCTTGCTAGGTCTATCGTGGCCAATTCCTAGTGAATTCATCACGATGGGGTGAAAATGATTTTACTTCACTTTCATTCAATACGAGTATTATCTCTCACTAGTGCCCCGTTAGCGTAAACCGATAACACAGACCTGAGTAATCACCCCATTTTCATTGCACTAAAAAAACGTATTGCGACGTGGGAAACAAAATTGGCAACCCTACTAAAACTCTAAGGGTAAAAATTGTCGCTTCTTGTCATTATGTAAAGAAAAACAAGGAGTGAACTTGTTCAGAGTTCACCATACTATGAACATGCGATGTACGATCGCGAACAAAAGTTGTAACAAAACTTTAATACTCAAAGTTTCGTGATAGAAAACTCCTTTAAAGTAGCTACTTCTTTGTTATATTGTGGTTCGTTCGTTTTACGATGTATTTGTATAGGGAATTTATAGTGAAAATTGTTGTTTACATCGATTGTCAATTGCAATAAATAACGAAAAAGTCAATATTTAAATGAACTCTGTTACAATACGATACGACGGATTCAGAAGCAATTTGGGCAGATATATAGGTACGTTGGGATAATGTTTGATATTGTTTACTTTTTAATTGAATGTAAAATGTAACATAAACCCAAATTGGGTGTCGCAATTATAAAAAGGTGGCAAATTGAAGTGAAATTCTGAAAATAATTTGTTCATTTTTCAATTGACATTGTTTAGTCCCGTTTTAATTTTACAGGAATTTTGTAACATTTGAAGCAAGCAAGTTGTTTCTTTTCTATGCAAAGCAAAATCCTGTTTTTATTGCGATATAAAATCTACATCTAAACATACGATTCTGCATTCTAAATTCAAATATATTAAATATAATGTGCTAATATCGAAACATTTTTATTTCATTTTACAATAATAATTTTGTCTTGTAGAGAACTTTGTATTGACTTGTAAAGTCAATATTAATTTTGATAAGTCAGAAATCGTTATTTTTGTTTTATGGATCAAAGTCTGTTCGTATTATCAATTAATATGTTTCGGTTAACTTAAAAAAAGGTGACATGATATGATTGTTTGTAAGTGTTGAGGAAAAGACATTGAAACTAAGCAGCAGACTGGTAGTATATTTTGTGTAAGAAAGATGCAGGATAGTGAGACATAGTATAATAGAACGAAGTTACAGATATTAGAAAGAGAATAAAATGTAAATTATAAATAAGAAATACAAAAAAGGCCACTTTGTGGATAATATTGCTACGAAAGTAATGTATGAGGATGTATATATATATATATTATTTATTCAAACACTTATCTACATGACTGTGTGTACAAAGTAGTAATCACTGTGCTTAACACCCCGTTATCGAGGCACTTCCGGTGTCTTGTGTTGTGAGCTAGTCCGCTATATAAACAAATGCCTCTGAAATTTACTTCCGCTTTCAGAACTTTGCTCATGGAAAGTTTTCTGGATAATTTAATAGTGGTTTTTCTTTATAATGGCTATAATAGTAAACTTACTTCAAGCGTTGCCTTTATTATTAATCTAGCACTATAGTAACTAGACGTCCAGTCTTCGTTCGCGGAGGATATGTTCATTGAAGGAATATAAAGAATCTTTCTTCAATTATATAGTACGTGTATATTATATACGGGTTTGATTAAGTCGTTAAGGCATTAAGAGTTAACAAAGAATTATCAACTGTCCCCATCTTCGTATATCTTATATATTCGTAAGTATATTTGTTATGTGTATATACATATACATGTAGGTATATATTTATTTTGGTATGTACGTATATCAATTAATACTGGTACCGCATTCGGCTACTCTAACACTTCTCTAAGGTTGACTGGGAGAGAACACTTTTAGTATTAAGTCTTTCTTGTATACTAAACCTATACTAAAGAATAAATATGTAAACAAATAAAATTTGTAAAAGTAACGGCTTAAAAAATGCACTTTAAAGTAAATCTACTTCTAACTTTTAATATTTCCAATTGAGAAAGTTTTGATTAAATTAAAAGAATTTTTGAAAATCACCTAATTTGTGAATAGCACCATGTATATCCCGGCATAGATTAGCCATGTAGATGCGGCATAGAATAGGCTACCTTTCCGT